>NC_134360.1:217643358-217990284 GCF_048569485.1 Anomaloglossus baeobatrachus | reverse complement strand
AAAAAACGCTACATGTTGCGTTTTTGAAACATGTTAAATTAACGCAAAATGACGGATCCTACGTCTAACGGACGCAAACGAATGCTAACGGAAGTGGACGTGAGTCCATTGAAAATGCATTAAACACAAAACGGATTTGCACAGGATCCGTACTTCCGTTAAAAAAACGTTTTCAACGGATGTTAAAAAGACGTAGTATGAAACCAGCCTAACATGGGGGGATAATATATGATTCTGGTGAATACTATCCAATACCAGAGGACAATATCTGATACTGGTCAAATGATATCTGATACTGGAAGATAATATCTAATATTTAGGGATAATATCTGATACTGGAGAATAATATCTGATGCTGGGGAATAAAATGGATACTAGGGAATAGTTTCTGATAATGCTATGATATCTGATACTGGTCGGATAATATCTGATACTGGCAACACAATGTCTAATATACATCTAATAACTTTCTGTTAGCAGTTTCTGACCATTACTGAGGACCAGTGCACAATATGCAGGTGGCCATACATAACATTAAATTAGATTTTTCTTAAGGAATATAAACAAAATGATCTAATGTTCAAATACGTGTTTTGTTTTTTTTTAAGTTATTCACTTTTTTCCATATCACTGATCACAGTATATTGAAAAAAAAAATCCACTTCTTGCAATGTTCATGCTGGCCCCTGAGCCTCGGTAGACTGACACCTCTTGTTCTGTAATATCACTTTTTAGCAATCATCATATTACAGTGACAGATTATATATATATATATATATATGTGTTTATATATATATATATATATATATATATATTATATATATATATATATATATATATTTTTATTTATTTATTACATACATACATACATACATACATACATGCATACATACATACATACATACATGGGAGGAGAAAAAGGGAGAAAAAGGGAGAAAAAGGGAGAAAAAGGGAGAAAAAGGGAGAAAAAGGGAGAAAAAGGGAGAAAAAGGGAGAAAAAGGGAGAAAAAGGGAGAAAAAGGGAGAAAAAGGGAGAAAAAGGGAGAAAAAGGGAGAAAAAGGGAGAAAAAGGGAGAAAAAGGGAGAAAAAGGGAGAAAAAGGAAAGGGAGAACATAATCTACCACGCATGTTTGCTTATAAAACATATAAAAGCCCAAAAGAGATACTCACTGTTTACTTCCACCTCCCTGCGTAATTACTTCTGTTCAGGCCACAGAGCATGCCTAGCAAGTTTTCTGATAGAAGTCAAAGTTTGATACTCACGATTCACCTTCCCTTCCCTGCGGTATAACATCTGCACAGGTGACAGAACATGCCTGGAAAACTGTACCATAGAAGACAATGAGTGATAACCTCTGCCCAGCTCCCCTACCTGCACAATCACCTCTGCACTGGTGACAGAGCATGCCTAGAAATCTCTCTTATGGAAGACAATGAACGATACTCTCCGCTCACCAGCACAATGACCTCTGCACAGGTGGCAGAGCATGCCTAGAACACTCTCCCATATAAGTGATTTAGTGACACCCACTACCTACCCCCTTTCCTGCACAGTGACCTCATGCAGAGAATGCCCACAACTCTCTCCCATGGAAAGCAACAAATTGTCTCCATTATTATCATGTCCAGTATTATAGAAGTTATATTCTTGTACATGGGAGCAGAATTATAGTAGTTATATTCTTGTAGATAGGGGGACAGTATTATAGTATATTCTTGTACATAGGACAATTTTCAATATAAAAAAACAAAAATAAATGCAATTATAATAAACAAAAATCTTCCATTAATACAAAACACAAATCACTGAGGTTAGATAGACACAAGCACTAAATAATCATATCATATACATAATTAAAAGTCTACACCTGTGGGGGGAAAAGAGTGTTAATGAAAACCTACCATCACTATACAATATAGAAGGAGCAGAGTAACAGCCATCATCAGCAGTCAGGGATGTTCTGTCCACCACCGGTGTCAATGTCAGGCTCTACCTGAGGGACTACAGATAGGGGCTTCCGCTTTGGCGGGGAATGGTCCTCTACGTCCTTGTCACACTCTGCCTCAATTTTCCTCAACTCTTTCTCATAATCATCATCATTTGACTCAAACAAAGCCCCATATTTGTTGGACACGACCACCACACCTGCAGAGCTCTGGACCTTCTTATTTGCTCTGTCATATTCTGCCTCAGGTTTACGGGAGGACGTGTTCTTCTTCTTCCTTTTATTAAGGTTAATACTCCAATCATCAGATACAGACAGTGATGCTGAAGGGGGGTTACATGAGGCTGCTGGACCTGAGGGACGACCTCCATGTTCCCCTCTGCACCCTGCTGCTCTGGCGTTACATGAGTGGACTCCCGGGGGACATCTGAGCTGGTCAGTACCTCTCCTGACATTAAATCCTTCTCCTGAGCATCCGCTGCTACCTCCTGAGCGTCCGCCACTACCTCCTGAGCCTCCGCCACTACCTCCTGAGAGTCCGCCACTACCTCCTGAGAGTCCGCCACTACCTCCTGAGAGTCCGCCACTACCTCCTGAGCCTTCGCCACTACCTCCTGAGCCTTCGCCACTACCTCCTGAGCCTCCGCCACTACCTCCTGAGCCTCCGCCACTACCTCCTGAGCCTCCGCCACTACCTCCTGAGCCTTCGCCACTACCTCCTGAGCCTTCGCCACTACCTCCTGAGCCTTCGCCACTACCTCCTGAGCCTTCGCCACTACCTCCTGAGCCTTCGCCACTACCTCCTGAGCCTTCGCCACTACCTCCTGAGCCTCCGCCACTACCTCCTGAGCCTTCGCCACTACCTCCTGAGCCTTCGCCACTACCTCCTGAGCCTTCGCCACTACCTCCTGAGCCTTCGCCACTACCTCCTGAGCCTTCGCCACTACCTCCTGAGCCTCCGCCACTACCTCCTGAGCCTCCGCCACTACCTCCTGAGCCTCTGCCCCTGCCATCACATCCTCATCAAAGAAGACTCTACAGATGTTGTGCCAGGCGTCTGGACAGTCCCTGTGAGGATGGCCCATCTTACCACAGAGGTTGCACCTGACGTCCTGGCAGTCTACAGCAATATGGCCGATTTCCCCACATAGGCTACACTTCGCCACAGTAGAGGCATTGGCCATATGACCTGTTTTACTACATCTGAAGCACTTTCTGAGTTGCCCGTGATAGTAACATCTCCCCTTTTCCTTCCCAATGAAGAAGGAGTTGGGTAGATGGGCAGTGATGTTGTTGTATTGCCTCAGCTTCACCTTCCACCCCGTTGTCCAGATACGGTCCTCGTCTCTGTCCTTGGTGAGTCCAGAGACGAGGTCACAATGTCTCCGGAGCCACACCTCGATGTCCTGTGGGGAACGGCCTCATTCCAGAAGGTGATATTCACTGTGACCGTATCTGGCCTGGAAATAGGAACCAATGTAAAATCATTCCAGCCCTCAGTGTCCCTGAACTCGGGGTAATTGGCCCAGAATCTGTCCAGGTCAGACCTGAGATTAAAGCTGACGTCATAGCCCAGCCTGTCCTGCAGATTAGACACCGCCAGGATTTCATTCGGCACAGACCCCATGTGGCGGCACAGCAGCTCTCTCACCACATGCCTGCGCTGTGGCGGATCCTCCTTGGCACCTAAATACTTAAACTGCACAACATTTATGTGTTTGAATGTCTGGCCGGTATAATATGCGCTGGGGGGCACCTGCTGGGTCACACTGGGCTGACTGACAGGACCAAGGGTCTGCAGCAGGGGGGCTGTCACACCTTGAGGATTAGACGGTAAAGGGAGATAATCACACATATCAGGCACATCATCAACAAAATCATTATCAGATCACTGTCCCCAGTCTGTGCCTCAGCCTCATCAGCACAAAGAGTCACACATGTAAGGTCCTGCTCCTGTGCTGGGCACACTGGAACTTGTGGTGCCTCTGCTGGAATCTGAGGCACTGGCTCCTGTTCAGACTTAGCTGCAGGCTGCTGCGTTGTTTACCCTCCTGGAAACAGAAGCGTGCAGCCTGTAACACCGGTCGTGTCTGCGGCTGCTGGGGCTGATCCTGTGCAGTCTCTGAGGATATGGACTCCACATCACAGTCCTGCTTGTAGGATGTGAACTGTTCCCAGTTCCTGTAGGTCTCTTCCAGGGGCCCCATCCTGTCCAGCACACAGTCCATGTCTCCTCCGGGGGCCCCATCCTGTCCAGCACACAGTCCATGTCTCCTCCGGGGGCCCCATCCTCTCCAGCTCACAGTCCGTGTCTCCTCCGGGGGCCCCATCCTGTCCAGCTCACAGTCCATGTCTCCTCCGGGGGCCCCATCCTCTCCAGCTCACAGTCCATGTCTCCTCCGGGGGCCCCATCCTGTCCAGCACACAGTCCGTGTCTCCTCCGGGGGCCCCATCCTCTCCAGCACACAGTCCGTGTCTCCTCCGGGGGCCCCATCCTGTCCAGCTCACAGTCCATGTCTCCTCCGGGGGCCCCATCCTCTCCAGCTCACAGTCCATGTCTCCTCCGGGGGCCCCATCCTGTCCAGCACACAGTCCGTGTCTCCTCCGGGGGCCCCATCCTCTCCAGCACACAGTCCGTGTCTCCTCCGGGGGCCCCATCCTCTCCAGCACACAGTCCGTGTCTCCTCCGGGGGCCCCATCCACTCCAGCTCACAGTCCATGTCTCCTCTGGGGGCCCATCCTCTCTAGTACACAGTCCATGTCTCCTCCGGGGGCCCCATCCTCTCCAGCTCACAGTCCATGTCTCCGCCAGGGGCCCCATCCTCTCCAGCTCACAGTCCATGTCTCCTCCGGGGGCCCCATCCACTCCAGCTCACAGTCCATGTCTCCTCCGGGGGCCCCATCCTCTCCAGCTCACAGTCCATGTCTCCTCCGGGGGCCCCATCCTCTCCAGCTCACAGTCCGTGTCTCCTCCGGGGGCCCCATCCACTCCAGCTCACAGTCCATGTCTCCGCCAGGGGCCCCATCCTCTCCAGCTCACAGTCCATGTCTCCTCCGGGGGCTCCATCCTGTCCAGCACACAGTCCATGTCTCCTCCGGGGGCCCCATCCACTCCAGCTCACAGTCCATGTCTCCTCTGGGGGCCCATCCTCTCTAGTACACAGTCCATGTCTCCTCCAGGGGCCCCATCCTCTCCAGCTCACAGTCCATGTCTCCTCCGGGGGCCCCATCCACTCCAGCTCACAGTCCATGTCTCCTCTGGGGGCCCATCCTCTCTAGTACACAGTCCATGTCTCCTCCGGGGGCCCATCCTCTCTAGTACACAGTCCATGTCTCCTCCGGGGGCCCCATCCTCTCCAGCACACAGTCCGTGTCTCCTCCGGGGGCCCCATCCTCTCCAGCACACAGTCCATGTCTCCTCCGGGGGCCCCATCCTCTCCAGCACACAGTCCGTGTCTCCTCCGGGGGCCCCATCCTCTCCAGCACACAGTCCGTGTCTCCTCCGGGGGCCCCATCCACTCTAGCACACAGTCCATGTCTCCTCCGGGGGCCCCATCCTCTCCAGCACACAGTCCATGTCTCCTCCGGGGCCCCATCCTCTCCAGCACACAGTCCATGTCTCCTCCGGGGGCCCCATCCTCTCCAGCACACAGTCCGTGTCTCCTCCGGGGGCCCCATCCTCTCCAGCACACAGTCCATGTCTCCTCCGGGGGCCCCATCCTCTCCAGCACACAGTCCGTGTCTCCTCCGGGGGCCCCATCCTCTCCAGCACACAGTCCGTGTCTCCTCCGGGGGCCCCATCCACTCTAGCACACAGTCCATGTCTCCTCCGGGGGCCCCATCCTCTCCAGCACACAGTCCATGTCTCCTCCGGGGCCCCATCCTCTCCAGCACACAGTCCATGTCTCCTCCGGGGGCCCCATCCTCTCCAGCACACAGTCCATGTCTCCTCCGGGGGCCCCATCCTCTCCAGCACACAGTCCATGTCTCCTCCGGGGGCCCCATCCACTCCAGCTCACAGTCCATGTCTCCGCCAGGGGCCCCATCCTCTCCAGCTCACAGTCCATGTCTCCTCCGGGGGCTCCATCCTGTCCAGCACACAGTCCATGTCTCCTCCGGGGGCCCCATCCACTCCAGCTCACAGTCCATGTCTCCTCTGGGGGCCCATCCTCTCTAGTACACAGTCCATGTCTCCTCCAGGGGCCCCATCCTCTCCAGCTCACAGTCCATGTCTCCTCCGGGGGCCCCATCCACTCCAGCTCACAGTCCATGTCTCCTCCAGGGGCCCCATCCTCTCTAGTACACAGTCCATGTCTCCTCCAGGGGCCCCATCCTCTCCAGCTCACAGTCCATGTCTCCGCCAGGGGCCCCATCCTCTCCAGCTCACAGTCCATGTCTCCTCCAGGGGCCCCATCCTCTCTAGTACACAGTCCATGTCTCCTCCAGGGGCCCCATCCTCTCCAGCTCACAGTCCATGTCTCCGCCAGGGGCCCCATCCTCTCCAGCTCACAGTCCATGTCTCCTCCAGGGGCCCCATCCTCTCTAGTACACAGTCCATGTCTCCTCCAGGGGCCCCATCCTCTCCAGCTCACAGTCCATGTCTCCGCCAGGGGCCCCATCCTCTCCAGCTCACAGTCCGTGTCTCCTCCGGGGGCCCCATCCTCTCCAGCACACAGTCCGTGTCTCCTCCGGGGGCCCCATCCTGTCCAGCACACAGTCCGTGTCTCCTCCGGGGCCCCATCCTCTCCAGCACACAGTCCATGTCTCCTCCGGGGGCCCCATCCTCTCCAGCACACAGTCCGTGTCTCCTCCGGGGGCCCCATCCTCTCCAGCACACAGTCCGTGTCTCCTCCGGGGGCCCCATCCTCTCCAGTACACAGTCCATGTCTCTCACCACATTCGCCAGCTCCACACCCTTTGAGTTCAGTCTCTGGTCACACACAGCCTTCATGTTGGGGTTCGTGGCCTTTAGGTTATATATAAAGTCTATCTCCATCTGCAGCGTGTTTTCCTGCTGCCATAACTCACCCATCTTGTTTACCAGAGCAGGTATCTCCTCCGCCAGCTGCAGCTCGGGTGCACGCGCCGTCTCCTGAGGTTTAGGCTTGGACAATGGCTCTGAGCTTTTAAATGCAGACTTGTCTTTTGCTTTCCTGGTGCCACTGCTGGGTCCAGGCTCCACAGCACTTTTACTGCTGCCACCTATGACCTCGTGCGTCCTGAGCACGCCATGCTGGTCACCATATGTTACTGCTGTAGGTTTTCCTGCAGTGTCCCTCTCTCCAGAGAGGTCCTCCTCTGCCTGAGAGCTGGAGGGTGAGCTGCACACCTGAGGCTGATGATGGGAGCTGCCTCACCTCCTGTGCACCCGGCTGGAGCTGCTACTGACAGAAGAGTCTCTTGGGGAATTACTGGATCTTGCACTGTGCTGCATTTCTTTACTCACTAACATTTTCACCTCAATTTTCTTTGATGTACTTGGAGCTGGTCTTCATTCCATTACTTTACTCACATTAACTTTGCTTCCTTCTTCTTGGAACTTGCAGAGTTTTGGCTTGTTGCTTTCTGTTGCTTCCTGCTTACTTAGGGATTAGTATTTCTATTAGAAGAAGCCTGGGAAGTTTCTCCCAGCGTAGGCCGAGAAGCCTGTGCTTTGGATGGGGAGCCTCCATACCCAGGGTGGCCCCGCCCCGAGCTTACTCCAGACATGAGGAGAACCACTGACACACAACCTCTCACATAGGTGGCAGTATTATAGTAGTTATATTCTTGTACATAGGGGCAGTATTATAGTAGTTATATTCTTGTACATAGGGGCAGTACTATAGTAGTTATATTCTAGTTCATAGGGGACAGTATTATAGTAGTTATATTCTTGTACATATGGCAGTATTATAGTAGTTATATTCTTGGTGCAGTATTATAGTAGTTATATTATTGTACATAGGGGGCAGTATTATAGTAGTTATATTCTTGTACATAGGGGGCTGTATTATAGTAGTTATATTCTTGTACATAGGGTAGTATTATAGTAGTTATATTCTTGTACATGGGGCAGTATTATAGTACTTGTTCTTGTACATAGGGGTCGGTATTATAGTAGTTATTGTTGTAAATGGTGCCGTATTATAGTAGTTGTTTTCTTGTACATTGGGGCAGTATTATTTTTTATTATTATTATTATTATTATTATTATTATAATACTGCGCCTTTTATTGAAGTTTAGTTTTAGTTTTTACCTTCCTCTTTTCTTATTAGCGGCTTATAAACTGTCTTTATTTGTGAGACAGTAAAAAAGTTGTGATTTATGATGGAAGAAATTTAGAATAAAAGTAAGACAATAAGGTTACTTTCACACATCCGGTTTGAGCACTGCGGCTCAATCCGGCTGTGCAAGCTATGCAACGGATGCGGTGAAAACACCGCATCCTTTGCATAAGTTTTTCCTTTGCGGCCAGTCCGTTTTTTGCCGCTTGCGGCATGCTACTGAGCATGCGCAGTGGCAAAAACCGCATGCGGCCGGATGCGGTTATTGCCGCATCGCGCCGCATCCGGCCGCCATAGGCATGCATTGAAAAATGCGCCGCATTGGCCAAATGCGGCGCGATGCGGGTTTTTTTGGCGCACGAAAAAACGTGCCAGGCAACGTTCCATCCGGCCGCCGCATCGGCTAAATCTGCCGCATGCGGCAAAAACCGGATGGAACGCAAGGCCATGCGGCACAATGCGGCACTAATTAAAGTCTATGCAGGAAAATCGCAACCGGCAGCAAAAAAAAAACGGTTGCGATTTTCCTGCAAAGTGCCGGAGTGTGCCGCATTGCAGAAACCGGAGGTGTGAAAGCAGCCTAAGGTGTTAGTAATTTTTTCTCAGATCTGGATACATTTTCTTGTTGTGCCGTCATTCGGGCAGTTATGCTTTGTGTATTTTGGTCGTCATGATGGCGGTATAATAATGATGTCAGTACATGTTTCCGGCGTGTGCGGCGCAGTGAAGTCGCCTGCAGGTCGCTCGGCGTTTGTCACTCTGCAGATAGAAACTGTTCACTTGTAACATCAAAATAGAAGTAATAAAAGTGCGGGGAAGCAAGTCATCAATTACCGGGCAGGAGGTGCCAGGCGGCATCATTTATATTTCACAAACATGTCAGTGGCGGTGCTGGGTCACAGCCCGGGGTGATCAGGTCTCATCTCCTTGCTGAGTGCTGATTTCCTCGGCATCACAGGCTCAGAAGGGTTAACCGTTCTCTGTTTTATGCCAGTCAGTAATGCAGGGTAGCAGATATTGGTTGACACCCAGCTTTCCCCAGATCCAGATACACCACTGCAGAAGAGAGGCGCTTCCAGGGTTCACATTTACTGAGATTTTCCTGATTTTGCGCGGCCGTGCCCTTTAAATGTTGGTAAATACTTAGCCTGGTCTTGCTGTCAGGACGGAGCGCGGCTGCCGGTGACAGTCGAGTGCTTATCTCCACATAATGATTTGTGTTAAATGGAGCCAAATCATTATCCTAATAACCAGAAAACTGTGGAACGATTCTACGGATATCATTAATATTATCTTGTCATCACAACATTTCCCCCCTTTCCGCTCCTGGAATGAAGGATTTGATGCCTGGGTGAAATATTAGCATACATAATTACATTTGATTAATACAATTATTGCATGGCATGCTAATGGTTCACTGGTCCAGTGTAAAATGAGATTGGTGCAGGCGGAGGCCTCCCTGTGCGCCTGGAGGGCTATGTCTGCGGTGTATAGTATGGCAGCACATACTGCTCCCTGCTGTAGGCACCATGCACATGTCTGCGGTGTATAGTATGGCAGCACATACTGCTCTCTGCTGTAGGCACCATGCACATGTCTGCGGTGTATAGTATGGCAGCACATACTGCTCTCTGCTGTAGGCACCATGCACATGTCTGCGGTGTATAGTATGGCAGAACATACTGCTCTCTGCTGTAGGCACCATGCACATGTCTGCTGTGTACAGTATGGCAGCACATACTGCTCCCTGCTGTAGGCACCATGCACATGTCTGCGGTGTATAGTATGGCAGCACATGCTGCTCACTGCTGTATGCACCATGCACATGTCTGCGGTGTATAGTATAGCAGCACATACTGCTCCCTGCTGCAGGCACCATGCAAATGTCTGCGGTGTATAGTATGGCAGCACATACTGCTCTCTGCTGTAGGCACCATGCACATGTCTGCTGTGTACAGTATGGCAGCACATACTGCTCCCTGCTGTAGGCACCATGCACATGTCTGCGGTGTATAGTATGGCAGCACATACTGCCCCCTGCTGTAGGCACCATGCACATGTCTGCGGTGTATAGTATGGCAGCACATAATGCTCCCTGCTGTAGGCACCATGCACATGTCTGCGGTGTATAGTATGGCAGCACATACTGCTCCCTGCTGTAGGCCCCATGCACATATCTGCTGTGTACAGTATGGCATAACATACTGCTCTCCGCTGTAGGCACCATGCACATATCTTCTGTGTACAGTGTGGCAGCACATACAGCTCCCCACTATAGGGACCGTGCACATAGCACCTGTGTACAGTGTGGCAGCACATACTGCTGCCCGCTGTAGGGACCGGGATAGGGACTACATCTACCAGGATGGGGACATATAGTGGGTACAGAAAGTATTCAGAACCCTTTAAATTTTTAAGTCTTTATTTCATTGCAGCCATTTAGGGTTTTTTTTCTCATTAATGTACACTCTTCCCCCATCTTGACAGAAAAAAAAAACAGAAATGTGGAAATTTTTGCAAATTTTTAAAAAAAGAAAAACTGAAATATTACATGGTCATAAGTATTCAGCCCCTTTGCTCAGTAATGAGTAGAGGCACCCTCCCTTTTGAGCTAGTACTGCCATGAGTCTTCTTGGGATCCTGGATTTGGGGATCTTCTGCAATTCTTCTTTGTAGATCCTCTCCAGTTCTGTCAAATTGGATGGTGAACGTTGGTGGACAGTCATTTTCAGGTCTCTCCAGAGATGGTCAATTGGGTTTAGGTCAGGGCTCTGGCTGGGCCTGTCAAGAATGGTCACAGAGTTGTTCTGAAGCCACTCCTTTGTTATTTTAGCTCTATGTTTATGGTCATTGTCTTGTTGGAAAGTGAACCTTTGGCCAAGTCTGAGGTCCAGAGCACTCTGGAAGACGTTTTCTTCCAGGATATCTCTGTACTTGGCCGCATTCATCTTTCCTTCAATTGTAACCATTCGTCCTGTCCCTGCCCCCATAGCATGATGCTGCCACCACCATGTCTCACTGTTGGGATTGTATTGGGCAGGTGATGAGCAGTGCCTGTTTTTTTCCACACATACCGCTTAGAATTATCACCAAAAAGTTCTATCTTCATCTCTTCAGACCAGAGAATCTTATTTCTCAGTCTGGGAGTCATTCATGTGGTGTTTTTTTTTTTTTGCAAAAACTCTATGCGGGCTTTCATATGTCTTGCACTGGGGAGAGGCTTCCATCGGGCCATTCTGCCATAAAGGCCCGACTGGTGGAGGCTGCAGTGATAGATGACTTTGTGGAACTTTCTCCCATCTCCCTACTGCATCTCTGGAGCTCAGCCACAGTGATCTTGAGGTTCTTCTTTACCTCTCTCACCAAGGCTCTTCTCCCACGATTGCTCAGTTTGGCTGGACGACCAGGTCTAGGAAGAGTTCTGGTGCTCTCACACTTCTTCAATTTAAAGATTATGGAGGCCACTGTGCTCTTAGGAACCTTGAGTACTGCAGAAATTCTTTTGTAACCTTGGCCAGATCTGTGCCTTGCCACAAGTCTGTCTCTGAGCTCCTTGGGCAGTTCCTTTGACCTCATGATTCTCATTTGGTGTGACATGCAGTGTGAGCTTTGAGGTCTTATATAGACAGGTGTTTGCCTTTCCAAATCAAGTCCTATCAGTTTAATTAAACACAGCTGGACTCTAATAAAGGAGTAGAAACATCTCAAGGAAGATTACAAGGAAATGGACCGCATGTGACTTAATTATGAATGTCTGAGCAAAGGGGCTTATGACCATGTGATATTTCAGTTTTTTTGTTTAAAAAATTTGCAAAAAAAATTCTACATTTCTGTTTTTTTTTCTGTCAAGATGGGGGATGGGGTGCAAAGTGTACATAAATGAGAAAAAAAAATGAACTTTTTTGAATTTACCAAATGGCTGCAATAAAACAAAGAGTGAAAAATGTAAAGGGGTCTGAATACTTTCCGTACCCACTGTATATTAGCCACAATGAACGGATTCTGACCGCTATTATTTGTATTGAAACATCTAATGAGCATGTGAAAAAGTAATTGTGAAGGGTGAGGGAGGTGTAATCAGTAGAGATGAGCAAATAGTAACTATTCATGTTCGGATAATGCTTACCGAATACCGAGGACTATTCCAGTATTCGTCACCAGAAGATAAATGCTCAAGTTCCCCACTGACTTGCATTAGGCTCTTTCTTCGTGACAAATACCGGAATAGAACTGTGGGATTCGTTACAAATGATCTGAAAACTAATAGTTACTATTCACCCACTACTAGTTATCAGTAATGGACATGAGGAGGAGGAGGCGAACTGTGACATCACCTATTGTGAATGGTGGATCCTGTGTTATCTACTGTATATAGAGGTGTTATCAGTCATTGTACAGAAAGAGAAGGAGGTGAGCTGTGACCAGGGGCGTAACAACCGCGGTTGCAGAGGTTGCCACTGCGACCGGGCCCGTGGTGCAGGGGGCCCGCTGGCCCCAGCCCCTGATCCAGATAGATGTGTGTCGGAGGCTACGCGTGACAATGACACATGCTGGTCAGTGCTGGCATGCCAGCGTCGCAGGAGGATGCCGGGAGAACGCAGGGTAGGTGAGTACCATGGCCACCAGTCGCCCAGGGCCCCTTCCAGCAGACAGCAGATGGAGACCCACAGGGAGCAGCAGATCACTGTCATTTGCTGCTCCTGCGGTGCACAGGCTCTAGCACAGTGCGCCCTCCCCTCCTCTGTGTCCTGTCTGCTCCCGTCTTCACCACAGAGAGAGGGGGAAGGGGCGCCTGCACTGCTGCGGCCAGAGAAGCTGCTTCTAAAGAGCCTCTGAACTCCAGGAGGCCAAGAAGGAGGTGAGTATAATGTGAATCATGTATTATGTGCTGCCTGTCTGCAGGGCCGGATTATAGGCGGGGCAGACGGGGCTCCAGCCCAGGGGCCCCCACCAAAAGAGCTTCTAAGGGGGCCCCCACCATACTTGGCACCTGTCAGCATTTTTTTTTCTTCACACCCTCTCCCCCTCCGTAAAAACAGTCTAATAAATCAGCTGTGTTTTCAGGGGGGGGGAGGCGCGGGGTGTTGAAGCACCGCTATTTATTTGTATCTGCGTCTTTAAGACGCAAAAACAAACTGCGGGCACAGGACGCTGATTGACACCGGAAGTACCAGCGGCCACTTGTACTTCCGGGGTCAGGTGTGCTAATGCTCCCTGCTATGTGCTGCGGCCGTACCCAGCGAGGGGCGGGCAGCTGCCCCCCCTCCCCTCCCCCTCCCCCTCCCTAGAAGCAGGGGCACGGTGTAGTGCGCCGCTGTATCTGCTGTCCCCGCTGCGCTCCTCTACACTGTGTGCATGCCAGGCACACTAGAAGGAGGCAGCGCGCTGTGCTCTGTCGGCTCTGCTGTGTGCTGTGCTCAGCATGCACCCAGTGTAGAGGAGCGCAGCAGAGCCGATGACCGAAGCTTCCTCTTTCCGTTCCCATTCAAATGTATTTGCATCTTTCAGACGTAAATACATTTGAACAGCGCGCCGGGACCCGGCCCCGCCCCCGACGTGCAGCAACATGATGAGATCAGCACCTTGCTGACGTCATCACAGTGCTGCAGGCGCCACACAGGGGACAAGAGGAAGCGAGCGCAACATGAAGGAGCTGAAGAGACAGGTGTAATTAATGGGGATGAGTGAGGAGGGGCTGAGGACACAACGGTGAACATTTGTGAAGGAACACAGCTCTGTGACAGGCAGAGGAGGAGTACTGTATTCCGAGGGAGGGAGGAGTGTGTAGTGATGGGACAGTGTAATTTGTGTGTGTAGGGGGTGATGAGGGTTGTATTGTGTGTGGGGGGAGGGGTAATGGAGGGTGCATTGTATCGTGTGTGTGGGGAAGGGTAATGAGGGGTGCATTGTATTGTGTGTGGGGGAGGGTTAATGGGGGGGTGCATTGTATTGTATGTGGGGGGAGGGGTAATGGGGGGGTGCATTGTATTCTGTGTGTGTGTGTGAGAGAGGTGATGTGGGGTGCATTGTGTGTGTGTGTGTGTGTGTGTGTGTGTGTGTGTGAGGTGATGTGGGGTGCATTGTGTGTGTGTGAGGTGATGTGGGGTGCATTGTGTGTGTGTGAGGTGATGTGGGGTGCATTGTGTGTGTGTGTGTGTGTGAGGTGATGTGGGGTGCATTGTGTGTGTGTGTGTGAGGTGATGTGGGGTGCATTGTGTGTGTGTGTGTGTGTGTGTGTGAGGTGATGTGGGGTGCATTTTGTGTGTGTGTGTGAGGTGATGTGGGGTGCATTTTGTGTGTGTGTGAGGTGATGTGGGGTGCATTTTGTGTGTGTGTGTGTGTGTGTGGTGATGTGGGGTGCATTTTGTGTGTGTGTGTGTGTGTGTGTGGTGATGTGGGGTGCATTTTGTGTGTGTGTGTGTGTGTGTGTGTGTGTGTGTGTGTGTGTGTGTGGTGATGTGGGGTGCATTGTGTGTGTGTGTAGGAGGTGATGTGGGGTGCAGTGTGTGTGTGTGTGTGTGTGTGTGTGTAGGGGGTGCATTGTAGTGTGTGTGTGTGTGTAGGGGGTGCATTGTAGTGTGTGTGTGTGTGTCAGAGCTGTGTGTGTAAGAAGCAGTACTGTGTGTGTATATATGAATTAGAGCAGTCTGTGCGGCCCCCCCCAGAACTATATGGGTCCCCCAGAGCGCTATGTCACCCATCGCAGTAATGAGTACACCACCAAAGCTGTTTGCCACTCCAGTAACGTCTATGCCCCCTGCCCCTCCTGTAATGTATATATTGTAGCCCCCAGCCCCTCCTGTGATGTATATACAGCAGTGCTGTCAGTGTGCAGTCATGTCTGTTAGTGACAGCCATCGTGAAACACAGCCACATGTCCTGAAGGAGCTGGACGGAAACAAGCGGGAGAGGTGAGTGAGGCTGCTGGCGATTTCCCCATATTAATACCTGTAAAGGCTCATGCACACGTAACTGCTGAATATTCTGCAGCGATTTGACAGCACATGTACGCTTCAAATCGCTGCAGAAACACTGCATAATGGATGCAGTTTTTCTGTACAGAAAATCCGATTTCATGCGCTCTGGCTGCTGCCCCCACCATAGACAGAGCGGGAGCTGCATCCATAGCGCACGGAATAACTGACATGCTCATTTTATGAACGCACGGATTTGGGTCAACATTTTAGCACCCAAATCGCTGCGTTCATAAAAGCTACGTGCGCACGTATCATGCACAATCTACCTAGATTGTATAGGGGACGCAGGACGCATGCATTTACACTGCAGTGCTATACGCAGTGTAAATGCATGGAATTACGCAACGTGCGCACGAGCCCTAATGCGTCTGTGTCTGCATATATGTCAGTGTATATAACTGTGCATATATTTGTCTGTTTATATGTATTTTTCTGAATTTGTCTTCAAATATGTATATGTATGCCTGTATGTGTATGTGCGTGTCTGTGTGTGGATGGGGTCCACTGAGACTCTTTCACCCGGAGGCCACAAAAACCTGGAGCCGGCCCTGGCTGCCTTAACATTGGGATCAATAAAAAATGTGAGTAAAGTTTTACACGCTACAATATATATAACGATGTGTCACGTCGTAAGTGACGCACATCCGGCATCGTTAGTGATATTGTAGTGTGTGACAGCTACGTGCGACCCTGATTGTGCGTTAAAACGTTGATCGCATACACGTCGTTCATTTTCTAAAAATTGAACGTCTGGTTGTTCATTGTTCTTGAGGCAGCACACATCGCTCCGTGTGACACCCCGGGAACGATGAACAAAGCTTACCTGCGTCCTGCCGGCAATGCGGAAGGAAGGAGGTGGGCGGGATGTTTACGCCCCGCTCATCTCCGCCCCTCCGCTTCTTTTGGCCGGCCGCTGTGTGACGTTGCTGTGACGCCGAACGTCCCTCCCACTCCAGGCAGTGGATGTTCGCTGCCCACAGCGAGGTCGTTTGGAAGGTACGTGTGATGGGGGTAATAGTTTGTGCGACACGGGCAACAAATTGCCTGTTCCGCACATACGATGGGGGCGTGTGTGATCGCATACGAGATCGAAATGTGTAAAGCAGCCTTAACTCTACTTTCCGTGTATAAGTGATGGCTGTGAGTGATCCTGGACTGTGTCTATATTGTAGTACTGTAAATCTGAATGTGGCAGAACAGGATAAATGTTCATTGGATTTCTATCTAAATGCTACAGTTCGCGCTCTACTGTTATGGCTAAAAATGTTAACGTTATGGGGCCCCCACCAGATTTTCTGCCCAGGGGCCCCCACCAACCTTAATCCGGCCCTGCCTGTCTGTGTTATATATAAGGTATGTGTGTCCTGTATAGTGTGCAATATGTAGCTGTTTGTCTGTGTATACTGTCTGTCTGTGTATACTGTCTGTCTGTGTATACTGTCTGTCTGTGTATACTATCTGTCTGTGCGTACTGTCTGTCTGTGCGTACTGTCTGTCTGTGCGTACTGTCTGTCTGTGCGTACTGTCTGTCTGTGCGTACTGTCTGTCTGTGCGTACTGTCTGTCTGTGCGTACTATCTGTCTGTGTATACTGTCTGTCTGTGTATAGGTACCCCCTACACTGTATAAGTGCCCATTATACTGTATAAGTGCCCATTACACTGCATAACTGGGAAGGGAGATCTGCATTTCCTGGGGGGTTAACTTACCCCAAACCATGTCTCCCTGAAAATAAACTCTCCCCCGAAAATTAAGACCTAGTGCTTTTTTCGGGGCAAAAAAAAAAATATAAGACAGTGTCTTATTTTCAGGGAAACACAGTATGTGGGTCAGTAAGAGGAGCACGGTTTTTGTGCCACACAGCTGGTGCAGTAATAAGGGCACATACGGCAGCACCGGCTCACTATTGGGGTGTCGGTAGGATGAGGTGTTTGTGCAGGTTGGGAATAGTTTGGACGGGTTCAAAAATGTGAGGTCAAATGTGTCTTTTTTTGTAATCTCTGCAGATGAGTTGTTCCTGGAAGACGTTATGTCAGTCTGGAAAAGATGGGAAAAGGAAACAATTCCATCCGAAAGACCATCAGCTGTAAGTCACCATCTATAACTGCACTGTGACCTCTTGTATGTCCTGCAGCACCGATATCTACCACTATATGGTCACCATACAGTGGTAATATCAGTGTCATCGGCTGAGGTTCCACTATACTCACAATTAGGCTGCACTACTGTAGTAATCATGGTTACCTGGTTAGGGGCCCACTCTGATGTTTCACCCTCCCTGAGCTGAACCCCTAACTACCTCTATATTCTAATCATGAATCCTGGTATACAGTGCCTACAAGTAGTATTCAACCCCCTGCAGATTTAGCAGGTTTACACATTCGGAATTAACTTGGCATTGTGACATTTGGACTGTAGATCAGCCTGGAAGTGTGAAATGCACTGCAGCAAAAAAGAATGTTATTTCTTTTTTTCTTTTTTTTTTTTTTTTAAATTGTGAACAGTTTATTCAGAGGGTCATTTATTATTCAACCCCTCAAACCACCAGAATTCTGTTTGGTTCCCCTAAAGTATTAAGAAGTATTTCAGGCACAAAGAACAATGAGCTTCACATGTTTGGATTAATTATCTCTTTTTCCAGCCTTTTCTGACTAATTAAGACCCTCCCCAAACTTGTGAACAGCACTCATACTTGGTCAACATGGGAAAGACAAAGGAGCATTCCAAGGCCATCAGAGACAAGATCGTGGAGGGTCACAAGGCTGGCAAGGGGTACAAAACCCTTTCCAAGGAGTTGGGCCTACCTGTCTCCACTGTTGGGAGCATCATCCGGAAGTGGAAGGCTTATGGAACTACTGTTAGCCTTCCACGGCCTGGACAGCCTTTGAATGTTTCCACCCGTGCCGAGGCCAGGCTTGTCCGAAGAGTCAAGGCTAACCCAAGGACAACAAGGAAGGAGCTCCGGAAAGATCTCATGGCAGTGGGGACATTGGTTTCAGTCAATACCATAAGTAACGTACTCCACCGCAATGGTCTCCGTTCCAGACGAGCCCGTAAGGTACCTTTACTTTCAAAGCGTCATGTCAAGGCTCGTCTACAGTTTGCTCATGATCACTTGGAGGACTCTGTGACAGACTGGTTCAAGGTTCTCTGGTCTGATGAGACCAAGATCGAGATCTTTGGTGCCAACCACACACGTGACGTTTGGAGACTGGATGGCACTGCATACGACCCCAAGAATACCATCCCTACAGTCAAGCATGGTGGTGGCAGCATCATGCTGTGGGGCTGTTTCTCAGCCAAGGGGCCTGGCCATCTGGTCCGCATCCGTGGGAAGATGGATAGCACGGCCTACCTGGAGATTTTGGCCAAGAACCTCTGCTCCTCCATCAAGGATCTTAAGATGGGTCGTCATTTCATCTTCCAACAAGACAACGACCCAAAGTACACAGCCAAGAAAACCAAGGCCTGGTTCAAGAGGGAAAAAATCAAGGTGTTGCAGTGGCCTAGTCAGTCTCCTGACCTTAACCCAATTGAAAACTTGTGGAAGGAGCTCAAGATTAAAGGCCACATGAGACACCCAAAGAACCTAGATAACTTGGAGAAGATCTGCATGGAGGAGTGGGCCAAGATATCTCCAGGGACCTGTGCCGGCCTGATCAGGTCTTATAAAGATGATTATTAGCTGCAATTGCAAACAAGGGTTATTCCACAAAATATTAAACCTAGGGGTTGAATAATAATTGACCCACACTTTTATGTTGAAAATGTATTAAAATTTAACTGAGCAACATAACTTGTTGGTTTGTAAGATTTATGCATCTGTTAATAAATCCTGCTCTTGTTTGAAGTTTGCAGGCTCTAACTTATTTGCATCTTATCAAACCTGCTAAATCTGCAGGGGGTTGACTACTACTTGTAGGCACTGTATATTAAAGGGTCCCACTGGGAATCTTTCCCCCAGGGCCCACAAAAACTTGGAGCTGGCCCTGCATCTGGCATTTGCCAGAGTTCCTAGATGGCCAGTCCGGCCCTGATTACAGCTCCTGTCATTGTGCCCTTTTGCAACTGCACCTGACATTGTGCCCCTTGCTCCTCTGATACTGTCCCTGGCATTGTGCTCCTTGTGCCGCTGCTGCTGCGCCTGGCATTGTGACCCTTACCCCTTTGTTACTACGCATTGTATTGTGTCCCTCGCCCCTCTGCTATTGCACCTGGCAATCTGCCAGTCTTTCACTTCTTGTGCCTGGCAAGGTGCCCCTCTGCTACTTGCGCATGGTAGGGCGTCCCTCGCTCCTGTGCCCCTTCGCTCTGGTGTAGCAACTGACAGCTTGTCTGTGCTACTGCGCTAGGTGGCATGTCCCTTGCCTCTCTGCGCCTGCACCTGACAACGTGCTCCTCTGCTACTGCACCAGGCAGCGTGCCTCTCTGCTGTATCGCCTAGCAGCATACCACTTTGCTGCAGTGCCTGGCAGCGCCCCCACCGCCCTTTACCCCTCTCCTACAGCACACCACTTGCGCCTTGCAATGGTCCTCTTTCCCTCTGCTGCTTTAGTCTGGCAATGCAGCCCACACCCCTCTGCTACTGCGACGTACCACAGGTTCAGGGCTGCATCTACAGAGTAGCTGCTGGCCAGAAGAGTGAACTTGAAGCTATAGTGGCTGAATCAACCCTAAATGAAAAAACTGTCTACTGCGACTCTCTTGTTAGGACCTGTCTGAGTCCGTCAGCTCAGAAAGGCTTCCTAGGACAGACTTGACACTAGCCAATCTATCCTACAGGTTCCGAAGGAACCCTCTCCTTCACTTTTACACCCCTGTACAGAGGTAGAGACTTACCACAGGCAATGGGTTGCATCTACAGAGTAGCTGCTGGCCGGAGGGGCGAGCTTGAGGCCAGTGGTTGATTCAACAATAAGTTAAAGATAGCAAACGAAAAGGCAACAGTATTTATCTGCCCAGGTCACAGAAACTGATGCACTAACAGGATACGGCAGCCCTCCTTGATAAAGATGAAGGCAGCACAGGGGCAAAATACTGATGAGACAACCACTCACAACCTACCAATTCATGGAGGGGGTGATTTCTCAGTATTAAAATTGCACAGGCATTATGCTTGTATACGGGGCGGGTAATTTAGTGCACAGTGCGCCTGGCTTACAGCCTATTACTGAAGCCCGATCAAACGGACTACCCAGCACTTGATCATTGCACTCCACCGGGACAGACACCTGTTGTGATCCAGTGACCAAGGAAGATGAGAAAAAGAGCAGTAACTCGGAAACCCAGAAAATAACCAGAGTGGCTGGAACCTTAACGGACTGCAGACCTAATACTGACACACAACTAGAAGTAGCCGTGGGGCGTGCCTACGATGACCTAGTCGTTTCGACACAGCCGGAGAACTAAATACTCTAACAGAAAGAAATGTAGAAAAGCTAATCTGCCTCGCAGTAGTCCCCAAAGATATAGATAGCCCCCACATGTAAAGATTACGGTGATATAGGAAAACACAATACGTAGCTAGAGAACAGAGTCAGCAAAGATGAGGCCCAAAACTATCTGCATAGGAAAGAGCACTGACTGCAGCTGTAAAAACCCTAATAAATACCAGCATGCCTGACATGAAAAAAATACTGAGCCTGAACAGGCTCTCCCCCGCTATATCAGTACTCTGGTGTAAATGGGATCCAAGAAAAACATTGATATAGAGAGGGGACTGAATATTGTACCAAGCATGACAAAACACAATACATAACAGAACATGGAGCAAGGTACACAGATACTCCCAGCATGGAATAATCCAATTCCACCAGGAACTCCACATAGGGAAAATCACAAGAAAGTGAAAACCATAAGCAAAGGTACAAGACCAACTTATCTGAGAGGACTTCTGGTAGACACAGAGAACAGGTCTGGTTTCAGTAAGTCCTTAGAACACAGGAAATACAATTGAGCACCGGCAAGGAACAAAAGGAAGCTACATAGTTATATAGGCCCAAACCAAATGGCCTGATTGCAAATCCTACTCAGCTGTCCAGTTCCCACTCAGCAAGTCAGCTGCATTACCAGCACTGACCACAAGAGGGAGCCCAAAACTGGAATCTAATTCAAATGTATTCACAACAGACACCCTACCCAGCACTCTATCATTGCACTCCATCGGGACAGACACCCTACCCAGCACTCTATCATTGCACTCCACCGGGACAGACACCCTACCCAGCACTCTATCATTGCACTCCACCGGGACAGACACCCTACCCAGCACTCTATCATTGCACTCCATCGGGACAGACACCCTACCCAGCACTCTATCATTGCACTCCATCGGGACAGTCACCCTACCCAGCACTCTATCATTGCACTCCACCGGGACAAACACCCTACCCAGCACGCTATCATTGCACTCCACCGGGACAGACACCCTACCCAGCACTGTATCATTGCCCTCCATCGGGACAGACACCCTACCCAGCACTCTATCATTGCACTCCATCGGGACAGTCACCCTACCCAGCACTCTATCATTGCACTCCACCGGGACAAACACCCTACCCAGCACGCTATCATTGCACTCCACCGGGACAGACACCCTACCCAGCACTGTATCATTGCACTCCACTGGGACAGACACCCTACCCAGCACTCTATCATTGCACTCCATCGGGACAGACATCCTAGTTTACAAGACCAACATAGATTGGATTGGCTGTAATCGAGTATCGTGTACATACAAATATAAATAAATGAGGTATTAGTTAATATTTTGGCCAAAATACAAAAGCTCACAACCCAATGTCAAGGGTCCTCATTGTTTTGTGAGTCCCTATACTAATAATATAAGCAAAGCCACAGAAAAATTAAAATTTCCCAAAATTTCATAAGTTCAATATAGGAAAAGAATACTGTTGTATTTACCTGCCCAGGTCACAGAATGTAATGTAGTAAACGGCTGGACCAGCCCTCCTTGATAAATATGGAAGTAACACAGGTGCAAAACACTGATTAGACAACCATCATGGAGGGGGCGATTGCTCAGTATTAACATTGCACACAGATAAGGCCTGTATAGGGGGGCTGGTCACACATGACGTGCACAGTGCCTGGTTTACAGCCTATTAGTGACGCCCATAGTATTAGATTAGGCGGGCTGCCCAGCACTCTATCAGTGCACCCCACAATCACAGATACCCTACTTTACCAGCCAACATAGATGGGCTTGTCTGCATCCTGCAAAAAAAGAGATGTAATATTCAAAAAATAAATACATTTATGTGGCATGGGTCAATATTTTGGCCAAAATATACAAGCTCGCAACCCACGTCAAGGGTCCTCATTATCTTGCGAGTCCCTACCTAAAATTAAATGCAAAGCCACAGAAAAAGGAATTAAAATTCCTTAAGTTCAATATAGCAAGAAAAAAAACCTAAATCTTTCTGTGGCTTTGCTTTTAATGCACCCTTAAAGGGGGTTTCCCCATGAATAAAGTTAAACTTAATCAATTGAACAGGATCACAGCTGATTCTTTTTGTGAGGTAAAACATTTCACGACTTGCTTTTAAAAAATCTTTTTTCTCAAAGAAAGAATAATTTGTGATCCTGTGTCTTTAAGGTCTGCATACTTTGTTAAGTCCTCCAATGCCTAGGAGTATGATCAGACTATATCCCTGTACGGTCAGACACATCCATTACACAGTACATAGCAGGGGCACATATATAGGATTATCTCACCACAGGCGTATTTTTTTTTTTAATTACATCCAATTCTGGAAATTATTATTATTTCAAGATCTATTGATTTAAATATCTGTTAAAATTAAGTTTGCTCATGGGAAAACCCCTTTAACTAACTAAAGCTTTTTTCCCCCCTAAATGTTGGGATCTGTCTAAGGACATCAGCTCAAAAAGGCTTCCTGGGATAGACTTGGAGCAAAACACTCCATTAATGCTGGTCCCAAAGAAACCCCGGCCTACACCCTTGAGCCTCAATACAAAGACAGTTTCATAGCTTTAAGGTTGAAAGACACAAGTCCATCAAGTTCATTCTAAAAGCTAATGTGCTGATCCAGAGGAAGGCAAAAACCCCATGAGGCAGATGCTAATTGCCCCATATTAGGGGAAAAATTCCTTCCCGACTCCACTTATGGCAATCAGACTAGTTCCCTGGATCAACATCCCATAACAAAATCTAGTAACAATAACCTGCAATATTCTATTATTCACAAAAGGCACATTTATGCCATCCATGAACATTTTTCTTTCAGCCGAGGTAGGAATGGAGGTGTCTGATAGACACCTCTCCATTACTAACCTCTGGGGTTGATGCCAGCTGTCAATTTACAGCTAACATCAGCCCCAAAAATATTAATCCGATTGCCACCACACAAGGGCAATCAGGAAAAGCTGGGCAAAGCGCCAGAGTTGGTGCATCTAATGCATGTGCCACTTTTGAAGTAGCTGGGGGATGCTATTTTTAGGCTGGGAAGGACAAAATAACCATGGGCCTTCCCAGCCTGATAATACCAACCCCCTGCTGTCTGCTTTACCTCCAGTAATAACACAATATATTATATAACGGACATGCAGACACTAAAGGCCCCGTTACACGCAACGACGTATCTAACGATATATCGCCGGAGTCACAGATTCCATGACGCACATCCGGCATCGTTAGCGACGTCGTTGCGTGTGACACCAACGAACGGCCGTTAACGATCAAAAATACTCACCTTATCGTTGATCGTTGACACGTCGTTCATTTTCATAAAATCGTTGATTGTTGAGGACGCAGGTTGTTCGTTGTTCGTTGTTCCCGAGGCAGCACACATCACTACGTGTGACACCTCGGGAACGACGAACTGCAGCTTACCTGCGGCCGCCAGCAATGAGGAAGGAAGGAGGTGGGCGGGCTGTTACGGACGCTCATCTCCGCCCCTCCACTTCTATTGGGTGGCCGCTTAGTGACGCCACTATGATGTTGCACGAACCGCCCCTTTAGAAAGGAGGTGGTTCACCGGCAACAGCGATGTCGCTAAGCAGTTAAGTCCGTGTGACTGCTCCTAACGATATTGTGCGCCACGGGCAGCGATTTGCCCGTGACGCACAAACGATGGGGTCGGGTACACTCTCTAGCGATATCGCTGCGCGTGACGGGGCCTTTAGCCAATATAATATTAGAATTTGTGAAATATTTTAATCCAGTACCTTGCAATTTAGTATAAGATATAATATATCTGTTGATAACAGCACTCAAGGGTAATTTACTTCAGTACTTAAGACAATGTTTCCAACAACAGACAAGGAGAATGTACAAGACAAGATGAGATAAAAGTTCCCTCGCACTCCTAGACCTGAAGTGCTGAGATAAAGTCAAATGACACCGCCTCTTTATATCCAGAGACGTTCCAGTTCTTAAAATCAGGTATTCAGAGCACCACCGGCACGGACTCTACTAACTCCACAGTGATCGTGACAAGGTCCCACTCGACCGCCGCAGGTGTGACAGTGCGTCCAGATCCCACTCGACCACCGCAGTTGTGACCCCGCGTCCACTTTTGAAACGTGGAGGTTTCAGTCACTCAGTGTTATTAGTAGAAATTCACATATAACAATACCTATATAGGTATATATGACAAAAAATATTATCTATAGGGGATAGGGGGCTTGTACCTGGGGTGTAAGTGTATCATACCCTATCATTTGTCTTCAGCCCACAAATGACTGTTGACCACACCTAGTTGGACTCCCTTATACACATTCAGGATTGTATCTGTAATCCGTATACATTCACTCAAGTTTCCATTCAAGGAGCCTCATTGTAACATAAAACAGATATTTTATGGCGTTTTTAGTTTTACAATTTTAAAAGACGAACAAGAAATATTATCTATATGGGATTGGGGGCATGTACCTGGGGTGTAGTGTATAATACCCTATCATTTGTCTTCAGTCCACAAATGACAGTCGACCACACCTAGTTGGACTCCCTTATACACAATCAGGATTTTATATATAATCCGTATACATTCACTCAAGTTTCCATTCAAGGAGCCTCATTGTAACATAAAACAGATATTTTATGGCGTTTTTAGTTTTACAATTTTAAAAGATGAACAATTGGAAATTATACAAATTACCAGGCGACAAAATCCAATGAAGTACAGAAGACAAAATTCAACAAGGTACCGGAATAAAATATATAAAAATTAATCTTATTTTGGGTTTCTTAATTAGCATTGTTGTCTTGGTTTACATAGCTGACATCACCCATTATATATAAAATTAATATATTATATATATATATATATATATATATATATATATATATATACATTATAGAATTTATACACCTGTTGTACTGTAATAGCATTAAGGGTACGTGCCCCCGATCAGGACCAGCTGTTGTCCTGGACTCAGCGTGTCCTGACGTGCGGGGCAGAGAGTCTCCTCTGTAGGAGAACGCAGGAGACCGCAGCAGCCCGTGCCCACAATCAGGGTTCAGGGCACTGCGGTCTTTCGCTTGTATTCTCCCTTCGGAGAACACTTGCTACTCCGCAGTAAACAACTGACATCCTGCGGTTCAGGAAAGACGCACTGCAGTTCACTTTTTACTGCGGGACGCACAGTGGGCACGGGATTTCTAGAAATCCCATCCACTGTGCTTGCACTGTACAATGCAGCATTTTGGAGCATGCTGCATTCAAAACGCTGCTAACCCTAATCGTGGGCATGCAGCCTAAAGGCTGCTTTACACGCAGCGACATCGCTAGCAATGACGCTCGTGAAAGCACCCGCCCCCGTCGTTTGTGCGTCACGGGCAAATCGCTGCCCGTGGCGCACAATATCGCTAGTACCCATCACTCATACTTACCTTCCTAGCGACGTCGCTGTGGCCGGCGAACAGCCTCTTTTCTAAGGGGGCGGTTTGTGCGGCGTCACAGCGACATCACACTGCAGGCGTTCAATAGAAGCAGAGGGGCGGAGAGCAGCCGCATGAAAGTCACGCCCACCTCGTTGCTGGAGGACGCAGGTACGGTGTTGTTCGTCGTTCCCGGGGTGTCACACGTAGCGATGTGTGCTGCCTCAGGAACGACGAACAACCTGCGTCCTGAACCAGCAACGAAATTTGGGAAATGAACGACGTGTCAACAATCAACGATTAGGTGAGTAATTTTGATCGTTAGAGGGCGCTCGTAGATATCACACGCCACGACGTTGCTAACGAGGCCGGATGTGCATCACGAATTCCGTGACCCCAACGACATCTCGTTAGCGATATCGTTGGGTGTAAAGCCCCCTTAAGAGTTCACTCCTAAAGCAGTTTGCACCAGAAATTTTACAAGGGGAACTATTTACTTTAAAAGGGATTTCCCGTCGTGGACAATCATTTTAATATATTTAAAATATAATAAAATGTAATTTTTCTCTTAAAGGGGATGTCCAGGCTTGAGGTTAACGACAGACTTTTGAATCCTAACAGGAACTGCACTGTGCACTGTGAGGATTCGCCTGTGCCGGTAGCGGGCAGTCGTGACCACAAGTATGTGACTTGCATACATGCGTTCAGGTGCAGACACCTAGAGCAACTGCAGACTATTACCTCAAGCCTGGAAAACCCCTTTAACAAACCTGAATTAAAATTCTGAAAAACAAATATTTACACAGAGTTTTCACAGGACTATATCCAGAAAGCTCATAAAAAAAATATCACTAATTGTTTTGCATATTTTACACTGCACCCTGTACATGAGTCTCCCAAGGAGCTGAAGATACAGGGAGAAGTCACAAGAGACCCTGATTCCAGCGATGTGTAACTTACTGAGCTGTTTGCTGTCATTTTGATAAAATCAATGTTTTCTCTGCTGCACATCTAGCAGTTATACAGAGCTCATGAATATGCTGGACTACCTGGCAGCACGCCAAGTAGTCCTGTAATGATAATCTCCTGCTGATTATACAGTGATTTTATCAAAACTACACTAAGTAGCCCAGTAATTGACACATCACTGGAATCAGTGTCTCTGTCCCTACGTTATGCAGATTAGCTGGCAAAAACCTCCTGACAGATTCACTTTAAAAGATAAGTCAAATTCATTAAGATGAAATGAATTTGGTGCATGTTACTCCAACGGGCGCTTCATCAAGGTTGGTATAGAAAAACACCAGCCTTGATTTAACGCCACCAAAGGGTTAGGGTACCGTCACACTTTAGCGACGCTCCAGCGATCCCACCAGCGATCTGACCTGGTCAGGATCGCTGGTGCGTCGCTACATGGTCGCTGGTGAGCTGTCAATCAGGCAGATCTCACCAGTGACCAGACCCCAGCGACGCGTGGAAGCGATGCTGCGCTTGGTAACTAAGGTAAATATCGGGTAACCAAGCGCTTGGTTACCTGATATTTACCTTGGTTACCAGCGCACACCGCTTAGCGCTGGCTCCCTGCACTCGTAGCCAGAGTACACATCGGGTTAATAAGCAAACCGCTGTGCTTATTTACCCGATGTGTACTCTTGCTACGTGAGCAGGGAGCCGGCACTGGCAGCAGCCTGAGAGCGGCCGATGCTAGTAACCAAGGTAAATATCGGCTAACCAATCAAAGCCCTTCGCTTGGTTACCCGATATTTACCTTAGTTACCAGCGTCTGCAGCTTCCAGACGCCGGCTGCCTGCACATTCAGATCGTTGCTCTCTTGCTGTCAAACGCAGCGATGTGCGCTTCACAGCGGGAGAGCAACGTCCAAAAAATGAACCAGAGCTGTGTGTAACGAGCAGCGATCTCACAGCAGGGGCCAGGTCGCTGCTTAGTGTCACACACAGCAAGATCGCTAATGAGGTCACTTGTACGTCACAAAAAACGTGACTCAGCAGCGATCTTGCTATGTGAGAAGTACCCCTTACATAACATTAGCAGATACAGAGCAGGGGAGTGGTATACGTCACCAGGTTCACATCATGGTCCTGGGTCGTCCTTCATCTTCTCTTTTTTCATTCTGATGATAATGTAGCGTTCTTATCCTGTTTCTCTCCAAAAAGGCAATAAGGGTGCAGGGCTCCACGGTTTATAATCCAAAGGCTCGTTCTTGTCCTTTATCAGAAAGTAATATTGTTGCAGGGCTCCAGGTTTATATTCCCAGAGCTCCACTTACGTCTTTCTGGCTGCCATAGTTCGGCTCTATCGTCCTGCCTCTATAGTAAAAAAGTGAGAAATGGCTGTAAAGCTCCCAGGAGCAGTTTGTTTAGAGCCTTTGATCATTGTGACATCACAAAGTGATGACATAGGCAAGTGGGCGGGGCACCTTTATTAGTCATCGCGTGTGGTCAGATGCAGTTTGCATATTCTATGAAGATGGATGGAATCTGCATATTTCATGTTGCCATAAACCCCTGATGTCACCACAATGAGAACAGACTTGAACATTCCATCCGGGGCCCGGCCGTCATCGTCATCTGAACCATTCATGACTGCGGCACACAGATGTCGGGGTTCAGTTTTCTTGTCTAGTTACAAAGCAGAGGACTTAGTGCTATAAAAAGCAAATGTGCAATCAATGGTTCCCCTGAATTCACAGCTCTGGAGCCGGAGGATCAGCCACTAAGGATTCTGGGAAAGTTGAGTGACAGATGTTAAAGTAAATAAAAACTCAGAATTTTTAGAAATCCGGGGGAGACCCCTGGAGATGTAATGGGGGCCGCGTCTTGTGTTATATAGCCTTAGCCTTGTATTGAAAACATAAAATATATATAAATGGTACACTCCAATAAACTATATTATGGGTGTAGTGTCTCACAACAAGTCTCCTTTTGGTGATTTTGGTTCTGCGGTCATGCTTTGCACAGTCATCTCCTCTCTTATCCGTTATATACAGACACTTACTACAGTACATCACTCCTCTCATCTATATACAGCCCCCTCCTCTAGTACATGGCTCCTCTCATCTATATACAGCCCCCTCCTCTAGTACATGGCTCCTCTCATCTATATACAGCCCCCTCCTCTAGTACATGGCTCCTCTCATCTATATACAGCCCCCTCCTCTAGTACATGGCTCCTCTCATCTATATACAGCCCCCTCCTCTAGTACATGGCTCCTCTCATCTATATACAGCCCTCTCCTCTAGTACATGGTTCCTCTCATCTATATACAGCCCCCTCCTCTAGTACATGGCTCCTCTCATCTATATACAGCCTCATCCTTTAGAAAATGTCTCCGCTCATCTATATACAGCCCCCTCCTCTAGTACATGGCTCCTTCCATCTATATACAACCCCCTCCTCTAGTACATGGCTCCTCCCATCTATATACAGCCTCCTCTAGTATATGGCTCCTCTCATCTATATACAGCCTCCTCTAGTACATGGATCCTCCCATCTATATACAGCCTCCTCTAGTACATGGCTCCTCCCATCTATATACAACCCCCTCCTCTAGTACATGGCTCCTCCCATCTATATACAGCCCCCCTCCTCTAGTACATGGCTCCTCTCATCTATATACAGCCCCCTCCTCTAGTACATGGTTCCTCTCATCTATATACAGCCCCCTCCTCTAGTACATGGCTCCTCTCATCTATATACAGCCTCATCCTTTAGAAAATGTCTCCGCTCATCTATATACAGCCCCCTCCTCTAGTACATGGCTCCTTCCATCTATATACAACCCCCTCCTCTAGTACATGGCTCCTCCCATCTATATACAGCCTCCTCTAGTACATGGCTCCTCTCATCTATATACAGCCTCCTCTAGTACATGGATCCTCCCATCTATATACAACCCCCTCCTCTAGTACATGGCTCCTCCCATCTATATACAGCCCCCTCCTCTAGTACATGGCTCCTCTCATCTCTATACAGCCTCCTCTAGTACATGGCTCCTCTCATCTCTATACAGCCTCCTCCTCTAGTACATGGCTCCTCTCCTCTATATACAGCCTCCTCCTTTAGTACATGGCTCCTCTCATTTCTATACAGCCTCCTCCTCTAGTACATGGCTCCTCCCATCTATATACAGCCCCCTCCTCTAGTACATGGCTCTTCTCATCTATATACAGCCTCATCCTTTAGAAAATGTCTCCGCTCATCTATATACAGCCCCCTCCTCTAGTACATGGCTCCTCCCATCTATATACAACCCCCTCCTCTAGTACATGGCTCCTCTCCTCTATATACAGCCCCCTCCTCTACTACTACATGTCTCCTATCATCTATATAGAGCCTCCTCTACTACATGGCTCCTCCCATCTATATACAGCCTCCTCCTCTAGTAAATGTATCCGCTCATCTCTATACAGCCTCCTCTAGTACATGGCTCCTCTCATCTCTATACAGCCTCCTCTAGTACATGGCTCCTCTCATCTCTATACAGCCTCCTCCTCTAGTACATGGCTCCTCTCCTCTATATACAGCCTCCTCCTTTAGTACATGGCTCCTCTCCTCTATATACATCCCCCTCCTCTAGTAAATGTCTCCGCTCATCTCTATACAGCCTCCTCTAGTACATGGCTCCTCTCATTTATATACAGCCCCCTCCTCTAGTACATGGCTCCTCCCATCTATATACATCCCCCTCCTCTAGTAAATGTCTCCGCTCATCTCTATACAGCCTCCTCAAGTACATGGCTCCTCTCATTTATATACAGCCCCCTCCTCTAGTACATGGCTCCTCTCATCTATATACAGCCCCCTCCTCTAGTACATGGCTCCTCCCATCTATATACAGCCTCCTCCTCTAGTAAATGTCTCCGCTCAGCTCTATACAGCCTCCTCTAGTACATGGCTCCTCTCATCTATATACAGCCTCCTCCTCTAGTACATGTCTCCGCTCATCTCTATACAGCCTCCTCCTCTAGTACATGTCTCCTCTCAGCTCTATACAGCCCCCTCCTCTAGTACATGGCTCCTCTCATCTACATACAGCCCCCTCCTCTAGTACATGGCTCCTCTCATATACAGCATCCTCCTCTAGTACAGGGCTCCTCTCATCTCTATACAGCCTCCTCCTCTAGTACATGGGTCCGCTCATCTCTATACAGCCTCCTCCTCTAGTACATGGGTCCGCTGCCTAATCCTCCCCCTTGTGCAGGATAGTGCCGCTATTAGTTCCTCTTCAGAGCAGTAGAGCCCGCTGCTGTGATAGAGGAGGCTCTGCCCCCTCCTGCGACATCATCATCGTTGTAGCCACGACTGAGCTCCTGCGCTGTTAGTTCACTTTCCAGTTGTAAAGATGGCGAAGCATATAGACATGACAGCGTGAAAAGTGAAGAAAACCTTCTCTATGATCTGCTGATAAACACAGAATAGCCTCTGGACCCAGTGAGCAGGTGAGTGGCTGACACCAGAGAGTTGTGATCAGTCAGCCGCTGTTCCCAGTGCGGACAACACATTGTTGGACCGGACAGGACGCGTAGCGATGAAATCACAGCAGTCTGGAAGTTGTAGTTCCAAAGTTTGATAAGTCAACCTGTGCCCATAGGAAACATAGAAGTGCACATTTGGTATAGCGACTGCCTGGGACACCTCCTGGCCAGCAGTGCCTCGACCGCCTGCAACTGTCTCTGGCAATGAGTCACCTCATCCCTCTGCAACTGTGCCGGGCAATTTGCCCCTCTATAACTGCATCTAGCCTTGTGCCCCTTTGCTTCTTTCACCTGGCAGCACGCCCCTCAGCAATTGTGCCTGGCAATGTGTCTTTTTCCCCTCTGCAACAATGCCTGGCATTGTGCTCCTCGCCCCTCTGCAACTGCACCTGGCATTACTCCACTTGCCCCTCTGCTACTGCGCCTGGCATTCTGCCACTTGCTCCTCTGCTACTGCGCCTGAAATTGGGCCCCTTTCCACCTTTGCTATTTGCATTTGGCAGCACGCCCCTTTGCTAGTGCACCAGGCAGAGTCCCCCTTGCCCATCTGCTACTGCGCATGGCGGCTTGCCCCTCACCCCTCTGCTGCTGTGCTTGGCAGTGTGCCCCACTGCTGCAGTGCCTGACAGCGCACCCCTCTGTTTTGGCACCTGGCAGCACACCCGTCTGCTGGGGCGCCTGGCAGCGTGCCTGGCAGTGCCCCCCCCCACAGCTGCAGCTCTCCCCTTGCTGCGGTGCCTGGTGCTCCTCACCCCTCTTTTACTATGCCTGGCAGTGTGCCCGTCCGCTGTGGTGCATATTAGAGCACTCCTCGCCTTCTGTTACTTTTGCTTGGCAGCACGCTCCTTGATTCTCTGCTACTGCACCTGCAGCATGTGCCTCGCCCCTCTGCTACTACGCCTGGCAATATGCCCCTCTGCTACTGTGCCTGGCAGCTTGCTCCTCACCCCTCTGCTACTGTGCCTGGTAACATGCACCTCTGCTACTGCACCTTGCTGCTTGCCCCTCTTCTACTACGCCTAGCTCTCTCTGGCAGCACACCACTCTGCTGCAGTGCCTGGCAGCGCGCCTCTCTGCTACTGCGCACAAATCATATGGTTTATTTTTGGGGTAGGTCTTATTTTCAGGGAAACAGGGTAGCTGTTGGACGAATGACAGCTGCAAGTTATCTCTCCAGACTCTCCCACACACAGGATAACTTGCTCAATTGAACTGTCCTGTGTTTTATATGAGAAGCTGAGGGAAAGATGTATAGCAGAGGATGGGGAAGCTGTGTGCTGAGGGAAAGATGTATAGCAGAGAATGGGAAAGCTGTGTGCTGAGGGAAAGATGTATAGCAGAGAATGGGAAAGCTGTGTGCTGAGGGAAAGATGTATAGCAGAGAATGGGAAAGCTGTGTGCTGAGTGAAAGATATATAGCAGAGCATGGGGAAGCTGTGTGCTGAGGGAATGATGTATAGCAGAGCATGGGGAAGCTGTGTGCTGAGGGAAAGATGTATAGCAGAGAATGGGAAAGCTGTGTGCTGAGGGAAAGATGTATAGCAGAGCATGGGGAAACTGGGTGCTGAGGGAAAGCTGTATAGCAGAGCATGGGGAAGCTGTGTGCTGAGGGAAAGATGTATAGCAGAGAATGGGAAAGCTGGGTGCTGAGGGAAAGATGTATAGCAGAGCATGGGGAAGCTGTGTGCTGAGTGAAAGATGTATAGCAGAGCATGGGGAAGCTGTGTGCTGAGGGAATGATGTATAGCAGAGCATGGGGAAGCTGTGTGCTGAGGGAAAGATATATAGCAGAGCATGGGGAAGCTGTGTGCTGAGGGAAAGATGTATAGCAGAGCATGGGGAAGCTGTGTGCTGAGGGAAAGATATATAGCAGAGCATGGGGAAGCTGGGTGTCGAGGATGAGATTGGTATCAGAACATAGGAAAGCTGGGTGCTGATAGAGGGATTTCAGATCATGGGAAACCTGGGTTGTGAGGGTAAGAGCCTATTGTCAGCATCATTATCCCGTACCCTGAGTGTCAGTGTCATTATCCCGTACCCCAAGTGTCGGTGTACATGGCTTGGGGGGCCCAGGTCCAAACTTTGCCCCGGGGTCCATCAAACTCTAGTTACGCTACTGGCTGTGACATCACCTAATGTGAATGGTGGATCCTGTGTTGTCTACTGTATATAGAGGTGTTATCAGTTATTGTACAGGAGGAGGAGGTGAGCTGTGATATCACCTATTGTGAATGATGGATCCTGTGTTGTCTACTGTATGTAGAGGTGTTATCAGTCATTGTACTGGAGGAGAAGTTGAGCTGTGACATCACCTATTGTGAATGGTGGATCCTGTGTTGTCTACTGTATATAGAAGTGTTATCAGTCATAGTACAGGAGGAGGAGGAGGTGAGCTGTAAAATCACCTATTGTGAATAGTGGATCTCAGCTATATATAGAGGTATCACAAATCAGTAGAAGGAAACAGAGGGTCACTCACCAGTCTTAAACCACTTCTTATTTATTTCTCCATGTCACAAATTGTAATTGTGTGTGCGGAGAGTGCGAGCACCAAGAGGATAACGGCTGTTTCGCACCCAATAGCGCTTCAAAGACCAGTTTAAGCGCTACTGGGTGTGACACGACAGTCATCCGCTTGGTGCAAAAATATACATGCAAAGAGAAAACGGGTATATGCCGCGCTTAAAAACCACTGAGGCAGAAATGATATAAAAATTTCTTTTTTATTACAGCATTCCAACGCGTTTCAGAGACAAGAACTGTCTCCTTCTTCAGGGTAAAAGAAATCATCTTCACATGTGAGTGTCCGCGTGGTTCAAGCAGCGGCCCCGTGAATACGTAGTAAAAATATACATGCAAAGAGAAAACAGGTATATGCCGCGCTTAAAAACCACTGAGGCAGAAATGATATAAGTAAGACCCTATTGCGCCTTTTGTCTCCCCACCTCTAGTATCCGCTTGGTGCCACACACCCACATTGCAATTTGCGACATGGAGAAAGAAATAAGAAGCGGTTTAAGACTGGTGAGTGCCCCTCTGTTTCCTTCTACTGATTTGGGACTGTTTCGCTGCTCGCTTGTGAGGGATAAGCACGACCTGCAGGTTTAAGCCCTCGCCCTGCACTTATGCCGTACTCTGGGATATATGGCCTAGTAGGAACAGAGAAAGATTCCCGGGTGCGGGTCAGGGTCGCTATTCTGTACCTATATACAGGAGGGGGAGGAGGTGAGCTGTGATTGTGAATGGTCAATCTCAGCTATATATACTGTAGACGTGGTATTGTCATCCTGACTGGTATGATAATGAACCTACTGAAAACACTTTGGTAAAGAGTAGTAATTACGAGTCTATAATAGCTACAGTGTCCAGTGTAAAAACTGCAGATTTAAGAAGGAAAAATAAAATAAAATAGAAACATTATATAATATTTAAAAATACTTTTGACAAAAAAAGACCTGTTTTTAACATGGGTTGACTGATATTTTCCCTAGCATAGCAATAGCAGTACACATTGCACTGTATAATCTGTGTGTACATATATAATTTGCCACAGGTACAAAGTGATGACAGGACGTAAATGTCCCCAGCTTAGGAAACCTGAAATAAATGATGTTGGGGTAATTGAAGATCACAAAGCCGAGTGCCATAAGGGAACCTGCGGCTTCTAATACAAAGACTCGGGACTTGTTCATCCACAGAGGACGCAGCGATGAGACGCACACAGCAGGCACCGGCTGCAGCCGCAGCACAATTACACAGAGATGGAGAGAAATGTCAGGGAAAACATGTCATTAAGGCTCAAACACAGGAGTCTACTGCAGCATGCATCCACATCTATCGGGATTAACCCCTGCATTCCCCCGTCTGACCCAATTACTCAACGTGCTGTCACCCCTGCAGGAAGGCGGCTTATTGATCACATTCATTATTGCCATTGCTACTCTGTTTCCTATTACCTGTTTTCTCTAAACGTCATAGCAAACATCTCAGGTGTTGAGTTCTTGGGGGTCCAGTGTCGGACGGATGTGAAGACAGACCCCAGGCACAGTGGGATCCATAAGATATTTATAATGATGTTTATGAAGCAAATAAACGAGACAAAATCCTGTTCTGTGTAGCTGGGCGGGGACGTCCAGTACAACTCCGACCGTCGGCCTCAAAATCTTGGGGTCCCAGCCTCTTCTCTTTACTCCTTTATTGCATCCTTTCAGAAAGTGAGGTCCCTCAGGGGGTTTCTATCTCAGTGGAGGGAGGTTTTGCACATGTATTTTTCCAATTCTAGGTCTATCGATCTATACTATTTAACACAATATGCAATGGATCTGGGGGGTTTTCTCACTTTTTTCAGAGACCAAAATATTAATTATCACAATGAAGCATTAACCATATATATTTACTATTTATACACGGTATACATATTTACAGTATATACACTATGTATAGATTATACTACAACCACAATGCTAAAATAGCTGTGATTCCATTGTGCCCGGTCCATGTCCATCATCGTGGCTGGAATTATCCACGTTTGTGCCCTGACCATGTCCAGCATTGTCCTCATGTCTGTGCTGAGACCTGAGGACAATTGTGTCAGGGCTGCATCCACTTTTGAGCCTTAAAGGGAAGGTGTCGTCCAAAAAAAAAAAGTTCAATAACTGAAAAAATGTAAAGTATTAATGTTTTAATGTTTCGCTTAAATATTCTTATTTGTTTTTACTTGAACAAAATCTAAAAAAAATAAAAAGTTTAATATGTTCCACTCTTAAACACTAGGGGGAGCAGCTGCTGAAATCCTACAGAAATCCCACTGTAGAAATAGCCTGAATTACAGCTGCAGTAAAAGTGGGCAGAATCTGCTCTCCTGTGATTGATGTCACAGCTCCCCCTCCCAATCTGGGTTCTTCCATAAGGATAAGGGAAGATGAAATGTAGGGACACAGTGCGGAGCCATTTTGTTAGTGACTAAAGTGTCACAAAGACAGCTGCATATTGCTCCCCACATAACGCTCTGCACGCCCTGGTCCAGCAATGCTCTGCCGCATGCACGCCCACCAGCAATGTTCTGCCACAAATGCCCGCAATGTCCAGCATTGTGCAGTGTTCTCTCTTCTTTTTACACCAGTCTTTAAATGTCGGGGAGGTGAGGAGACAATTTCTGAAGTTTTGGCAGAGGAACATTGTCTCTTCCTGTCTGATGTAGGATTCTCTCTGCTCCTCAGTTAGGGTTCTTTGCCGTATTTTTCATTTCATAATATGGCAAATGTTTGCTACTAAAAGAAAAAAAAGAAGGAGTCGGCACAACCAAGATAGCGGGATCAACTCACGACATGCAGCTTTGTACACATATAAAAACAAGGAAGAAAACATTGGTGCATATATGAGATGAGGATCACATAAATACAGAACTGTGCAGTGATAACAAGCTGCATGGTACCTCTTCATGATAACAAGCTCCATGGTCCTTCGCATGTGCACTGATAACTAGCTGGATGCTCCCTCTCCTGTGCACTGACAACAAGATGGGTGGTCCTCCTCCTTGATAATAAGCTGCATGGTCCTTCGCCTGTGCTTTGATAACAAGCTGGATGGTCCCTATCCTCGATAACAAGCTGCATTGTCCCTCTTCTGTGCGCTGACAATAAAGCTGGTGTCACACACAGCGACAACGACAACGACGTCGCTGCTACGTCACCATTTTCTGTGACGTTGCAGCGACGTCCCGTCGCTGTCGCTGTGTGTGACATCCAGCAACGACCTGGCCCCTGCTGTGAGGTCGCCGGTCGTTGCTGAATGTCCAGCTTCATTTTTTGGTCGTCACTCTCCCGCTGTGACACACACATCGCTGTGTGTGACAGCGAGAGAGCGACGAAATGAAGCGATCAGGAGCCGGCACTGGCAGCTGCGGTAAGCTGTAACCAGCGTAAACATCGGGTAACCAAGGGAAGACCTTTCCCTGGTTACCCGATGTTTACGCTGGTTACCAGCCTCCACTCTTGCTGCCAGCGCCGGCTCCTGCACTGTGACATGTGGCTGCAGTATGCATCGGGTAATTAACCCGATGTATACTGTAGCAAGGAGAGCAAGGAGCCAGCGCTAAGCAGTGCGCGCGGCTCCCTGCTCTCTGCACTGTGACATGTAGCTGCAGCACACATCGGGTTAATTAACCCGATGTGTGCTGCAGGAGAGCAAGGAGCCAGCGCTAAGCGCGGCTCCCTGCTCTCTGCACATGTAGCACAGCGACGTTATGATCGCTGCTTCTGCTGTGTTTGACAGCTAAGCAGCGATCATAACAGCGACTTACAAGGTCGCTGTTACGTCACCGAAAATGGTGACGTAACAGCGACGTCGTTGTCGCTGTCGTTTAGTGTGACACCAGCTTAAGCTTGATGTTCCCAATCTTGTGCACTGATAACAAGCTGGATAGTCCCTCTCCTGTGTGCTACATGATCACTAGCCTAAGAAAAAAACAAGGAGAAAAATTGTAGGAAAAATACCCTGACTATAAATAAATAGCAAGTGCTTAATAACAGGGTACTTAGTATATACATTTTTGCAAAAAGGTAAGAAGCTGTCTCACCTCGTCACGGTGTACCCATCTGAGACAGTCCCTAACCTACTAAAGTTAAAAACATTTTCTATACCTGACTTGTGTCATGTCAAAACTTTAATATGAACGGTAAAAAGTGGTCAGCTTGTTTTTTTCCTAGTCTTGAGGCTGCAATTCACATGCTTGTAATGTTGCATGTTTATTGAACATTTGTTACAGCTCAGTTTTTTGGTCTGCTATCTTGCTTTATTGCAAGTTGGGGGCGCAGCCCTTCTTATACTGAGGCTGAACAACTAACTGCTTCTCACTTTGCTGTGTATTTAATCTGGGACCCAGCTGACCACTTTGTTACCATTCATATTGAAGTTTTGACATGACACACGTCAGGTATAGAAAATGTTTTTAACTTTAGTTGGTTAGGGACCGTCCCAGAGGGGTACACCGTGACGAGGTGGGATGGTTTATTCTTCACCTTCGAGGTTAACAGCTCAAGACTACCATTTTTGGATGTCTTAATTGAGAAATCTGAGGGAGGGAGCATTGTCACCAGCACCCACCGTAAGGAGACAGCGACCAACTCCTTACTTAGGTGGGAGAGCGCCCATCCATTCACTTTGAAAAAGGGCATCCCTAAGGGACAATTTTCCAGAATAAAGAGAAACTGCTCTAATGAGGAGAAATGTAAACTACAGTTCGACGATCTGGAGGGCAGATTCCGTGAGAGGGGCTACCCGAGTAAGATTGTCAAGCAGGCACGTGAGGAAGTCAGTGTAGTTGGGAGACCGACTCTCCTGTATCCTGCACCTAAAGTGGAGGGTGCGGCGGAGATGGTACGCTTCATTACCACATTCAACAATGGTTCTGGGGCCAAGAGAGAGATATTGGAGAGGCATTGGTCGATCCTAAAGATGGACTCTGATATTGGCAAATTTGTTTCTGAAAAACCGCAGATAACCTATAGAAAGGCTAGATCTTTACAGGATAGGTTGACACACAGCCATTTTTTTGACAGGAGAGGCACGGGTTGCGACTGGCTCAGGAGCAATCTAAAGGGGTGCTTTCGTTGTAATGGTTGTGTGGCTTGCAGTGCGGTACAAGTAGGGAATAAATTCTGGAGTAGAAATGCAGGGAAGGAATATGAGATACGTTGCTTTGTCAATTGCCGAACTAAAGGGGTTGTCTACAAGGCCACCTGCTCTTGCGGACAAGAGTATATAGGCAAAACCAAAAGAGAATTTAGAAGGCGTGTGGGAGAACATCTTAGGGACATCAGATTGGGAAATGATACCCCTTTGGCTAAGCATGTGAACTCCTTCCATGGGGGCGAAACCGGCCATGTTGTATTCCAGGGTATTGATGTTGTCCCACCACTGAAGCGAGGGGGTGATTGGAATAAGAAAATTCTTCAGAGAGAGTGTAGATGGATTTTTCGGCTCAATACAGTTTTTCCCAATGGTCTAAATGAGTCTTTATCTTATGCACCCTTTTTGTAGCTGTAGGGATCACTGTTAGTTAGGAGGGAGAGTCATCGGATGAGCGGGGGCGCCAACCACCGTACTTTTAGGGTGCCGACCTCCGCAGGTAGGTAGGTTAAGCGGGGTGAGTCAGCTTGAGTTGGTGGTGGAGTGTTAGATATTTTTTCCTTCTCCCTTTATTAACTGTTGAGCTTCCAATCCCCTCTCTGCTCCTTTATCTGGTCCTGGGGTCGTCATTTGCCTTTTTTTGCCTCTCCAGTCTCTCTTAGGGCCATCTGTTTCCATTTGTGAATTTGGCATTTTAGTCGTTTTTTCATAAATAAAGACCCTTCCTTTTATCTCCTTTTTCTCTGGGAGTTCTGTCTGAATATCTAGTTTTGTGATTATAGTTGTTGGCTGGTAACCTGTACATATCATCTGGTACTTCTGGACCCATGCCTCGATGTCTGCTATATGTTTTAAAAGCAGATAAGCAATTGTTGTCCGCACTTTTAGACTAAGCGCATGCGTGATTAGTGAGCTGTCTATGTGCGGCGAGGAGGCGGGCCAGATGACGCGTCAGCGTCCCATTCAAAACATCCTACTGTGTAGGTGTTTTGTGTGCGCCGGGCGGCTGTGACGCAGCTTCCTTTGAGACCTTGCGTTCCACCGCTGCGTTCCATTGAGCGGAAGCGGTGGAGACGCGAGCGGAAGTGATGTCAGACGCCGGCGGGTAAGCGGTATCCATTTAAACCTGGGTGTTTAGGGACAGAGGTGTACAGCAAAAAGGATCCCAGCTGTCACCATCTGGTAAGCCGCTTATTTTCTTTCAGTTTTCTCTAGAAATCGGACGTTCATAGGGGTATTATGATTGTGACCCCTCGGCTTTGTCCCCTCTTTTCTCTTTACAGTGAACCCTGTGAGGTTTCTCACTAAAACCTGCATCTCCTTATAGTAACTCCCCTGAAGAATAAGCATATAGGAAACGCGTCGGGAGAAGGAGGATTGGGGATTTAAACAGCAATTTTGTCACTTTAGAAGGGATCCCGGATCCAGAGTGGAAGTATCCGTGGATACGCCGTTAAATGGTGGCAAATTGTCTGTATGGAATTTGAACACACTTATATGGGTGAGATTGTTCCATTTTTCTAAACCAGACAAGGATACAATGGGGCTTTGATTATTTACCCTGTTGTTTTGTCCTCTTGGGCATTTTTTGATTCAGCACTGATATAGTTGATAAGTGTCTCCATTCCCTCCATCTGTTTACATGAGGGTATGGCACGGTATGTTCTTGGAAATAGGCAGTGCTAGGGTGGAGTGACCCTGCAGTCTGGAGTTTTGTTCATACTGATCTAATCAGGTGCCCTTAGTGTGGTTGCCAATAGTAGCCAGTCTTTATGTTTGTGTGTTAATGCCAGTTAGCAGGGTGTATGGGCCCCCCATTTCTGTAGTGCTCTAGGGGCGATACATTATCATACCCTCTCTATGGCATTTTTTAATAAAGACAGGGTCTCTTCCCTTTTTAGAGAAACATAAATAAAAGTTACTTTTTATCATTTGCTGTTTGATGATAATCAATATTCATTACCAGTGGCTGTATTACTGATTTATTGCAAGTTGGGGGCGCAGCCCTTCTTATAGTGAGGCTGAACAACTAACTGCTTCTCACTTTGCTGTGTATTTAATCTGGGACCCAGCTGACCACTTTGTTACCATTCATATTGAAGTTTTGACATGACACAAGTCAGGTATAGAAAATGTTTTTAACTTTAGTTGGTTAGGGACCGTCCCAGAGGGGTACACTGTGACGAGGTGGGATGGCTTCTTACCTTTTTGCAAAAATGTATATACTAAGTACCCTGTTATTAAGCACTTGCTATTTATTTATAGTCAGGGTATTTTTCCTACAATTTTTCTCCTTGTTTTTTTCCTACTCTTGAGGCTGCAATTCACATGCTTGTAATGTTGCATGTTTATTGAACATTTGTTACAGCTCAGTTTTTGTTTGTTTTTTATGATCACTAGCCTGTGCGCTGATAACAAGATGCATGGTTCCTCTACTGTGCACTAATAACAAGCTGGATGGTCTCTCTCTTCAATAAAAAGCTGCATGGTCCTTAGCCTCTCTACCGATAAGCTGGATGGTCTTTTTCCTCAATAAAAAGCTGCATGAGCCCTCTCTTGTGAGCTACTAAGTTGTATGTTCCCTCTCCTCAATAACAAGCTAGATGGTCCCTCTCCTGTGTGCTGATAACAAACTGGATGGTCCCTGTCTTCAATAACAAGCTGCATGGTCCCTCGCTTGTGAGCTACTAAACTGTATGTTTCTTCGCCTTGATAACAAGCTGCATGGTCACTCAAATGTGCGCTGATAAGAAACTGGATGGTCCCTCTCCTCGATATCAAGTTGCATGGTCCCTCGTCTGTGTGCTAAAAACAAGCTTAATGGTCCCTCTCCTCGACAACAAACTGTATGGTCATTCTCCTGTGCACTGATAACAAGAAGGATGGTCCTTCTCCTTGATAATAAGCTGCATGATCCTTCTGCTGTGCTCTGATAACAAGCTGAATGGTCCGTCTCCTCGATAACAAACTGCATGGTCCCTATCCTGTGCACCAATAACAAATTGGATGGTCCCTCTCCTGTGTGCTGACAACAAGCTGGATGGTCCCATCCGAAACTCTCCACACTTACCTTGCTCCTGTTCCCTCGATGCTCTGCCCCAGCCTCCGGTGCACTGATGCTCCACACAGCACATGATGTGATGTCATCGCGTCTGCTGTGTCTCACGCTTATTGGTGGAAGACGAAGCCAGTGGTTCCTTTCCCACCAATGTGTTCACCGCTATCTGCATCCTGAGGATGCAGATAGTGGTGATATCGGGTGACGGCCAGCAGTGTCAGGGGAGGGCATGGTGAGGCATGCGGTCCACTGTTTTCAGCCCTTCGGCTGTCTTGGTCCGCGGACCACACTTTGCCCAGCCCTGACCTGGAGTTATGCGGAGAGAAGCTGGCCAAGGCGCAGCGCTGAACTAGTCTCGTCTCTGCCTTTGGTCCCCGGATGGAAATTCTAACTATATTTTCTCTAAAACAGCAGAGCATTTGAGAGAGAGAAATATACCTAACAGCAATCAGGCAACCAGGCTCTGATTCATGCTGCCTGTGACAGATACCCTTTAAATTATTATTATTTTTTTATTATTATTATTATTAATAATAATAAATAATGTACCAATAATCAGTAATAAAAATACCATATATAAATTCATTATAATATAAGTGTCACCAGAACTGTTCATTTGCTCTAGCTCTTGCCCTCGCTATATCCGTTTGGGGCTTCACTCCCGATACCACCGTATTTTCCTTTTCCTTTTTTTATCCGGTCTCTGAATCTTGACCCCTGGAATTCTTCTGTACTGATCAGTGGGGCTGACACACGTGGCCGGACCCTGATCTGTCATCCTAGCAATGAGACATATAAATTGATGCTTTCTGTAACACACACAAAATCAAATCTCTAAAGCTTCACAACATCCCTCTAATGTGACACAAAATTAGGAAAAACAAATGTTTAAGAGGCCTTTCTCCAAGATTTAATATTCCCCGGCCTGGAACCAGCTCGGAATTAATCATGGAATCCCAAATCTAATTGTTAGCAGGAATCCCAGATCTCGGCCTATTCTGACCCTATTACAGCTCTGCGTTATTATGACATTATTTTATATTACAGGGGAAGGTCTGGAGAAATCCCATTATAGCTCATTTTTCATGTTCTACCTGGGGTTCCCTAGTTTAAATAAAGGGGCCCTGCCTGCGACGCGCCCACCTCCGCTCCGATATTCATATACTATTTATAACAATTACTCCACAGATGGACTAAATGGAAAAGAAAAAAGTTATGTATAAAAAAATGAAAACATTAATTGTGATAAATGTTATTTCTGGTAAAAAAAATATGTTCTAACAAGCTGGAGCCGGGCGAAGGCCTCCATAATGCTGCCACTTCTGGCCGAGGTCCATAAGAATTCAGAAATTCCCAGCAAAGGTTAATATTTATTGTATGATGATCACAACAATGTAGCAATATATTTATAACCATGGTGACAAATGTGATGGACCAGCACCAATGAGAGGGCACAATGATATAACATGTCACACTGACACATTAAGCTGTTCTTGTACCCAGGTCCACTAAATAATATTCTTTTGTGGATTCACAGTAAATACTCACTATAAGTAATATTATAGTCGATTTTAGAAAGTCAGTACCAGCACACAGCAGAAAGCATTACCCCCGTGCACCTCCGCACGTAGAGAATCCAGAGAGTATATAATCAAGTACAGTGGAACCTTGGTTTACGAGCATAATCCATTCTGGGAGTGTGCTTGTAAACCAAGTTACTCGTCTAGCAAAGCAAAATTTCCCATAGGAAATAATGCAAGCTGAGACAATTCGTTCCACACCTTGTTCAAAGTCCCCTATTGTGCCATTCCACACATGCACAAACACGCATGCACACACCCATATTATGCTCACCTTACCTTCCGTTCCATCGCCAGTCTCCTTGTTCTTCTGGTTCACCGCTACAGGATGTGTATCGGGTAACCATCGCGACCGATGCCGGAGCTTCCGCTCCCAGCACGCTGACATCAAAGGCATGAGCCGCTTGCCTCTGTTTGGCTAGCGTGCTGCCTTTTGGTAGCGTCTGACAGCGGAAGTTCCTCCATCGTCGCGATGGTTACCCGATACACATCCTGTACCGGCGAACTACAAGAACCGGGAAGCCGGCGATGGAACGGAAGGTAAGGTGAGCATAATATGTGTATGTGCGTGCGTGCTTGTGTATGTTTGTGCGTGTTTGTGCGGACTACAAGAGCAGGTCAGAGCGCGGTTAAAGCACGGAACCGGAAGTGTGTGCGGTGAGTATTTGCTCGTACAGGAAAGCTTGCTCGTAAACTGAGTTACAAATTTACAGCAAGCTTTGCTCGTATAGTGAAATGCTCGCAAACCGGGTTACTTGTAAACCGAGGTTCCACTGTATATGCACCTGAAGAAGTGCCTGTCAGGTGCGAAACGGCTATTTCCCCCCTACTCTAAAGTTTTCCACCACACTGTGCTTTGTTTTTGGACTAAAGTCTGCTGAAGTTTAGGGTACTGGCGAGTGCCGTAATTCATTCTACATTTATGCTTGCATAATTAAGATTATAAACCCATTGTCACTTAGACCCATGAGAAAAACTAAGTACACATTCTTAAAATTATATGAGAAGCTGCTTGAAACTGGCATAAAAATACCAAAATAATGTAATGTTTTATGAGTTAATTTGAGGTTGGATTTATATAACTTTAAGTGGCCAATATATATAAAAGTTTACACCAGAAAACTGTTTTGCGCAAAAAAATATCTTTAATTAATTTTCCATTATCAAGTGTGGCCACCTTTATAAAATAAAAAATGTTTGCTGGACCAAAGTATTTAGGCATTTTTTAAACACAATATGAAGGAGGAAAGAGATTAGCAATAATATTAAAGAAGATATTGTTGCAGCACAAATATTTTGGAAGTATCATAAGGCCATTTCCATAATTCTTTGGTGAAAATTATTTCACAAGTTGAAAACATTCAGGGAATTTGATAATCTTCCTTGGAGCTGTCAACACAGCAAATGGTGCCCAAGATGAGACCATGCAGTGCTCAAAGAAATGTAAGAATCCAAGAGTTACAGCTCAGACTCTAAAGGCCTGTTATACTGTCATAAAAATTAACATTCTATTAGAAAAAAAACTGGACAAGTCTGGCTTGTTTAGAATATCTGCCAGAAGAAAGTTTCTTCTTTCCTAAAAGAACATGTCAGTGTAGCTAAACATTGCAATGTCATATCTCAACAAGCCACGAGATTTATAGAACAATGTCCTTTTGACAGATGAATGCAAAGTGGAGATTTTACAGATGAGGGCAAAGTCGAGATTTTTGACCAGAAATCCTTGTACCATGTTTGACAAAAACCAAACCCAGCATATGGGCAGAGATGGCTCACACAAGATGGGCTGCACGGTGCTGGAGGTGATTATACAGTAAGGGCCAGAAATATTTGGACAGTGACACAAGTTTTGTTATTTTAGCTGTTTACAAAAACATGTTCAGAAATACAATTATATATATAATATGGGCTGAAAGTGCACACTCCCAGCTGCAATATGAGAGTTTTCACATCCAAATCGGAGAAAGGGTTTAGGAATCATAGCTCTGTAATGCATAGCCTCCTCTTTTTCAAGGGACCAAAAGTAATTGGACAAGGGACTCTAAGGGCTGCAATTCACTCTGAAGGCGTCTCCCTCGTTAACCTGTAATCAATGAAGTAGTTAAAAGGTCTGGGATTGATTACAGGTGTGTGGTTTTGCATTTGGAAGCTGTTGCTGTGACCAGACAACATGCGGTCTAAGGAACTCTCAATTGAGGTGAAGCAGAACATCCTGAGGCTGAAAAAAAAGAAAAAATCCATCAGAGAGATAGCAGACATGCTTGGAGTAGCAAAATCAACAGTCGGGTACATTCTGAGAAAAAAGGAATTGACTGGTGAGCTTGGGAACTCAAAAAGGCCTGGGCGTCCACGGATGACAACAGTAGTGGATGATCGCCGCATACTTTCTTTGGTGAAGAAGAACCCGTTCACAACATCAACTGAAGTCCAGAACACTCTCAGTGAAGTAGGTGTATCTGTCTCTAAGTCAACAGTAAAGAGAAGACTCCATGAAAGTAAATACAAAGGGTTCACATCTAGATGCAAACCATTCAGCAATTCCAAAAATAGACAGGCCAGAGTTAAATTTGCTGAAAAACACCTCATGAAGCCAGCTCAGTTCTGGAAAAGTATTCTATGGACAGATGAGACAAAGATCAACCTGTACCAGAATGATGGGAAGAAAAAAGTTTGGAGAAGAAAGGGAACGGCACATGATCCAAGGCACACCACATCCTCTGTAAAACATGGTGGAGGCAATGTGATGGCATGGGCATGCATGGCTTTCAATGGCACTGGGTCACTTGTGTTTATTGATGACATAACAGCAGACAAGAGTAGCCGGATGAATTCTGAAGTGTACCGGGATATACTTTCAGCCCAGATTCAGCCAAATGCCGCAAAGTTGATCGGACGGCGCTTCATAGTACAGATGGACAATGACCCCAAGCATACAGCCAAAGCTACCCAGGAGTTCATGAGTGCAAAAAAGTGGAACATTCTGCAATGGCCAAGTCAATCACCAGATCTTAACCCAATTGAGCATGCATTTCACTTGCTCAAATCCAGACTTAAGACGGAAAGACCCACAAACAAGCAAGACCTGAAGGCTGCGGCTGTAAAGGCCTGGCAAAGCATTAAGAAGGAGGAAACCCAGCGTTTGGTGATGTCCATGGGTTCCAGACTTAAGGCAGTGATTACCTCCAAAGGATTCGCAACAAAATATTGAAAATAAAAATATTTTGTTTGGGTTTGGTTTATTTGTCCAATTACTTTTGACCTCCTAAAATGTGGAGTGTTTGTAAAGAAATGTGTACAATTCCTACAATTTCTATCAGATATTTTTGTTCAAACCTTCAAATTAAACGTTACAATCTGCACTTGAATTCTGTTGTAGAGGTTTCATTTCAAATCCAATGTGGTGGCATGCAGAGCCCAACTCGCCAAAATTGTGTCACTGTCCAAATATTTCTGGACCTAACTGTATAATCTGGTTTTGCAGCCACAGGACCCGGTACACTGCAGTCATTGCACAGACCTTGAATTCCTCTGTATAAATATTCTAGAGCCCAATGTGAGGCCATCAATCCAAAAGCTAAAGCCTGGCCGACTGTGTCAGGTAACAGGACAAAGATCTCAAACAGCAAATCTACATCAGAAAGTCTGAAAAGGAAAAAAACAAAGTCCAGAGCTCGGCCTGATGGAAACCAAAACCTACAAAGCAGCCAAAGAGGAAGAGCTCAAGAGCTCGGCCCGATGGAAATCTGAACCTACGAAGCAGCCAGAGAAGAAGAGCTCGGCCCAATGGAAACCTAAACCAATGAAACAGCCAGAGAGGAAGAGTTCAGCCCTATGAAAACCAGACCCTATGAAGCAGCCAGAGAAGAAGAGCTCTGCACAATCGAAACAGGAACCTGCGAAGCAGCTAGAGAGGAAGAGCTTGGCTTGATGGAAACCTGCACCTACGAAACAGCCAGAGAGGAAGAGTTCAGCCCTATGGAAACCAGACCCTATGAAGCAGCCAGAGAGGAAGAGCTTGGCCAAATGGAAACAGGAACCTGCGAAGCAGCCAGAGAAGAAGAGCTCAGTCCACTAGAAAGCTGAACCTACAATGCAGTCAGAGAGGAAGAGCTCGGCCAGGTAGAAACCTGAACCTACGAAACAACCAGAGAAGAAGAGCTGGCCCAATGGAAACCTGAACCTATGAAGCAGCCAGAGAGGAACAACTTGGCCCGATGGAAACCTGAACGTACAAAACATCCTGAGAGGAAGAGCTCAGCCCGATGGAAACCCGAACCTGAGAAGCAGGCAGAGAAGAAGAGCTAGGCCCAATGTAAACCTGAACCTACGAAGCAGCCAGAGAGGAAGAGCTCGGCCCAATGGAAACCTAAACCAATGAAACAACCAGAGAGGAAGAGCTCGGCCTTATGGAAACCTGAACCTACAAAGCACCCAGGAGCTCGGCCTGATGGGAACCTGAACCTACGAAGCACCCAGAGAGGAAGTGCTCGGCCCAATGGAAACAGGAACCTGCAGAGCAGCTAGAGAGGAAGAACTCGACCCGATGGAAATCTGAACTTACGAAACAGCCAGAGAGGAAAAGTTGGGCCCAATGGAAACCTGAACTTACGAAGCAGCCAAAGAGGAAAAGCTTGGCCAGATGGAACCCTGAACCTACGAAGCAGCCAGAGAGTAAGAACTCGGCCAGATGGAAACCTGAACCTACAAAGCACCCAGTGAGGAGGAGCTCGGCCTGATGGGAATCTGAACCTACGAAGAAACCAGAGAGGAAGAGCTCAGCCCAATGGAATCCTGAACCTACAAAGTAGCCAGCGAGGAAGAGCTCGGCCTGAATACTGGGCCAGGATCTTACAGAGCAGTGTATAGACGAATGCCCATGGACCTCAATATACTGAAGCAGCACTGTAAAGAAGAGGGTGTGCAGTCTCTAGAAGAAACCGATAAAGTCCTACAGAAAACAATTAGTTCACGTTATTTCTGCTAAAGGTGCTTCTACGAGCTATTGATTCATAGGGTGCTCATTTTTCACACACTGCGTTGTCATTTTGACCTAGTAGTAATTTGTCATGTGTTGTTGTTCATCTGAGGTTGTACTTTCCTAATTTTAAGGCTAAAGGATGAGATTTGTTTTCTTATGTTCTGAAATGTAAAACTATAGAGTTCACAGAGGGTGTATTTATTTTATCTCATGCATGTATTCCATGAAAGTGAATTCACAGTCAGTAATTGAATCTCATTTTTTTCATCTTAATGTTGATGTTTTTACGAGCCTCATTCAGATGGAAGGACGGTCAGAGAAACTTTAGCACCAAATCTTCATCATGAGAAGTTATAGGAAGTTATAGGAACCTGTTGGGACACCAATTACCAATCAAACTGGTGGTACTACTGAACAGGTAAAGCAACAATGAAAATGCTATCGGTCTTGCAGTGATCTAATTTGCCAACACAAAGAAATTTGATTCTGAAGCCACATGCAAATTACTAAGTGCATTGGGGGCCTATGGAACTAAATCAGTACATCAACCGGAATACAACCAGGTAAAATCATCCTGACAGTGATGACACTGACAGTGATGACACTGACAGTGATGACAGTTTTTAGTTAATAATTATCCTCCAGGCAGTAGAAAGTTGCTAATGTTTATAATATATTTTGTTACTTTATTTTTTATTCTTCTCTCCCAAAGACATGGCTGCAGTGCGGTATTAATGACTAGTACATGCTTCTTAAGAAGCCCTTGTCAGCTGCTGCTTTGCGAGCATCACAGTATAATGAAAGAAACTGTATGGGACTTAAGGCCACTTTACACGCTGCGATATCGGTACCGATATCGCTAGCGTGGGTACCCGCCCCTATCTGTTGTGCTACACGGGCAAATCGCTGCCCGTGCCGCACAACATCGCCCAGACCCGTCACACTACTTTCCTGCCCGGCGACGTCGCTGTGACCGGCGAACCGCCTCCTTTCTAAGGGGGCGGTTCGTTCAGCGTCACAGCGACGTCACAGCAGCGTCACTGAACCGCCGCCCAATAGAAGCGGATGGGCGGAGATGAGCGGGACGTAACATCCCGCCCACCTCCTTCCTTCGCATTGCGGCCGGGAGGCAGGTAAGGAGAGCTTCCTCGTTCCTGCGGCGTCACACATAGCAATGTGTGCTGCCGCAGGAACGAGGAACAACTTCGTTACTGCTGCAGTAACGATATTTGAGAATGGACCCCCATATCACCGATGAGCGATTTTGCACGTTTTTGCGACGATGCAAAATCGCTCATAGGTGTCACACGCAACGGCATCGCTAATGCGGCCGGATGTGCGTCGGAAATTCCGTGACCCCAACGACTTCGCTTTAGCGATATCGTAGCGTGTAAAGCTCCCTTTGCCCTATCTTATTTCTCGGGACAGGAGCAGAGAGGATTAGACAGGGGAAATCTGCTACACAGAATGTGAAGGGGTGCAGAGAAGATCAGACAGGGGAAATCTGCTACACAGAGTGTGTGAAGGGGGCGCAGAGAGGATCAGACAAGGGAAAACTGCTACACAGATTGTGTGAAGGGGGCGCAGAGAGGATCAGACAGAGGAAATCTGCTACACAGAGTGTGTGAAGGGGTGCAGAGAGGCTCAGACAGGGAAAATCAGCTACACAGAGTGTGAAGGGGTGCAGAGAGGATCAGACAGAGAAAATCAGCTACACAGAGTATGTGTAGGGGGTGCAGAGAGGATCAGACAGGCAAAATCTGCTACACAGAGTGTGTGTGAAGGGGTGCAGAGAGGATCAGACAGCGGAAATCTGCTACACAGAGTGTGAAGGTGGTGCAGAGATGCTCAGACAGAGAAAATCAGCTACACAGAGTGTGTGAAGGGGGTGCAGAGAGGATCAGACAGGGAAAATCTGCTACACAGAGTGTGTGAAGGGGGTGCACAGAGGCTCAGACAGAGAAAATCAGCTACACAGAGTGTGTAAAGGGGGTGCAGAGAGGATCAGACAGGGAAAATCTGCTACACAAAATGTGTGAAGGGGATGCAGAGAGGCTCGGACAGGAAAAATCTGCTACACAGTGTGTGAAGGGGCGCAGAGAGGATCAAACAGGGGAAATCTGCTACACAGTGTGAAGGGGCGCAGAGAAGATTAGACAGGGGAAATCTGCTACAAAGAGTGTGAAGGGGTGCAGAGAGGCTCAGACAGGGAAAACTGCTACACAGATTGTGTGAAGGGGGTACAAAGAGGCTCATACAGGGAAAATCTGCTATACAGAGTGTGAAGGGGGTGCAGAGAGGATCAGACAGAGGAAATCTGTTACACAGATTGTATGAAGGGGGTTCAGAGAGGCTCATACAGGGAAAATCTGCTATACAGAGTGTGAAGGGGGTGCAGAGAGGATCAGACAGGGAAAATCTGCTACACAGAGTGTGTCAGTGTTCTGGGATTTCCAGTTTGCTTCTGAAGGATCTTGCCCTTTGTTAACATGGAGTTTTCTGTTCTGTTGCCCTACTTCCTGTTCATCGGTTTAAAAGCCCGCCCCTAAGCTTAGTCTAGTTGCTTAAGTATACTGCTTCCTGTCTACTCCTGCCCCGCTGCTCTCATTTTCTGGTTGTTATTTTGGATCCTGGTGAATCACCTGACACCGGCCCTGGACTCCACCTGGTCTCATCGAGCTGTGCCCTCGTTGGTCCCGGACTCTGTCTGCCGTCTCTGGTTGGCGCTTGTGCCCAGTCCCTTCCGGTACATATCCACTCTAGGACCCGCGTTCCACATCCCGTACGGACATTTTTGGACTATAACCTGTTGCCCTTTCGTGTCCCGGCTGCTGCGCATTTAGGCCTTCTGGGGTGATCGCCAGACAGCCCCTGTATAGGGGTTCGCTCCTGGTGGCCTCCCCGGGGAAATCCGGTGCACGGTCTCGGGAATTCCCCTGTGCTCCGAACCTGGCAGGTATATACTGTGTTTATGTTCTGGTCTGTGTACATATTGTTGGTTGCATATTATAAAACTTATTTGCACCAAGAACCCATCTCTGGTTGTCATTGCCCTAACGCGATCGAAATCCTCAGTTTATACAATAGTATTACAGAGTGTGAAGGGGGTGCAGAGAGGATCAGACAGGGAAAATCAGCTACACAGTGTTCGTGTGAAGGGGGTGCAGAGAGGCTCAGACAGGGAAAATCTGCTACACAGAGTGTGAAGGGGTGCAGAGAGGCTCAGACAGGGATAATCAGCTACAAAGAGTGTGTGAAGGGGGTGCAGAGAGGCTCAGACAGGGAAAATCTGCTACACAGAGTATGAAGGGGGTGCAGAGAGGATCAGATAGGGAAAATCTGCTACACAGAGTATGAAGGGGGTGCAGAGAGGATCAGATAGGGAAAATCTGCTACCCAAAGTCTGTGAAGGGGGTGCAGAGAGGCTGAGACAGGTAAAATATGCTACACGGAGTGTGAAAGGGGTGCAGAGAGGCTCAGACAGGGAAAATCTGCTACACAGCATGTGAAGGGGGTGCAGAGAGGCTCAGACAGGAAAAATCTGCTACACCGAGTGTGAAGGGGGAGCAGAGAGGCTAAGACAGGGGAAATCTGCTACACAGAGTGTGTGAAGGGGGTGCAGAGAGGCTCAGACAGGGGAAATCTGCTACACAGAGTGTGTGAAGGGGGTGCAGAGAGGCTCAGACAGGGAAAATCAGCTACACAGAGTGTGTGAATATTGTCTCTGAATCTTGCTAATTGTTGAAGGGAGCATGCATTGGATGTTGCAGACGAGTGTTTGGGAAAGAAGAAAACAAAATAAGGTAATGAAGGGTTTTGCAAACTTTGTGTGGCGCCCTGGACAAGCCAGGACGTCACAGGTACTGCAACAACACACCCCACACCCCGGTTAGGAACATCAAGGTCAGACACAAATCCTTGTTGCCTCCCTCCAGGGGCTGATCTCCACACCAGGTGGGGCGGAGCCAGGCGGTTGGTTCCTCCCACCGAGGAGTTCACAGTCCTGGAGGCGGGAAAAGGAGAAGAGAACAGTTTGAGAGTTGAGGGAAGTGGTAGTGGAGCAGACTGACCGTGTCCGGGTACGTGGCCCGGGCACAAACAGCAAGGTTGGCAGACGGTGGTGACCGTCTGCAGGCGAGGCCGATTGACGCACAACCGTAAGGACCGGGGACGGGCGGTGGCCCGCCGGTACCGAACCGGGGAGCGAAGAGAGGCCAGCACCATTCGGCAGGGCCTACGGACCCCGACCAGGCTTGGAGTCGCCGTTAAACCGGTCAAATCCGTCAGCGACGGGAACCTCCGGGGTTTCCCAGCAGTAAAGACCCGAATGAAGGCAACCGTCCAAACCGTGAGGGAGATAAAGCTACCGCCAGAGCTAGAGCTCCCAGGGCCAGAGCCTGCGGGCAAAGGAAGGGCTCCCTTAGCCAACATACTGCTGGGGAGCGGGCTATCAGTGGGAAGCCATTGGGGCCGAGAACAGAACACCGATGCAGGGAGAGACAGTTACCGCCAACCTACCGGGAGTGACCGCCGCAGCCGTCTGTGAGACTCGTCCATCCAGCCGTTTGTTTTACCAGAGACTCCGTGTGCGTTACTGGCTGAGTAAGTACCACCGTGCCGTCTGGCACTGCACTGCCCCGCGACCCTGCACCCGGCCAGGCCCCGCAACCCACCTTCCGACCTCCACCACCGGGCCCCGGGACCACCAAAACCCCCCTACCCACAAAGGGGAGAAAACATTTCAGCTGCTCCCTGTCAACGCTCCCAGGATCCCCGTACAGAGCAGCGGTGGTGTCCCAACCTCACCACAACCGTGGGTGGCGTCACGGACAATATCCCTAAACCAAACCACCCCCTTTCACTCACGGGCGAGGAGCGCCGCTTGAGTCCCCGGGATCCAGCCCACCGCTCGAGCCACCGACCGAGCGAGCAGCAGCAGCAGCCGGACCCGAGCTGTGGGTGAGTGCAGCGCCCTCCCCGCCCGCGACATTTGTAACACAGGGCCCTATATATCCATTTATTAGGGTCTATTTACTTCTCGTTTTGGTCCTATCTTCTGTGCTTGGAACAGGGTGAAGCCCCCTATCGTAACGCTGCCTCACTGAATTAGCCCGTACAGTTATATTCACAAGTTGTGTTTTTGCTGTGATTTTTTTGCATATTTTTTCCATTGGTTTTATGCAAATAAATACAAATATAAAGCTGCTTTTTACAGTATGAGTAATACCTATGAGATTCCAGAAATCTCCTGCATCCAGTCAAACACTTGATTTATTTTTCTGACTGAAATGGAAAACTGCTGCATTTTTTAAAGAAGCAGCGTGTCAAGTGTTTTCGTGTTTTTGCTGCTTTTTTCAACACTGAAAGCAATGAGAGTGAAAAAACGCAGTTGTGTTTTTTGCTGCTTTTGCTGTTTTTGCTGCGGTATTAAACATTTCCCTAAAGGTTCTTTCAAAGGTAGCAACTAATAGCAGGAGGTCCCACCAGCAGGAGACCCTGTGACCAGTTTATTGTCAGGAGAACCCCCAAAATGGAGCTTTCCTAAGGTGGCCATAAATATGATATGAGTGTGATCCCAGCAACAGCGACAAACTGAATCTGATGTTGGGGAAACCAGCGATTTAGTAGATTGGATTCTGACATGCAGGATTCATTCTTCTGCGGGGAGATAAGTGAGTGCACAGGCGTGTGTAGCCACTTATCACTCTGTCACTATGGTAGTAATTCTGGATTTTTTTCCTGTGAAGATTTCAGGCAGATGGGACATCGGAGACATCATGTAAGGACAGCAGAGCCTAAGTAGTCACTGCAGCATAGCTGCCAAATATCACATAAGACATCCATGACTCGAGGGCAGGAGGCCATGGGGTATGGGACATCTCCACAAGGCCCTTTTTGCCTTTTCTAGAATCTCTTGAGCTCCCCCTAGTGGTGACTGCAGGGAGGCAGAACGTGATCAGTGATTCTGTGTCTGTGAAGGGGGTTTGGAGCTTTGTATCTAACAGATCTCTGACAACAAAAACAATACATTGTGGAATCAAGCGGAGCACAATTCCATCCTGTGTAAATGTACTGCTGGGTATTCTGCACAATCTATTTTTCCCTGTTATAAGCCATTTTCATACTTACAAAAATTGCTGTTGGGAGAATAGGAATAAATAAGTACACACCTAAGAACGCCCCGAAATATTAGAAAGGTAAAGTTGCTTAGTTTTGGGCAGAGATTTCACAAGAGACACCTATTTTCCACCTAAAACAGCCCGGAATTTACTGGCAAATTCAGGACTGAGGACTGAAGTATAGGAATGAGTGTGAAGAAGTATGTAAACCTTTCCGCAGTGCCGGACCCAGAAGCCTCTACTACAATTTGGGCAGCCAAAAATATCCAGCCTTGGGTGTGGAGCAATATTGGTGTGATGACATCACTAACTAACATGGTGACATCACTTCAGGTGATAAATAAGAAATAACGTTTGGAACTCCATTCTATGTCTGAACTGGGTGCAAAAACCTAAAAAAACATCACTATGGGGAGATAAGGTATGCACACCAGTGACTATGTAAGGGGAATACATGGAATAGCAGAAACTGCTGTGTGAATACTGACATGAAAAATTCAATAGCTATATGTAAGGATGAACTGTGAAAAATGGAACCTGCATTACTGCCATTTTTTAACTGCATGAGAGGACACACACAAGCTAGGGACCCCAACGTAGAGAAATACTTTGGCGTAGTGTTGGGGCTCTATTGCATTGATCAATTCAGTAGCTAAATTTCTCTTTATTCATATATTCATGGCAGTAATGCAGGTTCCATTTTTCACAGTTCATCCTTACATATAGCTATTGAATTTTTCATGTCAGTATTCACACAGCAGTTTCTGCTATTCCATGTATTCCCCTTACATAGTCACTGGTGTGCATTACTTCAGGTGATGTCATCACTGACTAACATGGTGACAACACTGCTTCAGGTGATGTCATCACTGACTAACATGGTGACAACACTGCTTCAGGTGATGACATCACTGACTAACATGGTGACATCAGTGCTTCAGGTGATGACATCCCTGACTAATATGGTGAGATTACTGCTTCAGGTGATGACATCACTGACTAACATGGTGACATTACTGCTTCAGGGGATGACATCACTGACTAACACGGTGACATCAGTACTTCAGGTGATGACATCCCTGACTAATATGGTGAGATTACTGCTTCAGGGGATGACATCACTGATTAATATGGTGACATCACTGCTTCAGGTGATGGCATCACTGTCTGAGATGGTGATATCACTGCTTCGGGTCATGACCTCCGTACCTGAGATGGTGACATCACTGCTGCGGCTCATGACCTCCCTACCTGAGATGATGACATCACTAATGCTTTGGGAACCCAGGGATTTGTTGGTCCACTTCTGGCCTATAGAAGTCCCCGGGGAACTAGAGGGATGTTGGAAGCTCTGGCAGGGCGTGAGAACTTAGTCACTTATGTTCTGTCAGTGATGTACTGCCGCCTAGTAATGAAGGATGCGCAGGGACAATGTAGCAGAATGCCGCCCCGCCGGGTTGTTCCTGACTTCTAATCCTATTGTGCTGTGCAGTTATTATCGCTGCCGACCCCTCGTCAGTCTCCATATTGTCGCTGCACCATTAAAGTTCTTCATTATCAAGCTGAGACATAAAGAGAAAGTCTTGATAGCGCGACCTGTGGACTGAGTGCTGCGCAGCCACCGCCTGTCTGATGTGTCCTGGGACCAATGGATAAGACAAGAATGAAAGTCGCCATCGTGGAAAAGTAATGAAAAGATATAATTTCATTCGATGCTGAAAGGCATGAAAAAAAAAAAAAAAGGATTTTATACAAAAGTTAAAAAGTTAAAACTTTTATGTGGTGTTTGAAGCGCCCAGCACCAGGTATTTCACAGAAAAGATGGCGAAACAAGAGAAAAGCAATTTGCTTACAAAAACCGTCTGCAACCAGGACTTTGTGACTCACAGAAAAAAAAAAAATGTTTCCCTCGGCCGGTCCCAGTCTGCACTCATTAAAGCTATTGTACATCAGGGCTGACGTTTCAAGCCCATTAAACACATATGATATTACTTAAAGGACGCATGGAAAAAGATTCTGCTGATTGGCACAGCAGCCCTTCTCCTCCCTGCAGCAGAGACTCGTAAACCGCCGCCTGCACAGGGGACATTCCACCAAACAAGCACAGCTCCACTTCACAGCCCACCTAATTGATCTAACACAGCCCACTGAGGGGCACTCTGCTGTAATGAGGGTCCTGCGGGGAAGGGGGGTGATAATGCAAGGAGTGGACATCACACATCAATCAACAGCAGCGAGATACAAAGCAGACACCTCAAGGAGCAGGTGACAGTATGACTAGAGATGGGCGAACCTGCAGATGTTCGGGTCCAGACAGATTTAAATAAAAAAGAGTCTGGTTCAGGATCGGAGTTGAACCTAAACATGAGCTTATGGGAATCCGAACATGTGTGCTGTCAAATGGGGTTAGTAAAGACTAGGGGGCTGCAAAGCAGGAGAATTATACTAACCGAGTCTACGCATGGCTGTCACACTAATTGCAGATCTGCTCATTACCTCTCATGCATATTCACTGCTTCCCCCGCCCACCCTCTGTCACAGCGTCTGTGATTGGTTGCAGTCAGACTGCCAGCGTCTGTGATTGGTTGTGGAGTGTAAAGGTGGCTTTACACGCAGCGATATAGCTAGCGATATCGCTGGTGAAAGCACCCGCCCCCGTCGTTTGTGCGTCACGGGCAAATCGCTGCCTGTGGCGCACAATATCGTTAGGAGCCGTCACACGGACTTACCTGCCTAGCGACGTCGCTGTGGCCAGCGAAACGCCTCCTTTCTAAGGTGGCGGTTCGTGCGGCGTCACAGTGGCGTCACTAAGCGGCCGCCCAATAGATGTGGAGGGGTGGAGATAAGCGGCCGTAATATCCCACCAACCTCCTTCCTTCCGCATTGCCGGCGGCCACAGGTAAGCTGTTGTTCGTCGTTCCAGGGGTGTCACACGTAGCGATGTGTGCTGCCTCGGGAACGACGAACAACCTGCATCCTCTACAATCAACGATTTTTTGAAAATTAACGACATGTCAACGATGGACGATTTGGTGAGTATTTTCCATCGTTAGCGGTCGCTCGTACGTGTCACACGCAACGACGTAGCTAACGATGCCGGATGTGCGTCACGGAATCTGTGACCCCGGCGATATATCATTAGATACGTCGCTGTGTGTAATGGGGCCTTAAAACTAAATACATAATTGGAAAAAATAGCGTCGTGTTCCCTGTATATTGATACCCAGCGCAGATAAAACAGAAAGTTAGAAATTGCAGCCCCCAGCTGTGTGCGTTATCTTGGCTCTTGGCTGTGTATCAAACTACAACGTACCTCATGCGGCTTTTTTACAATTATTTAAATAAATAAAAAACAAAAATGGCTTGCAATCGGGGGGGATTGATACCAATTTTGATACCCAGCCAAGATAAAGTCGACAGTTGGAGACTTGTATTCTCACACTGGGGAGGCCCATGGTTATTGGGACCTCCCCAGCCTAAAAATAGCAGCCCTCAGCTGCTCCAGAATTGGTGCATGCATTAGATACGACAATTCCAGTGCTTTACCCAGCTCATCCTGATTGGCTTGGAGCGGTGGAAATCTGGGTAATATAAGGGACTAATGACAGCTGTGATTTGTCAAAAAATATCACAGCTGTCATCAAGCCCGAGGTTAGTAATTGGGAGGAGTCTATGAGACCCCTCATTACTAATCCTGTAAGTAAAAAGAAATAAAACACAAAACGCACAGAAAAATCCTTGATTTAAAAAAAAACAAAAAACACCCTCTTTCTCAAATTTATTAACCACCTAAACACCCTGCAGGTCCAATGTTTTCCACAGACACAACGTCCCACGACGATCCCGACTCTGCCACATTTTAGGTCACACTTGGCGGTCACATTAAAAAACGTGACCGAGCACTGCATCATCAGGGACACTCTATGACCTCAGGTGAACTGACCTAAGGTTAACCCAGTGAAATCCAGGCAAAAAAAATGCACCAAAACTGCATCAAAATGCATGAGGTTTTGGTGGGATTTTTTTTGCCAGGAGATTCAGATTTGGTGCAGAAATGTCTGCAATCAAATACTCAATGTGCACACATTGCCTGATTTGATAATCTGGGTTCAATTCCTTCTCCTTCGGTGAGGTCACTGAGTTCAATGAGTTCACGTAGGTCAGTTCACCTCAGGTCACACCTGGGGTACCGTTGGCACCCCAGCTGTTACATCAGGTGATCTCACTGACGTCACCACTCACAGCTGCAGCTCCGTCAGTGTCTCTTAGGCCGCAGTGAGCAGCTACGTTTTCTAATGTTCATCATAGGAATCAGTGTTACATGTGAAGCTTCAGGTCTCACCCCGAGCTGGATTCACAGCTACACTGCTCACTACTGTCCTCCATGCTGCTGCTGCTTCTGACCATCTACTCCATAGACACAGGAGCGCAGGAATCCCTCGTATCTGTGTGTAATCTATGGGAGACCAAAATGAAAATTAAAGATCGGGCCTGCAAAGGAGAACATCAGTGAAAAAGTCATGATACAAGCCATGTGATAGTGATATCTGAAGGGTAGATTGTTCCCTGTGATGCGGATTCCTGCGGGTAAAGATACCTGTATTCAGGCTCTGGGGAAGACATGGAGGGGCCTATATATCTCATACACGCACCCCCTTTCCTGCCCGTATCAGCCCTGTCTGGGTTACGTACAAGACCTAATACAACCGCCTCATAATAACATTATTAAACTTCCAGATGTGACACTTGTGATAAGGACATCGTTTGCTGTCATACATGATGGAGGATAAAAGGAGCCAGAAGAGGAGCCGGGACAACGATAACATGGTGGCTGATATAATGACATGGCGCGGGGGCGAGAGATGTATACGGGGATGGAAATCTGGAACCTCAGGCATGTCAATTAAGAGGGATTCACTGGAAGGGCTCATTACACAGACCCAGAGTCCCAGAAATCTAACATAGCAGAAGAGTAGAGAGTGTAAAAACAGTCCCCTACAATAACAAAATATCAAGCGGCTCCTGGGCACAGAACCTGAGGATATGACCTCTGCTGCCCAAGACGCGGGCAGAGGAACGCAGCCGAGAACCAGGCGAACCAGCGTTATATACACTGAGAAAGATATACAGCTCCAAGAACTGTATACAGCTCCAAACAGGACCCGAGAGTTATATACAGGACCCGAGAGTTATATACAGGACCCGAGAGTTATATACAGGACCTGAGAGTTATATACAGGACCCGAGAGTTATATACACATCGAGAATTATATACACACCAAGAAATATATACAGGCTCCGAGAGTTATATACACATCGAGAATTATATACAGCTCTGAGAACTATATACTGCTCCGAGAGTTATATACACACCGAGAATTATATACACCGAGAATTATATACAGTTCCAAGAACTACATACAGACTCCGAGAGATATATACATACTGAGAACTATATACAGCTCCGAGAGTTATATACAGGCTCCAAGAACTTCATACAGCTCTGAGAAGTATATACAGCTCCGAGAGTTATATACAGGCTCCAAGAACTTCATACAGCTCTGAGAAGTATATACAGCTCCGAGAGTTATATACAGGCTCCGAGAACTACATACAGCTCTGAGAGTTATATACACACACTGAGAATTATATACAGCTCCGAGAACTATATACAGGCTCCGAGAGTTATATAGAGCTCTGAGAGTTATATACAGGATCCGAGAATTATATACAGGCTCCGAGAGTTCTATACAAGTTCCGAGAATTATATACAAGATCCGAGAATTATATACAAGATCCGAGAATTATATACACACCGAGAAATATATACAACTCCGAAAATTATATACCGGCTCTGAGAATTATATACAGGCTCCGAGAGTTATATACAGGATCCGAGAATTATATACACACCGGGAATTGTATACAGAATCCAAGAGTTATATACAGGATCCAAGAGTTATATACAGGATCAGAGAGTTATATACAGGCTCAGAGAGTTATATACAGGCTCCAAGAATTACATACAGGATCCGAGAATTATATACAGGATCCGAGAATTACATACAGGATCTAAAAGTTATATACAGGATCCAAGAATTATATACAGAATCTGAAAATTATATACAGGCTCCGAGAGTTATATACAGGCACCAAAAATTATATACAGACTCCGAGAATTATATACAAACTCCGAGAATTATAAACAGGCTCCGAGAATTATATACACACTGAGAATTATACACACCGATAAATATATACAGGCTTCGAGAACTATATACAGCTCCAAGAGTTATATACAGGCTTCAAGAATTATATACAGGCTCCGAGAATTATATACAGGCTCCGAGAATTATATACAGGCTCCGAGAATTATATACTGGCTTTGAGAATTATATACAGGATCTGAAAATTTTAAACAGGATCCGAAAATTATGTCCACATCGAGAATTATATACTGGATCCAAGAATTATATACAGAATCCGAGAATTATATACAGGTTTAGAGTATTATATACAGGATCCGATAATTATATACAGGATCTGAGGATTATACACAGGATCCAAGAATTATTTACAGGCTCCAAGAATTATATACAGGCTCCGAGAATTATATACAGGACCCGAAAATTATATACAGGATCCAAGAGTTATATACAGGCTCCGAGAATTATATACAGGATCTGAGAATTATATACAGGATCCGAGAATCATATACAGGATCCGAGAATCATATACAGGATCCGAATATTATATACAGGCTCCGAGAATTATATACAGACACCGAGAATTATATACAGGATCCGAGAATTATATACTGGCTCCAAGAATTATATACTGGCTCCAAGAATTATATACAGGATCTGAAAATTATATACAGGCTCTGAGAGTTATATACAAAATCTGAAAATTATATACAGGCTCCAAGAGTTATATCCTGGGTCCGAGAATTATATACAAGATCATAGAATTACCGGTATATACAGGCTCCGAGAATTATATATAGGATCCGAGAATTATATACTGGCTCCAAGTATTATATACAGGATCTGAAAATTATATACTGGCTTCAAGTATTATATACAGGCTCCGAGAATTATATACAGTATCTGAGAATTATATACAGGATCCGAAAATTATATACAGGCTCTAAGAATTATATACAGGATCCGAGAGTTAAATACAGGATCCGAGAATTATATCCACACTGAGAATTATACACAGGCTCCAAGAATTATATACAGGCTCCAAAAATTACCGTATATACAGGCTCCGAGAATTACCATTATATACATCAGCTTAGAAATTGTGAGTTGGGCAATAAACATATCCTTGGAGAATTGAATTAAATCCAAACAACAATATTATAACATGTATTTAGAGAATATTTACATTACCATAATATTATTATAATTATTATTACATTTGCCATAACTACTAATATACTAATGTTCTAATATGAAAATAATGCTATAAATAATATGAATAATAAATCTTCTTTATGAAGTTTTCATTAATAAAGAGGACGCCTCCCGGCCAGAAGCTGCGGCCGTTACACTTTATATCGGTCTCTTTCTGTGTTTTGGATTTTAAGAACTTTGGATTGATATTTGTCTGTAGTTTTGGATGATTGGTCGGAGTGTAATTTCGGCTTCTCTCTGGGTCTCTTCTTGGTAACCTCTGCTCTCTGCGGACACAACACCACTGGTGACATCTACTGGCTCTACCGATAACTGGCAGCAGTGGACACCGTATTATAACAGAAAACGACTGCGAAACAAAGTGTACAGATGTGTCCTATGGGGTGTAGTGTATAATACATGTATACTATGGAGTGTAGTGTATAATACATGTATACTATGGAGTGTAGTGTATAATACATTCATACTATGGACTCCATAGTATGAATGTTTTATACACTACACTCCATAGTATACATGTATTATACATTACGCTCCATAGTACACATGTACTATACACTACACCCCATAGCACACATGTATTATATACTAAACTCCATAGTATGGAGTGTAGTATATAATACATGTGTGATATGGAGTGTAGTGTATAGTACATGTGTACTATGGAGCGTAGTGTTTAATACATGTATACGATGGAGCATAGTGTATAATACATGTATACTATGGAGTGTAGTGTATAATACATGTATACTATGGAGTGTAGTGTATAATACATGTATAATATGGAGTGTAGTGTATAATACATGTTTAATATGGAGTGTAGTGTATAATATATGTATACTATGGAGTGTAGTGTATAATACATGTCTAATATGGAGTGTAGTGTATAATATATGTATACTATGGAGTGTAGTGTATAATAGACATGTCCTATGGAGCGTAGTGTATAATACATGTATACTATGGAGTGTAGTGTATATGTATACTATGCAGTGTAAGGGGAACCCTGTGTCTAGGGAAGTGGGAGATGGTGACCCCTGTCCAAGCGTACCGCTGGCCCCTGCGTTCCCTCAACACCCTAGATAGGTGCTACACGTATGCGCGCCGAACAGGATACCTGGCCCTAGCTGACTCTGAAATAGGCTCTAGGTAAGGAACAGATGGGATGAGCACTTAGTCAACCCAACTATGCTCTAAAGAACAAAGCGGGATAACAAACAGGGGGAATGAACTAATAGCTTACCTCCAGATGCCTCACGGTGAGGGACTGCCACAACAATAAAGTTCCACCAGATGAATCCAAGCCGACTGCTTGCACTGAAGGCTTCTAAAGGGTATTAGGCTATGTGCGCACTAGAAAAGTGATTTTTCTCAAGAAAATTTCTTGAGAAACTTCTGGGAGTTGAAGATTACCGCACCTGCGGTAAAAAACAGCACCAAAACCGCAGGAAAAACGCATGCCGCGGTTTTTCCGCAGGTTGGTCCCTGCGTTTTTTTTATGCTGAACTGCAATAAATAATATAGATAGTAGATAGATAATTAATAGATAGACAGATAATGGATAGAGGGAAAGATGGATAGATGAATAGATAGATAGATAGATGAGAAAGAGCTATATAATGTTCCACCCCCCTGCTTTTTCTAAGCTGGCACCCTTTAGTGACTTTCATGTGGCACTAAAGGGTGCCTAGCCTTGTATTTAGCCAAAAAAATAAATAAATAATTGAAAAAAAAATGACGTGAGCTCCCCCCCATCTTTTGTAGCCAGCTAGGGTAAAGCAGACGGCTGCAGCCTGCAGCTGGCAGCTTCACCTTGGCTGGTAATCTAAAACAGAGGGCACCCCACGCTGTTATTTTACATTAAATAATTTAAAACAAAAAACGTGGGGTCCCCCCCATATTGGATCACCAGCCAAGGTAAAGCGGACAACTGGGGTCTGATATTCTCAGACTAGGGAGGTCCACTGTTATTGGACACTCCCCAGCCTAAAAATAGCAAACCGCAGCCGCCCCAGAAGTGGCGCATCCATTAGACGTGCCAATCCTGGCGCTTCGCCCCAACTCATCCCGTTGCCCTGGTGCGGTGGCAAATGGGGTAATATATGTGGTTGATGCCAGATGTGTAATGTCACCTGGCATCAAGCCCTGGGGTTGGTGATGTCACGCGTCTATCAGATACCTGACATCACCAACCCAGTCAGTAAGAAATAAAAAATAGACAACAAAAAAAGTTTTATTTGAAAAAACACTCCCCACATTCCCTCTTTCACCAATTTATTGACAAGAACAATCAAATCCGGGTCCGGGGTAATCCAATAAGGAGGGGGGGTCCCACGACGATCCATACCATAGTCACTGTCCCAGTAAGTGAAGAACAGAATGTTCCCCATTGGCTCGGAGAGCAATGCAGTGACCTGAGCTAACATCAATAGGTCAGCCCAGGTCACTGCAGGGGATGCCGAGCGCTGCCATCAGGAGGTTAGATGAGATCATTACCTGCTGTGATGATCTCCTGCAGTCCCGCCATCAGCGCTGTCACTGACTTCTATGCCCGCAGCATTGTCAGCAGTATCGCGAGAGCCCGTGACGTTACCGCTAGTGACAGTCTCGGGCCGCGGGCATAGACGGCAGTGACAGCGGTGACGTCAGGAGGCAGGAGATCGTCACAGCAGGTAATGATCTCATCTCACCTCCTGACAGCAGAGCCCGTCATCCCCGCGGCTGCACGCACTGCTGTGTGTCAGTGTCTGCCTGCGCTGCAGCATGACAAGCTGCTGATACTGCGGGCAGACACTGACACACTGCAGGGCAGGCAGCCGCGGGGCCGGAGCGGCACACAGACTGCACGGGCACCTGGAGGTCACACGGAAGTGCTTCTGTGCGGCGTCCAGGGAGTGTGACGTCTGTGTTTACTCTGCTCCGCTTCCTCTTCTGTCATAATGACATCACTCCCTGCAAAACCGCAGGCAGCGATGAACATTACCGCAGGTAAATCGTGGCTATACCGGGGGTATACCGCACATCATTTGCTACCTGCGGTATACCCCCGGAATTTCGCGATTACATTACAGTGAATGGAGTGAAATACCGGGGGTACCTGCGGAAAAGAAGTGACATGCATATTTTCTCAAGAAATTTTCTCAAGAAAATCTTCACAAAGAATTTTCTTGAGAAAAAAACGCAGTGTGCGCACAGCTATTTTTTTTTCCATAGGTTTTGCTGGGAAATGTCTACAGAAAGATTTCAAACATTTCTCAAGAAATTTCCGCAGCGAAACCGTGGGTAAATCTGCGGGTAAAACGGCCTAGTGCGCACATAGCCTTAGACCTATCAACATCACAGACCAGAAGGAATGAGGGTTTTAAGGACACAAAGGGATGTGCTGATGAAAACATCTGACAGGGTGAGGAACTCCACAGGGTCCTAAAGGGAAAGAGATAAACCCCAAGCAGAGGAGATACATAAGATACCATATGCACCGAGCAGCATTAATAGAAGGTCAGGGAGCAGTTTGCACCGCCAAACGCTGCACCCTTCTATTGCCGAACACCACCGGACTGTCTGTCACCCGTGACACACCCATGACAGTACCCCCCCCCCCCCCCCTTCTATGTCTCTGGACACTCAAAACTACTCAGAATCCGGATGGGCAGCATGAAATGAACGAACTAACCTTATGGCATTTACATCCAATGCTGGGACCCACATCCTCTTCTTTGGTCTGTAACCCCTCCAGTGCACCAAGTATTACAGGGAACGACGTAGAAAATGAGAATCAACAATCTTAGCTATTTGAACCTCTAAATTGCCATCAACCATTATTGAGGCCAATGGCAAGGAAGACGTCACAAAGGATACCACTTACTTATTGAGCAGAGACATGTGGCACACTATGTGAATCCTAAGAGCCAGCGGTAATTCCAGACGAAATACTGCTGGGTTAAGGACAGTGATTACCTTATAGGGACCAATAAACCTAGGTCCCAGCTTCCAGGAAAGTACCTTCAACTTAATATTACTGGTAGACAACCACACATAGTCATTCACACTTAGGTCTGGACCTGGCAAGTAGTCTTTGACAGCCATACATTTGTTTCTGTCGCCCATCAGCTTCAAATTACTATGAAAACCTTGAAACACAAAACGCTCCTCCTCAGGAACTCCCGAAGCACCCCTACCATTAAAGATACCAAATTGCGGATGAAAACTGCATGAACCAAAGAAAGGTGACTTGCCAGTAGACTCGTCATGACGATCGTTCATAGCAAAGTCGACCAAAGGTAAGTAAGATGCCCAATCGTCCTGGTCCTTGGAGTCAAAACACCAGCGGTAAGTTTCCAAAGAAAAAGACAACTGCACCCCTAGTCAAGCACAAAACGCTTTCCAAAACTTGGAAACAAACTTGGTTCCCCGATCTGAGACCACATTGGAGGGAAGCTCGTGAAGCTTCACAATCTCATTGATAAAAACCTGAGCCAGAGACTTGGCATTTGGACGTGCTGGTAACACGATGAAATCTACCATCTTACTGCACCTATCTACAACCACTAAGACCACAGTTTTACCTGCAGACAAAAGGTAGGTCAGTAATGAAATCCATGGATAAATGTATCCAAGGTCAAATAGGGATAGCCAATGGCAGGAGAGATGCAACTCGGCCATCAAAAATGCCGAGAAAGGAGGTTCAAGATTGCTTTACTATCTGAATGACCCGTAAGTGCAGTGTTGTGATGTTCCCCAATTATTTTGCGGCACAAATCAGGTGGCACAGACAACCTCCCTGGAGTGCAATAGGCCGCTGTATTTCCCTGAGTCTCCAACACCTCCCCCTCCATGTCTGTGATTAAGGTAATGGAATGGACTTCCCCCTCCAACGAATGACGCAATTCTTCAAAAGCCAACTTAATCACCAAGAATTTTCTATTGCTAAAATCATAGTTTCTCTTGGCTGAAGACAATTTCTTGGAAAATAAAGTGCATGGACACAATTTACCAGGAGATGGACCCTGTGACAACACAGCCCCTTCCCCCACCTCAGATACATCAACTTCTATGATAAATGGCTGTGAAACATCAGGCTGGATGAGTACAGGTGCTGTGAAAAAACATTGTTTAAAGAGATAAAAGCCTACAGAGTCCGACCATTTAGAAAAATCCGACCCCTTTTTTGTCATGTCAGTGAGAAATTTCACAATTACCGAATAATTCTGAATAAATTTCCGGTAAAAGTTTGTAAACCCCAGCAACCGATGCAATGCTTTCAGGTTTCCTAGATAATCCCAATCACGACCTTCTCTGGATCCATCCGAAACCCCAAAGACGACAACAGATATCCCAAAAATTGCACCTCTTGGACAGCGAAAACACACTTCTCCAGTTTGGCATACAGTTTATCTCTTAAAATATTTAATACTAGTTTTATATGTATTTGATGTGTCTCCATATCGGGTGAGTAGGTCAAGATATCATTCAAATAAATCACCACAAACCTGCCACCAAATAATGAAAAATATAATTCACAAAATGTTGGAAAATGGCAGGGCATTAATGAGACCAAATGGCATGACCACACTTTTAAAATGCCCCTCGGTGTATTGAAAGCCATTTTCCATTCATCCCCTTATCTGATTCTAACCAGATTGTAAGCCCCCCTTAAGTTCAACTTGGAGAACCATGTAGCTCCGACATGCTAGTTGAATAAATCCAGAATCAGATGAAGAGGATATGGGTTTTGGACGGTAATCTGATTTAATTCCCGAAAATCCAAACAAAAACCCGACAAAAATGCAGGTAAGGTCTCCATAGACACTGCATCGAGGGAAGTGTTTAAGCAGTGATCAAGACAGTAATTTCTCCACTCTATAATTTGTCTGGAATGCCAATCCACTACAGGAGGATGTTTCACAAACCAAGGTAGACCCAGTAGAATAGAAGTGGGAAGGTCCTCCAGGACATAATAGGAAATGAATTCACAATACAGAGGTCCTACCCTCAGTTTTATATCATGTACTATCTGTGTTGGGCATCCCTGTGCAAGTGGCGCTGAGTAAATGGCATAGATGGAGATAGGATTAGCCAACATACTGCATGTAAGCCCATGAGTATTTACAAACTATGTACTATGTATTACAGACTGTAGAGTACCTGTGTACTATAGAGGATAAAGAGTATAGCCTGCTTTACACGTTGCAATTTCGCATACGATATCGTATGCGATTTGCAACGCCCCCATCGTATGTGTGGCACGTTCAATTTCTTGAACATGCCGCACAAACGATTAACCCCCGTCACACGTACTTACCCATCCATACGACCTCGATGTGGGCGGCGAACGTCCACTTCCTGGACTGGGAGGGACGTTCGGCATCACATCGACGTCACGTGGCAGCCGGCCAATAGAAGCGGAGGGGCGGAGATGAGCGGGACATAAACATCCCGCCACCTTCTTCCTTCCTCATTGTCGGCTGGAGCCGCGGACGGAGGTAAGCTGTTGTTCAATGTTCCCGGGGTGTCACACACTGCGATGTGTGCTGCCTCGGGAACATTGCACAACCGCACGTTCAATTTTTGAGAAATGAACGATGTGCATACGATGAACGGATTTTCGTTCAATCGCAATTGCACGGAGGTTTTACACGCTACAATCATACTTACGATGCCGGATGTGCGTCACTTACGACGTGACCCCGCCGACACATCGTAAGATTAATGGTAGCGTGTAAAGCACCCTTTACACAGACAGGGATGGTCTCAGGAAAACCACCAAAACTACTCAGGATATACATAAATCCTATAGATAAATCGAACACAGTGTGATTAATTAGATTAGAATCTCAATCAGGTGAATCCTGAGACCACCGGTCCTGGAGTGGGAGGGATGTTCAGCGTCACAGCGACGTCACGCGGCTGCCGGCCAATAGAAGCGGAGGGGCGGAGATGAGCGGCCAATAGAAGCGGAGGGGCGGAGATGAGCGGGATGTAGACATCCCGCCCACCTCCTTTGTTCCGCATTGTCGGCGGGAGCCGCGGACGGAGGTAAGCTGTTGTTCAATGTTCCCGGGGTGTCACACACTGCGATGTGTGCTGCCTGGGGAACATTGCACAACCGCACGTTCAATTTTTGAGAAATGAACGACGTGCATGCGATGAACGGATTTTCGTTCAATCTCAATTGCACGGAGGTTTTACATGCTACAATCATACTTACGATGCCGGATGTGCGTCACTTACGACGTGACCCCGCCGACACATCGTCAGATTTATTTTAGCGTGTAAAGCGCCCTTAAGCAAATCAACCGTTCAATACCCAACAAATGGAAAAATAATTACCTGGAAGTCAGATGGATTAAAGGTTAAACCTTCAGTTTGAAAGACCCCCCAGTGAGGAACCTGGACTTCATCGACGCGCGTTTCGCATGGTACAAGAGCTTTTTCAAGATGGAGAGGCACAGGATCTATGTGAGAAGTCGAATGTTATATACCCATATGTTCCCAGTAAAACGAGATGCAGCTGTGAGGGGAGGAGAGCAAATACCCAGACATGAAAGGTAAGAGACTCCCAGAAGCTATGCGCACGTGTAAAATCTAAGACGCGTTGCCTGGGTAACCAAGGCAAAACGTCACATCCGGTATGACGTGCTCACCAAGCAGTAAGATAAAAAACGCCCAGAGGCTGTGCACACATTCACTGTCCAGGACGCTTTGCCTGGGTAGCCGTGGCGGAACGTCATATCCGGTATGACGTTCATAGTAAACGGGATGCTCACAAGTGCTTGATCCAGGAAGCCATCGCGCACCCCCAGAGCGCACGCGCGGTCCCAAGGACATGTCACCAAGGGAACCGCGCATGCGCACCGCGGCACCGCAACCACCCGGAACGAGCACAAGGAAAATAAAGAAGAAATAACTCCATGTCAGGGTATTGTGATGCGTTTTAAGGTAAAAGGGAGGACTGGAAGGTCCACAGAAAAGGTTAAAACGTCCCAAAATATGTGGCCATCCACATCCGTGCCCCTTTTATACGATCTTTTATATTTTGGGACGTTTTAACCTTTTCTGTGGACGTTTATTGTCTATTGTGTTTTTTTCATATTCATTAAAAATTGTCTAGTTTTTGCACATCTACTCTTTATCCTCTTGATTACATATATATCTCTGAGTAGTGCAGTCTGGGGTGTTGGTCCCTTGTGACCACCTCTCAGTATTATTTCCTCTGGTTCTAAATGTTGAGGTTTTTGTACTTGATGTGTACTATAGAGCGTAGTGTATAATATGTGTACTATGGAGCATAATCGAATAGATGAAACTATTATCCCTGAATGCCCCTGGTACTCCCATGACCTCCTCTGCATTTCCCCGCTAGACTCCCATTTAGTTTTTCTGACCCTTTGGTCCACTCTCGACTCTGCTCTCCTCGCCTCCAGATCCGCTGTTCACCTCCAGTCTGACCTTTTTCCAGACTCCTCCTTTTCCTCTAGATGTGTATTTTTTTCCTCCAGAGCCATTTAGATCTCCATGTCCCTTTCCAGAGCCTTCTATCCTCCTTTGGAACCCACTGTGCTCCTTATTTAGACTCTTCTGTATTGTCTATACTGCTCCGTCTCCTGATCTCTCTCTGGTAAAAATACATGAAACTAATAGATGTGTTGATTTCCATCGTGCATTATTGTACTTCCCAATGTCACTCATCAGAGTCTTCTATTCTCCTCTAGACACCACTGATCTCTCCCATACTTCTCTATTCTCCGCTGTCCTCCTTCTCTAGACCCCGCTGATCTCTTCCACACTTTTTCTATCCTCCACTATCCTCCTTCAGACTTTGCTGTTCTTCTCCTCCAGACCTCATTTTCCTCCAGACCTCATTTTCCTCCACCTCCAGACCCCACTGAACTCCATACTTCTCTATCCTCCGCTGTCCTCCTCCTCCAGATGCCGCTGATCTCTTCCACACTTCACTATCATCCGCTGTCCTCCTTCAGACTTTGCTGTCTGTCTCCTACAGACCCCATTGTCTTCCTCCTCCAGACCCCACTGATCTCTTCCATACTTCTCTATCCTCTGCCTCCAGACCCCATTGATCTTTTGCATACTTCTCTATCCTCTGCTGTCCTCCTTCAGATTTTGTTGTCCTCCTCCTCCTCCAGACCCGACTGATATCTTCCATACGTCTCTATCATCCGCTGTCCTCCTTCAGATTTCACTCTTCTCCTCCTTCAGATCTCATTTTCCTCCTCCTCCAGATCCCACCGTTCTCCATACTTTTCTATCCTCCACTGTCCTCCACCTCCAGACCTCACTGATCTCTTCCATACTTTTCTATGCTCCGCTCTCTTTCAGATTTTGCTGTCCTCTTCATTCAGACCCTGTTGTCCTTCTCCTCCAGACACTCTGATCTCTTTCATACTTCCAGATCCTATGCCTCCAGACCCTGTTGATCTTTTCCATACTTCTCTATTCTCTGCTGTCGTCCTTCAGACTTTGCTGCTTTTCTCCTCCTCCAGACCTGACTTATCTCTTCCAAACTTCTCTATCCTCTGCTGTCCACTTCCTCTAGACCCTGCTCATCTCTTCCATACTTCTCTATCTTCCCCAGTTCTCATCCTCAAGAGTCCACTGATTTGTCTATACTTTTCTATCCTCCCCTATCTTCCTCCTCCAGACTCCACTGATCTCTTCCATCCTTCTCTATCCTACCCTATCCTCCTTCTCCAGACCCCGCTGATCCCTTCCATACTTCTATATCCTCCACTATCCTCTTTCAGACTTCGCTGTCCTCCTCCTCCAGACCATGGTGATCTGTTCCATACTTCACTATTCTCAGCTGTCTTCCTCCTTCAGACCCCATTGATCTCTTCCATAGTTCTCTAACCTCCGCTGTCCTCCTTCAGACTTTGCCGTAATCCTCCTCTAGAGCTCATTTTCCTCCTCCACCAGACCCCACTGATCTCCAAACTTCTCTATAATCTGCTGTCCTTCTCCTCTAGACGCCACTGATTCTCTTCCATACTTCTTTATCCTCTGCTGTGCTCCTTCTCCAGACCCCGCTGATCTCTTCTATCCATACTTCTCAATCCTCCACTGTGCTCCTTCTCCAGACTCCGCTGATCTCTTCTATCCATACTTCTCTATCCTCCACTGTCCTCCTTCTCCAGACCCCACTTATCTCTGCTATACTTCTCTATCCTCCGCTGTGCTCCTTCATACTTCACTGTCTTCCTCCTCCAGACCCTGTTTTCCTTCTCCTCCAGGCCCCACTGATCTCTACCATACTTGTTTATCCTCTGCTGTCTTCCTTCTCTAGAACCCACTGATCTCTACCATACTTGTTTATCCTCTGCTGTCCTCCTTCTCTAGACCCCACTGATCTCTTCTATACTTATCTATTCTCCACTGTCCTTCTCCAGACCCCACTGTTCTCTTCCATACTTCTTTATCCTCTGCTGTCCTCCTTCTCCAGACCCCACTGTTCTCTTCCATACTTCTTTATCCTCTGCTGTCCTCCTCCTCCAGACCACACTGATCTCTTCCATACTTCTTTATCCTCTGCTGTCCTTGTGACGCTCTGGCCAGCCAGGTGGTCACAGATAGGGCCCCGCATTACACCTGTCCCCCATAGGTAACATACAGCCAAATACATTTAAACCCTAGTCACCCCCTCAGGGCTTGATGGACACACCAGGGGGCGGAACCAGGCAGTTGGAAGACGCCCACCTAGGAGTCTCAGACAGCCTAAGGCGGGAAAGAAAAGAGAACAAGTCTAGAGTTTCAAGTTGGAGAGGTGTGCGGGCTGGAGCTGTGTGCAGCTCCAGCAGAGGAGAGAGAAACCAATTTGAGCAGGTGCCAGGGTAGGAGCCCTGGTACCTTTGGCTAGGAGGCAGACAGAGGCCTCTGTCTGCAGGAGCCGGGAAGACGACTTGGTGGAACCGAGGTGGACCGTGACAGGGTTGTAGCCCGCCGGTACCGACCCGGGGAACCGACTCGGAAACCGGAGCACAAAGGGGGGTACTCAGACCCTGAAGCTAGGTCCAGAACAGAAGCTACTGGGGGCTAGCTAATTAACTGATTGCGCCCAGGACTAGAGGTCCTGTCCCACCCAAAGTCCCGACTGAAGACAACAGCCCAACGAGGGGGATAGAAAGCCACCGCCACGGCTCAGAGATCCCACGGGCCAGCGTCTGCGGGCAAAGGGCTCCTCAGGCCGGGAGCGGACTCCTGAAGTTGCAAGCACAAGCAGTCCACCATCACACACAGGTGCAGGAGAAAGACAGAGACCACCAGCCGGGTGGGGGACCAGACTGCAGCCGGCTGTGGTCACCGACCGCCATCACCTTGGTTTACCAGAGACTCGTGTGTTTACTAATAGTGAGTACATCAGCACCCTCCCGTCGCCCATCTCCCTGCACCACCAAACACTCCCAACGGGTCCCGGGACCACTATCCCTGCCCATGGAGGGGTTAACAACTTGCTGCCAAACATCTCCCCCGGGTGCCCCGTAACTGCAGCGGTGGTGTCCACCTTCACCACATCCCGTGGGTGGCGTCAAAAACTTAACATGGCTCCGGCCGTACACCTACGTCCCCAAACCTCAAACCCCCTTGTGATTGGAGTGACCGCAGGACCCCCGGGTCCGGAGACCCTTGAGCCACCCACTGAAGGTCCAGTTCCGAGCGGCTCGGCTGCCGATCACGGGGCAGTACATCCTCCTTCTCTAGAACCCACTGATCTCTTCCATACTTCTCTATCCTCCACAGCCCTTCTCCAGACCCTACCGTCCTCCTTCTCTAATCTCTTATGTCTTCTGTGGACTGCTCTGTCTTCTCCAAAATATTTCAGCAGATTCTGACATCTCTTTGGTAAATATCAATAAACCCAATAGATATGTGCTGATTTCCATGATCCTAATCGTTCTTTCCTCTGATGGCAGGCCTGGGATCAGGAGGAACACAACAACTTGTGAATGTGACTGCAATGATGCGGAACATTGAAAAATGTAAAAAATTGCTGGTTTACCCTGTAAAATACTTTTAAGGCCGCTTTACACGCTGCGACATCGCTAGCCGATGCTAGCGATGTCGAGCGCGATAGCACCCGCCCCTATCGTACGGCCGATACGTGGTGATCGCTGCCGTAGCGAACATTATCGCTACGGCAGCGTCACACGCACATACCTACCCGGCGATGTCGCTGTGAACGGCGAACAGCCTCCTTTCTAATGGGGCGGTTCGTTCAGCGCCACAGCGACGTCACTAAGTGGCCGCCCAATCAAAGCGGAGGGGCGGAGATGAGCAGGACGAACATCCTGCCCACCTCCTTCCTTCCTCAAAGCTGGTGGACGCAGGTAAGAAGAGGTTCCTCGTTCCTGCGGTGTCACATGTAGCGATGTGTGGTGTCGCAGAAACGAGGAACAACATCGTTACTGCAGAAGCAATGATAATTGGGAAGAGGGGGGCATGTCACCGATTAGTGATTTTGAACGTTTTTGCAACGATTCAATATCGGTAATAGGTGTCACACGCAACGACATCGCTAATGCGGCCGGATGTGCGTCACAAATTCCGTGACCGCAACGAGATCGCTTTAGTGATCTCGTAGCGTGTAAAGCCACCTTTAGAACCAAAATAGCAGGGACACATAAGAAGAATAGCAGATCTATCCACAGCAGATTGTTGATGCTTTCCAACTGAAAAGTGAAAATTGAAAATGAAATGACAACAGGAAGAAAAACCGCCCTAAGGATATGTAGTGGCGCTTGTACCTGCAGCCTGGGGTCCGGCCTGGGGTCACAATGATGCCTGTACAGGGCTATTTATTGATGACGTCTGCAGTAAATGAGGGGTTAATCCCAGCAGATTTCATTGTGATATTCTAACAGGAGAGGATGGATGTGTGCACGCAGTAAAGGATATGGAGAATGATATGAATGCCGCCTGTAGTGTCCTCCTGAGAGCCGCGGCTGTAATCATTGAGCTCTATATAGGGCTATTTGTTTATGGGCTGGCAGCTTTATAGGTGCTTGTAAGGCTGCACATAAGGACACCAATTTACCACCGCACTGTGTTTTCATAAGCCGACCGCTCCATAAATCTGTATTAAAATCAAAATGGAAAATTTAAGGGAGCAGGAGCCGAGAGACAAATGGGAGGTCGGCGCCGCTGATGGCTCCGGTGTCACCGCGGCTAAGGCCGCGCTTCGGTTCAGGACGCGGTCACATAGGTGGGAGATGTATGACAGACCGCAGGCGGCCAGAGGCACAGAGCAGGTGTCCGGGAAAGGTCACAGGTCAATCAAGTGATGGCGTCTTCCCGAGAGTGCATCAAAAGAGACAGGGCCAAAAAATATGGGATCTATTCACAAGTGTATCCTGTATTATCGCCGCTGTCGTCTGTAGAGCTGGTAATGGAGGAAGGAAAAACAGGCCGCAATGCTCTGCAGGGACAGGCAATGGAGGAAGGAAAAACAGGCCGCGATGCTCTGCAGGGACAGGCAATGGAGGAAGGAAAAACAGGCCGCAATGCTCTGCAGGGACAGGCAATGGAGGAAGGAAAAACAGGTCGTAATGCTCTGCAGGGACAGGCAATGCAGGAAGGAAAAACAGGCCGTGATGCTCTGCAGAGACAGGCAATGCAGGAAGAAAAAACAGGCCGCGATGCTCTGCAGGGACAGGCAATGCAGGAAGGAAAAACAGGCTGCGATGCCATCATCTGTACAAAATGCACCAGAGTTGTCTTGTTCTGTTCAGTTGAGTCTTCCTACTTCTGTCAGGTTCCTATAGCACCCACCAGGCAAGGAGTTAAATGTTACTCGTCGCCGGGCCTGGTGAGGTCGGGTCTGGGGATGTCACAGGTGGCCCTGCCTGACTTCGTGGCCCCGAGGCGTACAATAAAAAGGCATGAACATGGAGGATGGAATTATGGTTTGTCTCGTGATGCCACCTGTGGTACGCAGCCAGGGATTAACCGAAGAAGATTGGACCAAGGTCCCAACTGTGTCCCTCACCCTAAGCTGTGCCCGGGGTTGACTGCTGAAGTGTAAAGATGCTACTTCCCTTTTCCCCAAGTGATGCCTGCCCCCATATGGTTGTCCTAGTGACCGGGAAAGTGCCATGCCTATTGATAGCCACCCCCCCCACCCCCACTACCTACCCTAGTTTAGTCCCCCGGTGGGAAAGCACCGAACTGTGTTTGGTGTGTGAATGTAAAAAAACCCAGCGATTAACCGTAGTACCGTATGTGACGACATGGACTCTCATGGGTTAAAGTTTCTTAAAATTCAGCCAGACAGCATGATAGATTGTCTATAGACGGGGGAGAAGTCCCTCATTGTTTTTACAAGACTCTTGTTGACTCAATGTAATTGTGTTGGCCACTGAAAGCCAGACGTATTGTTTCTACAGACTTTTCCAGTAATCATTGTATTGTAGGTGTGTATTGCTAATGTGATTACCTTAGTAGCCATTGTCTAGTTGATGACTCCCAGACTACATGTATACCCTCAGTCTTTCTATGCACATCATTTAAATGAACATTGTCCATGCAGCTTGAGATTCATCCAATGGGAGAGGTGATCTTGTCCAACCAATCGATGAGGACGCAGTGTATCTAAGTGAAAGGCTGTGGCTATAAAAGGGATTTCTTTAAGCCACCAGGTTGTTGTTGATGGATGCTGATGGATCCAGTCTAAGCTCTTTGGAGCTGACTAGAGGATCAGGATATCTTATGGCTTCAAACTAGGGGTTCCGGTTCCAGTTGGAGACCATATCCACAGGCTAGGAATTTCGACTCTGGCTGCCAGGATTGTAACATCATACAGGACTACCTAAGGAGGACACTCAGGTTGGGACAGTTCAGTCACCTGGAACAGACTTTGCAGACCTCAGCCAGCTTCCTAAATCTGGCGCTATTCCTTTCTCGGTGGGTGCCCACCAAAAGCGGGGTGCTGCTGGATTGGAGTGAGCGGTCCTGAAACCTCTGAGGCAAGGACATTCTAAATCCCTGGTGAGCCAGCGGAAGGGTGAGACTTTGTTGCCTGTTACATTTGTGTGTTTTGCTGGTTATGTGTTATGTGCCGTTAATTGTTTGGGGATCCAATAAAGTCTAATTATTGTGGTTCCCTCACCCTGTGTTGTCTGAGTAGTGTTACGCCCACGGTTAAGGAGGCCGGCGTTCAGTTGGGATGAGCCCTGAGCCACGCTGTCTTTCTAAAGGCGACGGGTTTTAGTGGACGAGAGCACCCACTGAGCCCCGTGTCTCCACACCGTAGTACCGTAGTACCCTGTGGTGACTGAAGACTCAGGGGCGCCACATACTCCCAAAGCAAATTGCTGCAATAAAACAGAATTAGAGCACCGCAATTTTTGTTATATCAAGAACATATCAACAATTTTCCCTTTATGGGATGCACCATCACATTATTATTATTATTATTATTTATTATTATAGCATTAAACATTTCAAACAATACCGGTTCACAAGAGGATCAAGTGCAACAATAAAAACAAACATCAACATTTGCATAGAAAAACAGTTATTCTTACTTGGCTGCTGGTGGTACCAGAGGGCTGGCTTTGGATACTCAAAGGACATCCTCTGGCATAATGTCCAGCTTTGTCACAACGCCGGCACCGGCAGATTGGCTGCCCATCAGCTTCGTGACGATCAGGAACCTGGGGTAGCGGGTTCCTCCCGCGTCGCCGCCAAGGGAGGTCATCAGCACTGGAAGCCAGTTCGATGGTTGCAGGTTACTGAGGGAATTAGCCACCGCTGCTGTCGCTGTCCTCCGGGGAGGATGGTCGTAGCAACTAAGATGGTTCTGCTCCCCACAGGTGGAGTGGGCTCCGGGGAGGATGATGAGGGGATTAGTGGCCATTGGCGCCAAAGGGCACTGGCGCGGACAGGCGGACACAGTCTCTGTGGTTCAAGGTTTCTTTACTTACAGTCCGGTTGCCACCCCCTGAGAACCGGTCTCCGCCGTGCTGGGCCCCAGTCGATACCGAACAATTCGAAGGTCACTACCGGTGTTCCCACTGTGAGTCCTTTCTGGTCGGGGTCCCTCCAATCCCGGTGTGTGGAATGTGGAACGGGCTGCGGATGTTTCCTGCACTCTCTGCAGACCCTGGAATCCCATGTAGCTGTAGAGAACCCGGACTGAGCAACCTGCTCCAAGCCGCGGGTCCTATGGTGCTCCCAGAAGTGTGAGGTAAAAGAAGATTGGACAGAGGTCCCAACTGTGTCCCTCACCCCAAGCTGTGCCCGGGGTTGACTGCTCAAGTGTGAAGATGCTCCTTCCCTTTTCCCCAAGTGATGCCCACCCCCAGATGGTTATCCTAGTGACCGTGAAAGTCCCATGCCTCGTGATAGCCACCCCCCCCTGCCTACCCTAGTTTAGACCCCCTGGTGGGAAAGCACCTGTGTTTGGTGTGTGAATGTAAGAAAACCCAGCGATTAACCCCCTCTTTACCCAGGATGAGTATTAGACCTTAAGTGAGATATAGTACCCTGTGGCGACTAAAGCCTCAGGGGCGCCACATACTCCCAAAGCAAATTGCAGCACTCCGGGGCTGTAATAAAACAGAATTAGAGTACCGCAATTTTTGTTACAGTGCTGGCCAAAAGTATTGACACCCCTGCAATTCTGTCAGATTATGCTCAGTTTATTCTTGAAAATTATTGCAATCACAAATTCTTTGGTATTATTATCTTAATTTAATTTGTCTGCAATGAAAAAATATAAAAGAGATTGTCATAAAGCCAAATTGGATATAATGCCACACCAAACATAAAAAGGGGTGGACAAAAGTATTGGCACTGTTTGAAAAATCATGTGATGCTTCTCTAATTTGTGTAATTAACAGCACCTGTAACTTACCTGTGGCACCTAACAGGTGTTGGCAATAACTAAATCACACTTGCAGCCAGTTGACATGGATTAAAGTTGACTCAACCTCTGTCCTGTGTCCTTGTGTGTACCACATTGAGCATAGAGAAAAGAAAGAAGACCAAAGAACTGTCTGAGGACTTGAGAATCCAAATTATGAGGAAGCATTAGCAATCTCAAGGCTACAAATCTATCTCCAAAGATCTGAAAGTTCCTGTGTCTACGGTGCGCAGTGTCATCAAGAAGTGTAAAGCCCATGGCACTGTGGCTAACCTCCCTAGATGTGGAAGGCAAAGAAAAATTGCCAAGAGATTTCAATGCAAGATTGTGCGGATGGTGGATAAAGAACCTCGACTAACATCCAAACAAGTTGAATCTGCCCTGCAGTCCGAGGGTACAACAGTGTCAACCCATACTATCCGTCGGCGTCTGAATGAAAAAAGACTGTATGGTAGGATACCCAGGAAGACCCCACTTCTTACCCCGAGACATAAAAAAGCCAGGCTGGAGTTTGCCAAAACCTCCTGAGAAAGCCTAAAACGTGTTGGAAGAATGTTCTCTGGTCAGATGAGACAAAAGTAGAGCTTTTTGGGAAAAGCCATCAACATAGAGTTTACAGGAATAAAAAAAGAGGCATTCAAAGAAAAGAACACGGTACCTACAGTTAAACATGGCGGAGGTTCCCTGATGTTTTGGGGTTGCTTTGCTGCCTCTGGCACTGGACTGCTTGACTGTGTGCATGGCATTATGAAGTCTGAAGACTACCAACAAATTTTGCAGCATAATGTAGGGCCCAGTGTGAGAAAGCTGGGTCTTCCTCAGAGGTCATGGGTCTTCCAGCAGGACAATGACCCAAAACACACTTGAAAAAGCACTAGAAAATGGTTTGAGAGAAAGCACTGGAGATTACTAAAGTGGCCAGCAATGAGTCCAGACCTGAATCCCATAGAACACCTGTGGAGCGGTCTCAAAATGGCAGTTTGGAGAAGGCACCCTTCAAATCTCAGTGACCTGGAGCAGTTTGCCAACGAAGAATGGTCTAAAATTCCAGCAGAGCATTGTAAGAAACTCATTGATGGTTACCGTAAGCGGTTGTTCGCAGTTATTTTGGCTAAAGGTTGTGCAACCAAGTATTAGGCTAAGGGGTGCTTTACATGCTGCGACATCGCTAGCATTTGCTGGCGATGTCGAGCGCAATAGCACCTGCCCCCATCGTACGGCCAATATGTGGTGATCGCTGCCGTAGCGAACATTATCGCTATGGCAGCGTCACACGCACATACTTGCGTAGCGACGTCGCTGTTACCGGCGAACCGCCTCCTTTCTAAGGGGGCGGTTCGTTCGGCATCACAGCGACGTCACTAAGCGGGCGCCCAATAGAAGCGGAGGGGCGGAGATGAGTGGGACGTAACATCCCGTCCACCTCCTTCCTTCCTCATTGCCGGTGGATGCAGGTAAGGTGAGGTTCCTCGTTCCTGCGGTGTCACACATAGCGGTGTGTGCTGCCGCAGGAACGAGGAACAACATCGTTACTGCAGCAGCGATAATTGGGAATAGGGGGGCATGTCACCGATTAACGATTTTGAACGTTTTTTGCAACGATTCAAAATCGCTAATAGGTGTCACACGCAACGACATCGCTAATGCGGCCGGATGTGCGTCACAAATTCCGTGACCCCAACTTATTATTATTATTTATAGAGCACCATTAATTCCATGGTGCTGTACATGAGAAGGGGTTACATACAGAATACATACACAAGTTACGGTAGACAGACTAGTACAGAGGGAAGAGGGCCCTACCCTTGCGGGCTTACATTGTATAGGATTTTGGGGAGGAGCCAGTAGGTGGGGTGTAGATTGGTCGGGCGGCTCTGCTCGATGGTCGGGCGGTGGCTGCGCTCAGTGGTCGGGCGGCGGCTCCATCGCTTTAGTGATGTCGTAGCATGTAAAGCCACCTGAAAGGCTACTTTACACACTGCGATATCGGTCCCGATATCGCTAGTGTGGGTACCCGCCCCCATCTGTTGCGCGACACGGGCAAATCGCTGCCCGTGCCGCACAACATTGCCCAGACCCGTCACACATACTTACCTGCCCGGCGACGTCGCTGTGACCGGCGAACCGCCTCCTTTCTAAGGGGGCGGTCCGTGTGACGTCACAGCGACGTCACTGAGCGGCCGCCCAATAGCAGCGGAGGGGCGGAGATGAGCGGGACGTAACATCCCGCCCACCTCCTTCCTTCTGCATAGCAGCCGGGAGGCAGGTAAGGAGAGTTTCCTCGTTCCTGCGGCGTCACACATAGCGATGTGTGCTGCCGCAGGAGCGACGAACTACATCGTTACTGCTGCAGTAACGATAATCGAGAATGGACCCCCATGTCACCGATGAGCGATTTTGCACGTTTTTGCAACGATGCAAAATCGCTCATCGGTGTTACACGCAGCAACATCGCTAATGCGGCCGGATGTGCGTCACAAATTCCGTGACCCCAACGACTCCGCATTAGCGATGTCGCAGCGTGTAAAGCCCCCTTTAGGGTGCTAATACTTTTGTCTGGCCCATTTTTGGAGTTTTGTGTGAAATGATCAATGATTTGATTTTTGTTTCATTCTCTTGTGTTTTGTCATTGTAAGCAAAATAAATGAAGTTAATAATACCAAACAATTTGTGATTGCAATCATTTTCAAGAAGGAACTGAGTATTCTCTGACAGAATTGCAGGGGTGCCAATACTTTTGGCCAGCATTGTATAACAAGAACATATCAACAATTTTCCCTTTATGGGATGCACCCACCATCACATTAAACATTTCAAATAGATACCGGTTCGCAAGAGGATCAAGTGCAACAAAAAAAATAAACATCAACATTTGCATAGAAAAAGTTATTCTTACTTGGCTGCTAGTGGTACCTGAGGGCTGGTCCCAGGCCCCTGGGTCTGGATACTCAAAGGACATCCTCTAGCATAATGTCCAGCTTTGTCAGAACGCCAGCAGATTGGCTGCCCATCAGCGTCGTAACGATCAGGAACCTGGGACAGCGGGTTCCTCCAGCATCGCCGCCAGGGGAGGTCATCAGCACTGAAAGCCAGTTCGATGGTTGCAGATGCTGTCCTTCAGAGCGGATGGTAGTAGCACCTAAGATGTTTCCACAGGTGGAGCGGGCCCTGGGGAGGATGATTTGGTGAGTAATAATGGCAGGCGCCGAAGTACAGGGCGGCGGCGCCGGCAAGGACAGGCGGACACAGTCTCTGCGGATTCAAGGTTTTCTTTACTTACAGTCCTAGTTTTACCTGGAAGATGACGGTCACCGCCGTGATGGGCCCCAGCCGATACCGAGCAATTCGAGGTCACCGCCGGAGTTCCCACTGTGAGTCCTTTCTGGTCGGGGTCCCTCCAATCCCGGTATATGTGGAATATGGAACGGGTCGCGGGTGTTTCCTGCACTCACCGCAGACCCTGGAATCCTGTGTAGCTGTAGAGAACCCGGACTGAGCTGAATGCTATAAGCCACGGGTCCTTTGGCGCTCCCAGAAGTGTAAGGTAAAAGAAGATTGGAGCGAGGTCCCAGGTGTGTGTCTCACCCCAATCTGTGCCCGGGGCTAACTGACTATGTGTGAAGATGCTCCTTCCCTTTTCCCCAAGTGGTGCCTGCCCCCCAGGTGGCTGTGCCAGTGACTGGGAAAGTCCCATGCTTTGTGATGGCCACCCCCCTATCTACCTCAGGCCAACCCCTGGTGGGAAGGCACCTGACTGTGTGTGGTTTGTGAATGTGAGAAACACCAGCAATTAACCTCTCCTTACCCGGGATGAGTACTACATTTTAAGGGAGATGCAGCACCCTGCAGTGACTTTAGCCTCAGGGGCACCACACATTTCCACATCACCAAGGGTCAGCCAAGTACTAGATGATCCTTTTTGTTTAGAAAACAAGGGACAAACTCCAATAAGATGACCTTTTTACCACAAAAAAACACAAACCCTTTTTTTGTTGGATCTCAGCGGAAACATGCAAAGTAGTGGCCCCGCCTAGCTGCATGGGCTCCTCCAAACCCATGATTGATGGTTCATTCTAAGATCGCCCCCTGCCCCCAGCAATGGGATGCTGCCCCGAGAGAGGGTCTCTGGAGAAAGTGGTCTAACCATTCTATCTCGAAGGCATCTATCCACACATATAGCCAAGGACTTGGCGGCCTCCAAGGTTTCAGGCGTCTCATAAATCACCAAAGCATCCTTCAACCTTTCTAACAGTCCCTGACAATTGGCTTCTGAGAGCCGGGTCATTCCATTTAGTGTCGATACCCATATACGAAATTCTGAACAATAAGTCTCCGCTGACCGTACTCCCTGCTGGAGGCGAGGCAGCCTGGACTCAGCCAAGGAGACTCGGTCAGGATCATCAGAGATGAGACCCGAGGCCTCAAAAATTCATCCAGCGACCAGAGATAACCGGAGCCATGTGCCAAAGAGAAAGCCCAAGAATCTGGATCCCCCGGTAACAGCGAGATTACAATCCTTACCCGCTGCTCCTCATCTCCAGAGGAGTAAGGCCGAAGCCTAAAGTACAATCTACAAGCCTCTTTTAACACCAAACATTTGTCTCTAGCCTCTGCAAACCTGTCTGGGAGAGCAATCTTGTGCTCCGGCTGAACCTGCCTACCGCAGTATCCCCAACATTAGGAGTCTGTGACCGCTACTGCACAGCTAAACAATGGTCTGCAACCTCCAGGGACAGATCTTGCAGCCGCTGAGCCAGAACAGTGACCGGATCCATGGGGAAAAAAAAAACCAAACCCTATAACAGCAAGAATAAATAAAATAAACTTTTTTTGTTTTTGTTTTCTTCTTTTTTTTTTGTGCGGCTGGTGATAATGCCAGGTATGAGGAAGTACCAAGCAAGTGCCGAAAGGGAGGGGAACGCCTGTGTCTAGGGAAGGGGGAGATGGTGACCTCTGACCAAACCTACTGCTAGGCCCTGGCTTCCCTCCCCGCTCTAGATAGGTTCCACACCTATGCGCAGAGCTGGATACCTGACCCTGAAATAGGCTGTAAGAAGGGAACGGGTAGGAAGAGTGCTTAGTCAACCCCACTAAGTGCTAAAGAAGTCAAAGAGATCACAAACAGGGGGAAAGTAAACAAATAACTTTTCTCCAGAAGACTCAGGGAGAGGAACTGCAACAACCACAAAGCTTCTCCAGATTAATTCAAGCCGCCTGCTTGCACTGAAGACATGTAAAGGATATTAGTCCCATAATCAGCACAGAGTTAGGGGGAATGAGGTATATAAAGACACCAAGGGAAGTGCTGAAGATTGCCAGCTGAAAGGTGAGAAAATCCTCAGGAGCCTAAAGAGGGATGGACCCCAAGCAGGGAACAAGAGAAAGTCAGAGAGCAGCTTGTGTACCAAACGCTGCGACCTTCTACAGCCAAACACCACAGGACTGTCAGTCACCTGTAATATGATGATGTCCTAAAGTACATTCCCCCACAAAAAGTATGATGTCCCCACATTATATTCCACCCACACACAGTATGATGTCTGCACAGTACATTCCCATACACAGTATGATGTCCCCACAGTACATTCCTCCACACACAGTATGATGTCCTCACAGTACTTTGCCCCCCATACACAGTATGATGTCCTCACAGTATATTCCCCCACACACAGTAGGATGTCTGTAGCACCCACGGGGTAAAGAGTTAAATACTTGTCGGTAGGCCGGTGATGTCGGGTCTGGGATGTCATGGGTGGCCCTGCCTGGCTTCATGGCCCCGAGGTGTACACCAAAAGGGATGGAGGATGGAATGATGGTGGTGAGATGAGGATATTGGGCGTTGTCTCATGACGCCACCTGCGGTGTGTGGCCAGTAATTAGCTGCCGCTGCAGTCGCAGTCCTCTGGGGCGGATGGTGTCGCAGCGAGGATAGTTCAGCTTCCTGCAAGTAAAGCTAGGCCCCAGAGAGGATGATGGAGATAGTAGTGGCCGTGTGCGCCGAAGCGTGGGGCGCCGGCAATGAGGGGCCGACACATCAGTTATAATTTCAGGTCTCACAGTTCAGTTGTCACCCTTGGAGTTTCGGTTTCCGCCGTGATGAGCCCCAGCCGATCCCGGGTACCTCAGAAGCCACCACTGGTGTGGTGGAGTGTGAGACCTTCCTTCCTTGCGCATTCTGTGTGGATCCCTGTGACCTGAAGTGCTTGGGGACCCCTGATCGGTGTTAAAGTTCCTTTCCCGTTCGTAGGCAGCGTGAATCAAACGTGGGCCCGACCGTGGTCCTGACTGCTGACTCTTTATGCTGCTGTGCCCCGGGATCTTTGGTGGCCAGAGAGACATGAAATCCCCCTGTCCTGCAGAATCTGATGGCGCAATGTGGAGTGTATGCCACCTTAGGGCTCTGCAACCTGAACTGTGCCGGTACTGATGGAACTATTGTTTTCTACCTCCAGCAACCCTGTTGCTTCTGTGTCCCACAGCTCCACTGGTCTTCTCTTGCTCCTTCCAGTCTGCCCGGTCCTAACTGTGGAAGCTCTGAAGCACTCTCCACAGCGACCGTGTTGTTCTGAGTCTCAGACTATTCTGAAGTAAAAGTCCGCGTGTTCCTCACTTCCTTCATGCTGCCCCCACCTTCCTGATGACTCACTGGTGCGGTGGAAGTCCCGTTGCTATGGTGACCACTCATAGCCCAGTTGCAGTGGCTGGCTGCTAAGCTGTGTGTTGTTTAACTGCTGACTCACTTCCTGGCTGTGTTGTGTAAGTGAAAACCAGTGGTTAACCTCCTCTTTACCCGGGATAAGTATTGCACCTTAAGTCAGATGCAATACCCTGTGGCGACTGAGTCTCAGGGGCACCACATGTCCACACAGTACATTACCCCCACACACATTATGATGCCCCTACAGTACATTTCCCCACACACAGTATATGTCCTCACAGTATATTCCCCACACACATAGTATGATGTCCCCACAGTACATTCCCCAAACACAGTATGATGTTCCCACTGTACATTCCTCCACACACAGTATGATGTCCCCACAGTACATTCCCCCCACGCACAGTATGATGTCCTCACAGTACATTCCCACACACACAGTATGATGTCCCCAGAGGACATTCCCCCACACACAGTATGATGTCCCCACAGTACATTCCCCCACACACAGTATGATGTTGCCACAGTAGATTCCCCCCCACACAGTATGATGTCCTCACAGTACATTCCCCCACACACACAGTATGATGTTCCCACAGTACATCCCCCCTCCACACAGTATGATGTCCTCACAGTACATCCCCCCACACAGTATAATGTCCCCACAGTACATTCCCCAACCTGTGTGAAAAATTCCATTTTATTCATAAAAATTGTAACATACAGTCATATGAAAAAGTTTGGGCACCCCTATTAATATTAACCTTTTTTCTTCATAACAATTTGGGGTTTTTCAACAGCTATTTCAGTTTCATATATCTAATAACTGATGGACTGAGTAATATTTCTGGATTGAAATGAGGTTTATTGTACTAACAGAAAATGTGCAATCCGCATTTAAACAAAATTTGACCGTTGCAAAAGTATGGGCACCTCAACATAAAAGTGACATTAATATTTTGTAGATCCTCCTTTTGCAAAAATAACAGCCTCTAGTCGCTTCCTGTAGCTTTTAATGAGTTCCTGGATACTAGATGAAGGTATATTTGACCATTCCTGTTTACAAAAAAATTCCAGTTTAGTTAAGTTTGATGGTCGCCGAGCATGGACAGCACGCTTCAAATCATCCCACAAATGGTCAATGATATTCAGGTCTGGGGACTGGGATGGCCATTCCAGAACATTGTAATTGTTCCTCTGCATGAATGCCTGAGTAGATTTGGAGCGGTGTTTTGGATCATTGTCTTGCTGAAATATTCATCCCCTGCGTAACTTCAACTTCGTCACTGATTCTTGCACATTACTGTCAAGAATCTGCTGATACTGAGTTGAATCCATGCGACCCTCAACTTTAACAAGATTCCGGGTGCCGGCATTGGCCACACAGCCCCAAAGCATGACTGAACCTCCACCAAATTTTACTGTGGGTAGCAAGTGCTTTTCTTGGAATGCCGTGTTTTTTTGCCTCCATGCATAACACCTTTTTGTATGACCAAACAACTCAGTCTTTGTTTTATCAGTCCACAGGACTTTCTTCCAAAATGTAACTGGCTTGTCCAAATGTGCTTTTGCATACCTGCGGTGTGCTTGAAGCTTCTTCTTGAGGCTTCTTTCACATCACTCTCCCATACAGCTTCTCCTTGAGCAACATGCGCTGTATTGTTGACCGATGTACATTGACACCATCTGCAGAAAGATGATGCTGCAGGTCTTTGGAGGTGGTCTGTGGATTGTCCTTGACTGTTCTCACCATTTTTCTTCTCTGGCTTTCTGATATTTTTCTTAGCCTGCCACTTCTGGGCTTAACAAGAACTGTACCTGTGTTCTTCCATTTCCTTACTATGTTCCTCACAGTGGAAACTGACAGTTTAAATTTCTGAGACAACTTTTTGTATTCTTCCCCTGAACAACTATGTTGAATAATCTTTGTTTTCAGATCATTTGAAAGTTGTTTTGAGGAGCCCATGATACCACTCTTCATAGGAGATTCAAATAGGAGAACAACTTGCAAGTGGCCACCTTAAATACCTTTTCTCATGATTGGATACACCTGCCTATGAAGTTCAAAGGTCAATGAGGTTACAAAACCAATATAGTGCTTTAGTAAGTCAGTAAAAAGTAGTTAGGAGTGTTCAAAACAAGAAATTGATAAGGGTGCCCATACTTTTGCACCGGTCAAATTTTGTTTAAAAGCGGATTGCATATTTTATGTTAGTACAATAAACCTCATTTCAATCCAGAAATATTACTTAGTCCATCAGTTATTAGATATATGAAAGTGAAATAGCTGTTGCAAAAACCCAAATTGTTATAAAGAAAAAAGGTTAACATTAATAGGGGTGCCCAAACTTTTTCATATGACTGTATATAAATTTATACCATGACAATATATGATCAAAAGGACAAGGATCGAACAGAGAGGTGGGGAAGATTGGATTGGGAGTGTGGGAGCAACCTGCCTCTCAAAAGCAACCAAGGTAAAAAGTTCAAGTGACTAAGTTGCCATCAACTGCAAAGCCAACCTATATTAGCTGGTGGTGAAATGGGATCACAAGAGGGAATGGGGGTATATATCATGTAAACCACATGAGATATGCAACCAATCAGCAAGTAGATATACATGCATGTAATGAGCCCATCTGAAAATTATGAGATCACAATGACAGTAAGGCTACGTGACTGCGCGGGGCCACAAGTGAGGACCAAGTGATTCCTCAATATACACACACATCTATAAGTTTACGTACACATATATATGTGCACAACACATACACAAGTACAGCAAGTCTAAACCTAGTGCGCCGCGCAACCAAGGAGCCAGAGAATATAGAAAGGTTTCTCAATTTTGTAAGAGAGGGGCTACTGATTATACATGCAGAATTGTCACCGGCTGAAGGTAGCACACATGTGAGTTCCCATTGTATACACCACAAGCGTATAAGGGTTAATGCTGGTGCTGCACGGAGCTAAGGGGAGGGTTCATAGCAATGCAAGGAGCGCATGTGGCTGTGCTATTATGAAACCCATCCAAATCACCGTGCAGCCAGAGGAGGCAAAACAGTGGAGGGCGACAAAAATAAGTATACCTGGTGGTTGAAAGAGAGGGGCAGGCGAACCAGCCTCCTGACAGCTGTTTCGCAGCGTTGCTTTTTCGAAGGAGGTATGGATAGGATGGGCATGCCAAGCTTTATTGAGACTAAACCGGGTGTATACAATTAACCCTGATTGCGGTCTTTCACTGCGCATGCGCCGACGCCCGAGTACGGGAAGCAGAAGGGAGCAAAATACCGCGATGGCGGTGCTGCGGGGAGCTCCCATGTGCAGTGCTGGCCCCGCTACATTGATGACGTTTTTGTCATATGGCAGGGCACAGTCGGGCAGCTTGATCAATTCATGGATGACCTCAATTCTAATTCTCTTAACATCAAGTTGACTTATAGATCCAATAATTCCAGCTTGGACTTCCTTGATGTTAACATTTATGTGGATGCGGCGGGGGGCATTCAGACTGACGTTTTCCGTAAGGACACGTCGGTCAATGCCCTCCTACACGCATCCTCTGGTCATACCATGTCCAACATACGCGCCATCCCGACCGGACAGTTTTTGAGGATGAAGCGGATCTGCTCTACTTCTTCCACCTTTGAAACCCAGTCGTCTGATCTCCGATGCAGGTTTAGAGCGAGGGAGTATAGCAACAGATGCATTGAAGAAGGCTATCTACATGCAAAGCATACCCCCAGGGAACATCTCCTCCAATATAAACATCATCGGCCAACCATGGACAATCAGATCCGTTTTATTGGGACCTTTAATCATGAGTGGGACACGATGAGGGGGATCTTGGAGAGGCACTGGTCTGTATTGTTCACCGAGCCTATATTGGCTGCAGTGCTTCCCAGGAGACCCCTCATGACGGCTAGGCGAGCAAAAAACCTGGGGGATCTTCTCGTCAAGAGCCACTATGTTCCACCTAGACAGAACCCTTTTGGCTCTAGGGGCCCTCTTAGGGGCTGTTTTCCTTGCGGACATTGCGCCGCATGCGCTAACATCATCAGGGTGCCATCCTTCACTTCTTCTGATGGTAAGAAGACGTTTTCCATCAATAATTACATCACTTGCAGCACCACACATGTGGTTTATTACGCCACATGTTCGTGCTCCCTGATCTATGTGGGGCTCACATCCCGTGAGCTCCGCATTAGGGTCAGGGAGCACGTGAGAGATATTATTGCTGCTGCTTCTGTGAAGGATGTCACCCTCTTGAAAACCTTGCCCCGTCATTTTAGGGCTGCCCACAATTGCAGCCCGAGATCATTACAGGTTAGGGGCATTGATGTGATCCACAGGGGGGTTCGAGGGGACGATCTACGGAAAATTCTCGCTCAGCGGGAGTCCAAGTGGATCGTCTCCCTGAACACCCTCGTGCCCTTCGGGTTAAACGAGGTGGTTAGTTATGCCCCGTTCCTGTAAAGTACATCCGGCATTTGCTTCCTTTTTGGCCTGCATTATGACAACTAATTGCTGTCATAATACTTTATTGTTCTATATGGCTATGGACCTTTTGTCCTTTTAAATTCTCCTCCCGTCCTTTTCCTGTGCCACGTTCGGGTTCACTGTGGTGGAAATTTCCACCTTGACTATAATCCGTGGTTGGGTTATTTTGTGGGGCTTTTAATTGTGTATGTCATTACACCCCCTTTTTGTATATATATATATATATATATGTATATATATATATAAAAATATATATATATATATATATATATATTTTTTATATATTATTCATATTTCTTATTTTATTACTTTATTGTATTATTTGCTCATTTTTTTGTTTTTTGTCCTTCAGGTTTTATCACAGCTTCTTTCTGGGATTCCTTCAATTCACTTTTGGCCCTTTGTCGTTATCCAGATTATGTTTATAATCTATTTCTATACCATTTTCTAACATGTATAATTATTGTAATGTTTCCATTTACCTGTGGTTTTGCGCGTCCTTCGGCGCTCTGACTGCGGGCGGAGGTTTGTAGCGAGATCACTGGTGCGCACGCGTGGGTACCATGGTGACGCGTCCCGTGGTCCTGCGTGTGCGCCGCACACGGCGGTATTTTACTCCCTTCTGCTTCCCGTACTCGGGCGCCGGCGCATGCGCAGTGAAAGACCGCAATCAGGGTTAATTGTATACACCCGGTTTAGTCTCAATAAAGCTTGGCATGCCCATCCTATCCATACCTCCTTCGAAAAAGCAACGCTGCGAAACAGCTGTCAGGAGGCTGGTTCGCCTGCCCCTCTCTTTCAACCACCAGGTATACTTATTTTTGTCGCCCTCCACTGTTTTGCCTCCTCTGGCTGCATGGTGATTTGGATGGGTTTCATAATAGCATAGCCACATGCGCTCCTTGCATTGCTATGAACCCTCCCCTTAGCTCCGTGCAGCACCAGCATTAACCCTTATACGCTTGTGGTGTATACAATGGGAACTCACATGTGTGCTACCTTCAGCCGGTGACAATTCTGCATGTATAATCAGTAGCCCCTCTCTTACAAAATTGAGAAACCTTTCTATATTCTCTGGCTCCTTGGTTGCGCGGCGCACTAGGTTTAGACTTGCTGTACTTGTGTATGTGTTGTGCACATATATATGTGTACGTAAACATATAGATGTGTGTGTATATTGAGGAATCACTTGGTCCTCACTTGTGGCCCCGCGCAGTCACGTAGCCTTACTGTCATTGTGATCTCATAATTTTCAGATGGGCTCATTACATGCATGTATATCTACTTGCTGATTGGTTGCATATCTCATGTGGTTTACATGATATATACCCCCATTCCCTCTTGTGATCCCATTTCACCACCAGCTAATATAGGTTGGCTTTGCAGTTGATGGCAACTTAGTCACTTGAACTTTTTACCTTGGTTGATTTTGAGAGGCAGGTTGCTCCCACACTCCCAATCCAATCTTCCCCACCTCTCTGTTCGATCCTTGTCCTTTTGATCATATATTGTCATGGTATAAATTTATATATGTTACAATTTTTATGAATAAAATGGAATTTTTCACACATGTTCTTTGCCTCATCTCCTTTTCTTCTCCAGTCCTTTATGGTATATGGAGTAGGCAACTCCTTATGGGACACTACTGAGTGGTCCCTTAAGCTTACACTTTATTATGGCCTTTTTCCTGCTAACATTCCCTAACCTACAGTCGGATTCCCCTCCACATATATACTGTCTCTAACATCATGTCTTGCATCTGTCTGAAAGTGAATCTCTACAAAACTGAACTTCTGATGTTTCCTACATGTACTACACTACTAATACCAGATATTGCAATTAACTTGGGTGCTTCTGCCATAACTCCAAAGCAACATACTATTTGTTTTGGGATTTTAATTGACAAAGAAACTTTCCTTTGTTCCCTATATCCAATCATTCACTCGCTCATATCACCAGCAACATAAAAACTTCTCCAGAATCTGATCTTTTCTCACCTATGATGCTTACTGTCACTCGTATTCATCCTCAGCTGGACTTCTGACGCTCTCTACTGATCGGACTTCCTCTAACCAAAGTTTCTCATCTTCAATCCATCCTGAGTGCGGCAGCTGGTGACATATTATTGTCCAGACACTTCACTGATGTCTCCACCTTGTGCCAGGAATTGTGCTTTTTACCCATTTGCTAAAGAATAGAATACAAACTTATCTCTTTCACCCATAAAACTCTCCACAGTTCTGCACTGTCCTACATCTCCTTCCCATCTCCACCACTCTATTTGTCCTCTCCACAGTTCTGCACCACCCTATATCTCCTCCCTCATCTCTGTCTATCACCCTACTGGTCCTCTCCACAGTTCTGCACCACCCTACATCTCCTCCCTCATCTCTGCCACCCTACCCGTCCCCTCCACATTTCCGTACCACAATATATCTCCTATTAATCTCTATCTACCACATACCTATCTTCTCTTCAGTTCTACACTGCCCCTACATTTTCATCATCTTTATCACCCCACCGATCCTCTCCATAGTGCTGCACCGCCCTACATCTCCTCATCTCTGTCTACCACCCTACCTGTCCTCTCCACATTTCTGACCAGCCCCATATCTCCTCTTAATCTCTGCCTATCACATACCCATACTCTGCTCAGTCCTGTACTGCTGAAAATCTCCATTTCAATTTCTACCACCCCACTGGTCCGCTCCACGGTGCTGCACCGCCCTACATCTCCTCTTCATCACTGTCTACTACCCTACCTGTCTTCTCCACATTTCTGCACCACCCCATATTTCCTCTTAATCTCTGCCTATCACATACCCATCTTCTCTTCAGTTCTGCACTACCCTACATCTCCTACTTCACTTGCTTCACTTCACTCCACCATACCTACTGTTAGGACCAGGTGGACGGGCAGGCCCAGGAGGTTGATCCACTGGGCTGAACACCTCACCGAGGGCAAGGTGCCCGGTAGCCGGAGCACTACGGGTAGCAGGACCGTCCGTTCAGAGGAGTGGAGTGAAGAAGTCCCTGGGACCACGGAGTCTCCGAAGGTAGTCCGGGTGACGGAGCTCAGGTTCGGAGACCGAGATGACATCAGGCAGAATCCAGAACCAACGGAGCGAGAAGGTGGGTCACCACACGGATCCAGGGATCGGAGATGGTAGGGACTGACGGGATGGCAGACAGTCACCGTACGGGGTTCGGGAATCGTCAGGACCGGTTGGCGAGACAGGAGCGACTCTACAAGAGAGATAGGTAAGTATGGCACAAGACACAAGGAGACCTGCCTCCTAGCTTAGCAAACACGAAGATCAGGCCCCGCCCACTTGGAAAGGATCCCCCTATATACCCTGTACCTGATTCTTCAATATCCTGTTGGAGGACACTGGCCCTTTAAGAGAGGGTCAATGACCGCGCGCGCGCCCTAATGCGCATGCGCGAGGCCCGGGTGCCAGAAGCCAGGGCAGGGAGCGGTGCACAGGAGGCAGGAGTGTCGGGCTGGATCAGAGTTGCCGACGGGCGCCGGGAGCCGCAGGTGATGGGGCATGGAGGCTGTGGAGCGGGGGACGCGTGGCAGGGGAGCCGGTGAGCAAGGCAGGGGAGCCGGGGAGCATGGCAGGGGAGCCGGGGAGCATGGCCGAGGAGCCGGGGAGCGTGACAGTACCCCCTCCCCCACGCCCCCCTCCCCGCAACCGGGACAGGAAGGCACGTATCAGGGGAGTACCCACATTCTCCCGGGGTTCCCAGGACCTATCCTCAGGACCATACCCAGCCCAGTCCACCAGGAAGAACTGTCGGCCCTGCACGGTTTTCATGGCCACGATATCCCTTACCGCATAGATGTCATCATCAGCAATAGGAGGAGGAAGAGAACTGGCAGCAGTGGAGAAGGGACCAAGGACAACCGGCTTGAGCATGGAGACGTGGAAGGAGTTGGGTATTCTCATCGTGGCTGGGAGCTGCAGCTTGTAGGAGACCTCATTTATTTTGCCGATGACTTTAAACGGCCCGATGTAGCGAGGACCCAGCTTATATGATGGCAGCTTCAATCGGACATATTTGGAAGCAAGCCAGACCAGATCTCCTGGAGAGAAACACGGAGGATCCAGACGCCTCTTGTCTGCGTGTCTCTTCATCCGCAGGGAAGCACGTCCAAGGGACGTCTTGACAGAGTCCCAAATCGTTGTAAAGTCACGGACTACAGTATCAGCAGCAGGGACATCCGAGGAAGAAGATACAGGTAATGGGACAGAAGGCTGAAGTCCGTAAACGACATGGAAGGGAGAGCTGGAGGAGGACTCACTGACGTGGTGGTTATGGGAGAATTCAGCCCAAGGAAGAAGCGTGGACCAGTCGTCGTGATGGGTATTAACGTAGTGACGCAAGAAGGAGGTCAGGATCTGATTGACTCGTTCCACTTGGCCATTCGACTGAGGTTGGTAGGCTGAAGAAAAGTCCAGAGCCACTCCCAGATGTTTGCAGAGGGCCCTCCAGAAGCGGGAGGTAAACTGAGTTCCTCTGTTGGACACAATGTGTGAGGGAAAGCCATGCAACCGAAAGATGTGCTGTATGTAGGCGTCAGCGAGTTCCTGGGCAGAGGGCAGTCCAGCCATAGGGACGAAATGAGCCATTTTGGAGAACCGATCCACCACGACCCATATGATTGTGTGTCCGGCGGACAAGGGCAAGTCCGTAATAAAGTCCATTGCAATGTGTTGCCATGGAACGGAAGGAATTGGCAGAGGCAGAAGGCGACCATATGGCAGGTGTTTGGGCGTCTTGTTCCGGGCACAAGAGGAGCAGGCTGAGACAAAAGACGCGACGTCTGTGCAAAGGGATGGCCACAAGTAGTGACGTACAATTGTACTCCATGTTCTCTTCTGACCAGCATGGCCGGCTATTTTCGAGGCATGGCCCCAATGCAACACTTTTTGTCTGTCAGTCTCAGAGACATAGGTCTTCCCGGGCGGTATCTGGGCCAGGGTGACAGGGGCCACCGGAATGATTTTACTTGGGCAGATGATGGGCTGGGATGTCTCCTCCTCCTGTTCCATGGGCACGAATGACCTGGACAAGGCATCTGCTCGCACATTCTTATCCGCGGGCCGAAAATGGAGCTGAAAATCGAACCTGGCAAAGAACAAAGACCACCTGGCTTGTCGTGGGTTCAGTCGCTGAGCAGACCGCAGGTATTCCAGGTTCTTGTGGTCCGTGTAAATGATCACGGGGTACACTGCTCCCTCCAGAAGGTAGCGCCACTCCTCCAGAGCCAGTTTGACTGCTAATAGCTCTCGGTCACCGATGGTGTAGTTGCGTTCAGGCGCTGAGAAGCTCTTGGAGTAGAAACCGCAAGTAACCATCTTCCCGGAGGAGGACTTCTGCATGAGCACTGCTCCGGCTCCTGAGGAGGAGGCATCCACCTCCAAGGTGAACTGTCGGTTTAACTCAGGACGGTGGAGCACAGGAGAGGAAGCAAATGCCTGTTTCAGGGAGCCAAACGCGGCGTCGGCCGCAGGTGACCAGTCCTTTGGATTAGCCCCCTTCTTGGTCAAGACGGAGAGAGGCGCAGTCAGGGCAGAGAAGTGAGGGATGAACTGACGGTAATAGTTTGCAAATCCAAGAAACCGTTGGATTGCCTTCAGTCCGGAAGGAGGGGGCCAGTTGAGAATGGAAGAGACCTTCTCTGGGTCCATCTGCAGACCGGTATCGGAGATAATGTAACCCAGGAAGGGAAGAGAAGACTGCTCGAAGACACACTTCTCGTACTTGGCGTACAGACGATTCTCTCTCAGTCTTTGTAGTACCAGCTGCACGTTCTCTCTGTGGGTCTGGAGGTCCGGAGAGAAGACCAGGATGTCATCCAGATACACCACCACACAGACGTAGAGAAGGTCCCGGAACACGTCGTTCACCAATTCTTGAAAGACTGCTGGTGCGTTACACAGGCCGAAGGGCATCACACAGTATTCGTAGTGCCCATCGCGAGTATTGAATGCGGTCTTCCATTCGTCCCCAGAGCGGATGCGGACCAGGTTGTAGGCACCCCGAAGATCCAACTTGGTAAACACATGAGCTCCTCTAAGCCGATCAAACAATTCAGGGATGAGCGGCAGGGGGTATTTATTTTTTACGGTGATTTGGTTCAATCCCCGGTAGTCGATGCATGGGCGCAGGTCGCCCTCTTTCTTCTTAACGAAGAAGCCTGCTCCAGCAGGAGAGGAGGATCTCCGGATGAATCCCCTTGCCAGGTTCTCAGTGATGTAGGCACACATGGCCCTTGTTTCAGCAGGGGACAAAGGATATATCCGTCCTCGAGGTGGTGTGGTTCCCGGGAGTAGGTCGATGGCACAGTCGTAAGGATGATGTGGCGGCAGTACCTCTGACTCCTTTTTATCAAAGACGTCTGCGAAGGACCAATAGGCCGAAGGCAGTCCTGGTAGGGACTCCGGAACCGGAGGTCGTCGGATGGGCTGTATGGACTTCAGGCAGTTCTCGTGGCAAGAGGAGCCCCATCGGGTAATTTCACCAGTACGCCAGCTGACCGACGGTTCGTGTGTCCGTAACCAGGGGAGTCCCAGCAGGATTTGATGAGACATGTGCGGGAGGACGTAGAGAGTGATTTCCTCGGTGTGCAGGGCACCGATACGTAGTACTACAGGCTTGGTGATCCACGAGATGGTGTCAGAGAGGGGTCTCCCATCTACAGAGGCAATCAAAAGGGGTTTGTCGAGTGGAGTAACCGGCACCTGGTACTTGTCCACCGTGGCCTGCTGGATGAAATTGCCTGCTGCCCCGGAATCGAGGTACGCCTCGGCCGTGAACCGCGTCTCTCCCGTTGTCACTTGAACGGTCCACGTAACCGGGTCTGAGAGAGTCCCAGCACCTAGGGTGGCCTCTCCTACCAACCCTAGGCTTTGGAGTTTCCCGGCCTCTCTGGACAGGAATGTAGCAGGTGTGTTCCCTCTCCGCAGTAGAAGCAGAGACCCTTAGCGAGCCGTTCTGCTCGGCGTTGTTTGGACTGCCTCAGACGGTCAATCTGCATGCGTTCGTGGACAGAGACGCCAGACGATGCCGACGGGCTTCTGCGGAGGAGAGGAATGCCGTATCGGACGTCTCTCGCGGGACACCTCTTTGGATCGTTCCTGGAATCTGAGGTCCACGCGGGTGGCTAGTGCAATTAGGGCTTCCAGTGTGGAAGGAACATCGCGGCCTGCCAACTCGTCCTTAATACGACTGGAGAGTCCTTCCCAGAAGGCGGCGGTGAGGGCTTCATTGTTCCACCCCAATTCTGAGGCCAAGGTGCGAAAGCGGATGGCATACTGCCCCACCTTCATGGTCCCCTGACGTAGCCTGAGGAGTGATGAGGTGGATGCGGCGGCACGCCCGGGTTCGTCAAAGGTGGTTCTAAACGCCCGCAGGAAGTCCTGGATGTTAGTAGTTACAGGGTCCTCCCTCTCCCACAAGGGGTTCATCCAGGCCAGTGCCTCACCCTCCAGATGGGACATCACAAACGCCACCTTGGCTTGGTCGGAGGCAAACAGGTGCGGAAGCAGCTTAAAGTGGAGGGAGCACTGATTTAAGAATCCTCTGCAGGTCTTAGGATCTCCGGCATAGCGGGGTGGAGAGGCCAAGCGGAGATTAGAAGCGTCCGAGGTAGCCGCCACGGGAACGGTGGCCGTGGACTGTGCTGTAGAAGCCTGAGATGCCAGGGACGTGGCAGTTGCTTGCAGCGTGTTCAGGCGGGTATCCACCGAGGACATGAAGGCCAGCATGCGGGACTGGGTCTCGCGCTGTCGTCCGGAGTTCCTGCTGCAAGTTGCCCAGCTGGGCCGCTAGTGCTTCGGCGGGATCCATGGCCTGTTCTTACTGTTAGGACCAGGTGGACGGGCAGGCCCAGGAGGTGGATCCACTGGGCTGAACACCTCACTGAGGGCAAGGTGCCCGGTAGCCGGAGCACTACGGGTAGCAGGACCGTCCTTTCAGAGGAGTGGAGTGAAGAAGTCCCTGGGACCACGGAGTCTCTGAAGGTAGTCCGGGTGACGGAGCTCAGGTTCGGAGGCCGAGATGACGTCAGGCAGAATCCGGAACCAACGGAGCGAGAAGGTGGGTCACCACACGGATCCAGGGATCGGAGATGGTAGGGACTGACGGGATGGCAGACAGTCACCGTACGGGGTTCGGGAATCGTCAGGACCGGTTGGCGAGACAGGAGCGACTCTACAAGAGAGATAGGTAAGTATGGCACAAGACACAAGGAGACCTGACTCCTAGCTTAGCAAACACGAAGAACAGGCCCCACCCACTTGGAAAGGATCCCCCTATATACCCTGTACCTGATTCTTCAATATCCTGTTGGAGGACACTGGCCCTTTAAGAGAGGGTCAATGACCGCGCGCGCGCCCTAATGCGCATGCGCGAGGCCCGGGTGCCAGAAGCCAGGGCAGGGAGCGGTGCACAGGAGGCAGGAGTGCCGGGCTGGATCAGAGTTGCCGACGGGCGCCGGGAGCGGGGACCGGGCTGCCTGGGGACTGCAGGTGATGGGGCATGGAGGCTGTGGAGCGGGGGACGCGTGGCAGGGGAGCCGGTGAGCAAGGCAGGGGAGCCGGGGAGCATGGCAGGGGAGCCGGGGAGCATGGCAGGGGAGCCGGGGAGCATGGCCGAGGAGCCGGGGAGCGTGACACCTACCCTCTTTCTCTGTTCTGCACTGCCCTACATCTCTTCATCTCTATCACCCTACCTGTCCTTTCCACAGTTCTGCCCCACCCTACATCTCATCTCTCATATCTGTCTACCACCTACTTGCTCTCTCCACAGTTCTGCCCCATCCTAAATCTCCTCCCTCAACTCTGTCTATCACCTTATCGGTCCTTTCCGCAGTGCTGCACTGCCCTATATCTCCTGCTCATCTCTATCACCCTACCCGTCCTCTCCACAGGGATGCACCACCCTACATCTCCTCATCTCTGTCTACCAACATACCTGTCCCCTCCACATTTCTACACTGCAATATAACTTTTCTTAATCTCTGTTTACCACAAACCCATCCTCTCCTCAGTTCTGCACTGCCCTAGATCTTCCCCTTCATCTCTATCACCCCACCGATTCTCTCCACAGTGCAACACGGCCCTATATCTCCTCCTCATCTCTGTCTATCATCCTACCTGTCCTCTCCACATTTCTGCACCAACCCATATCTCCTCTTAATCTCTTCCTATCACATACCTATCTTCTCCTCAGTTCTGCACCACCCTATATCTCCTCCTCATCTCTGTCTATCACGCTACCTGTCCTCTCCTCAGTTCTGCACCAAGCTACATCTCCTCCTCATCTCTGTCTATCACCTTGCCTGTTCTCTCCACAGTCCTGCATCACCCTACATCTCCTCTTCTGTCTACCACTCTACACATCTCTCCCCAGTTCTGCACTGCCCTACATCTACTAATTTTTTACTATCTATCCAACCTTCCAACAGTGTTGCACCGCCCTACATTTCCTCCTTATTTCTGTCTATCACCCTACCTGTCTCCGTTCAGAAAAAATCTAAGACTAACATCCTCCATAATCCAAACCTCCTACTTCTTCTCCAAAACTTCTCTTCTGCTGCGCCAGTTTTTTTAAATGCTCTACCCTCAAATTATCTGACTTATACCTAGCCCTCATATTAGTAAGCGTGCTTTAAACAACACATCTCTTTAGACTTGACGATTACCTTAACTCAATAACCTAAATCTCCTGTTCCCTCTTTCTAAAGTTTAATAAGAATCTGCTCCGTTCGTTCCATCTGTCTTCACCTCGTCCTGCACCAGTAGCTCCTGGTCCCTGTATCACACAGATCCCAGCTGATGACGGCTCCTGCAGCTTTATAGGAAGACCCCCATTTATTATATGATCTCCGGACCGTACATGACGAGCGCGTTCTATCTCTAGCGTCCCTCTATTACCTTGTAGCTTGTGAGCCGGACCCCTGCGCCCCCTGTAACTACGTGTTACTTTGTATTGTCTTTATTTTCTGTACGTGTCTCTGCTCAGTTGTAAAGTGCTGTGGAATATGTCGGCGCTATAGGAGGGGCAATACCCCGAAACAGCTGTCTGTGGATGGATACCTGGCCTTGGTATTTCCCTTGTCATATCTTTAAACTTGTCAAAGAGTTGGATATTGACTAAAAGGGCCACTTAATATGGTGGTTATGGTGGTCTCCTTAAAAAGAGCCACTCCTCGGCTGGGTCATTCCCAGAGGGATATCTGGCTATTTTCTGTGTCGAGACTCCTAACAGAGGCTCTACGGATCTTTATTGATTTGCATACTTCCCAGGGGGCAATGCACCTAGGATTTCACGGTGTTGAGCGCCCTCGCTGGCTGCCGGCAGTGTTTTCTCTGGCTGGTCTCCCCGAGATCAGTGATTGTTTTGTCTTGCTGGCGCTATAGGAATAAAATTCTTCTTATTATTCATTTTATGCACACAGATCTGCTACATGAACGCATATGTCTGCTGCAATGATTTTTTTTCTTTTTAAACAAAATATTTGCAAAACTTTTTTTTACAAAATCAGTGCAGTTTATTGCTCTTTTTGGAGCAAACATTTGTGTTTAGATATTTTTATTTTGCACCATAATCATCATGGCTTTTCTGTTACTTTTTAGTTTATTCAGTGCTTTCCGCTTTACTCGACATCGCGGGCACAATGCTCCGTATCCAGACGTTTTAGTCTAATTCACCATTCCACATTTTTCTGCAGTAATTTTCCAGGGCCCCAGTACAGCTCACAATCGGATTCATATTTTCTGTTTTTACTCCAGATTAAAGGGGTGGTTCACCCATATTTTTTATTGTCTAGATCGATATTATATTGAGAAACAATGTTTCTCTCAAATACCTTGTGTTGTCAATAGTGCCTGTAAGAGGCGCTATTGCAGACCGCTGCTCCCCGTCCAGTGACGTACCCGTCCAATGCTGCCTCGTCACATCCGTGCAGCCGGCTGCATTCTGAGCCCATCTGCTCCCTGCTCCTCCTCCCTCACAGCACGTCTCTTGCTTGCAGCGTTCTGCGAGGAGGGAGGAGGAGGGGGGAGGAGGAGGAGGGAGCAGATGGGCTGTGACAGCAGTGAAACACCGCCCACAGCTCAGAGTCTGGAAGAATGCAGCCGGCTGCACGGATGTGACGTGGCAGCATTGGACGGGTACGTCACTGGACGGAGAACAGCGGTCTGCAATAGCGCCTCTCACAGGCACTATTGACAACACAAGGTATTTGAGAGAAACATTGTTTCTCAATATAATATCGAACTAGACAATAAAAAATATGGGTGAACCACCCCTTTAACACGTAACATTTTTACTCTATAAAGACACATAATCGGAGTACACTATCACATCTTTTCAGACAGAATTTTGCAGCACATAAGGAATAACGTTTGGAACTCCATTCTTTGTCTGAACTGGGTGCAAAAACTGCATGAGAGGACACACACAAGCTAGGGACCCCAACGTAGAGAAATACTTTGGCGTAGTGTTGGGGCTCTATTGCATTGATCAATTCAGTAGCTAAATTTCTCTTTATTCATATATTCATGGCAGTAATGCAGATTCCATTTTTCATATTTCATTCTTACATATAGCTATTGGATTTTTCAAGTCAGTATTCACACAGCAGTTTCTGCTATTACATGTATTCCCCTTGCATAGTCACTGGTGTGCATACCTTATCTCCATATAAGAATTTTGCAGCACGTCTGCTCCAAATCGTCATTTGCGACTCTTTGAAATTACTGCTGTTTTTTTTGGGTGTCACACACTGCGATTAATAAATACATGAACTCCACGAATGCTATACACAAGCTAGACAGGAGGCACTTAGTGAACAGTTTTTGATAAAAAAGCATAAAACTTCCTAACTCGGTCAGCCTCAATGCAGCGCTTACAAGCTAAACTGTAGAGGTGGTCGGTGTCCTATGCAACGAGCTGTAAACAAAAGAAAAGTGTTAATAACTCCAGAATAACTGCAAATAGTAAATGTCACACTCAGAGATGGTGAAGTCCGTATGCACCGCATGACACACGCGTTCAGACCGCCAGGCGTCTGACGCACTACAACAAACACCACAAACAAAGGAGGGACCACCGGGTACACTACCGTGGGCCCTACAGCTAGGGAGAGGGGTGAAGGGACACCTCCTGGACTCACCTCAAGCCCTTACCTGAGCTCCCTAGTGTCCCTATACAGGGTGTGTTAACCTTTTGCGAGCCGGATACCTAATCCCTCTGTAGCGCTGCAAACACCCCCTAGCTAGTGAGATGGCTGCAAGAGACACTAGTCCCACTGCTGCACTATTAAACCCAATGAGGGAAAGGAAGGACAGAAGGAGGGGAATAAAAAGAAGGATATGAACACCAAAATCCACAGTAGCAGACAGACTCCAAAGTAGAAGCTGGATAGGCACAGGACAAGTCCTCAGCAGCTCCTTCCACCAGGATGGCCAGATGAATTTTATCAACAGTAAGGATTGCTGGGAAAGCTCCACTATTTAAACCTAAAGGGGCAGGGCACAAAGCAGCTACAGCTGACCTGCCCTGCTCTGAGCTGCTGGCAACAAAACCTAACATTAACTCATAATGCACCAACAGAAAAGAAAGCCAGGCTCGGCCTGTCGTTATGTGACCAGGACTGTGTCGTGTGGAGGGAATGAACCAGCTTTAGGGGTATATGAGAAGTGTTCCTGCTGTTACCTCTGAGATGTGCGCGGTGTGAGTAACCCCATCACATCGGGTTCAGCTGCTGGATTGTTTTGTGTGTGTTTTATTTTGGGGGGGAGAGGCCATTGTGATGGGGTTTTAGGTTTCCAGATGTTTTCAGCTGATTTGTCAATTGTGATTTTTTAAAAAAGAAAAAAAATTGGAAAAATATTTGAGAAAGTGAGCCCCAGTCTCCCCAAGAGTGATCCCATGTGCCAGACATTTGTGCCCGTGGCACCGGAGGACTCTCAGCGCTGGACCCGGGGAGGGCGCGAAAAGCACAATTTGTTTTTTTGTTGTTTTTTTTTAAATAAACTCTGCATGTGAGAGAAACAACACCGTGAAGCTGACCGAAAAATCCCCGCTCTCGGCAGCACTGCGTCCTGTGTAACCAAAATGTGCTGCCGATAATGGCGCTGTACGGGGACAAGTGTGACAACGGCTACAAAGATGTGGGCCGCAACATAAGCTGGTATACATGCAGCATATACTGAGATATCAATGTGTTATCTGTGGTGTTACATAGGACTGCAGGTGATATCTACTACATTATCTGTACTCAGACAGATATCACTGTTATCTGTGGTGTTACATAGGACTGCAGGTGATATCTACATTATCTGTACTCAGAGATATCACTTATCTGTGGTGTTACATAGGACTGCAGGTGACATCTACTACATTATCTGTACTCAGACAGATATCACTGTTATCTCTGGTGTTACATAGGACTGCAGGTGACATCTACTACATTATCTGTACTCAGAGAGATATCAGTGTTATCTGTGGTGTTACATAGGACTGCAGGTGATATCTACTACATTATCTGTACTCAGACAGATATCACTGTTATCTGTGGTGTTACATAGGACTGCAGGTGATATCTACATTATCTGTAGTCAGAGATATCACTGTTATCTGTGGTGTTACATAGGACTGCAGGTGACATCTACTACATTATCTGTACTCAGAGAGATATCACGTTATCTGTGGTGTTACATAGGACTGCAGGTGACATCTACTACATTATCTGTATTCAGAGATATCACTGTGTTATCTGTGGTGTTACATAGGACTGCAGGTGACATCTACTACATTATCTGTTGTGAGACTGTGACCGGGGTTGTCTATGACGGCCGGTACGTCTCGCCCCGGTTGTGCTCCCTCCATTTATAGAAAGCAACTCCACTCCAGGGTTAAGGTTTTCCCTGCAGGCTGAAAGGAGGGTTAAAAGGAAACAGGAACATGGGCGTGGGTCCCTAGTGTGAGGGAGTGAACACAACTCCCTGAGTTTCTGCCAGAGAAACACATGTGTGCTGTTTTTTTGGACTTTTGGTTTGTGCAATAAACCGTGTGCTGTGACCATTGGTGCCTGGATCCCGTGTCTTCTGCCATGCAGCCGACCACGCTACCTCACAGATGGTGGAGAATGCGGGCATGCCAGCCCGGTGAGGTGTAGCATCCATCCCTGGTGACCCGGTAGCACATGTCCTGGATTCGAGCGGCTATACTACAGCCCAAACCCGGCGACGCCATGGAGGACATACTAAAGCAGCTGGCTCAGGCTAATGCACAGCAACAACAGGCTAATGCACAGCAACAACAGGCTAATGCACAGCAACAACAGACCAATGCACATCTGCTCCGGTCGTTGGATCGTCAGCAGCAATCCTTGCAATTGCAGGAAAAAAGGCACCAAGAACAGATGGTTCTCCTGGCCAAGTCGATCCGTGCCGGACCGGCAGCAACAACCCCGGGACCGGGTGACGACGGCAGCGTCCGGAAAGTGGTGAGACAAGCGTTGCAAAAGATGACCCCGGGGGATGATGTGGAAGCGTTCCTGGCGGTGTTTGAGCGGGTGGCCGAGCGGGAAAAGCTGCCGGCCCCCCAGTGGGCTGAGGTATTGTCGCCCTATCTGACGGGGGAGCCCCAAAAAGCGTACCTGGACCTCTGTACCGAGGACGCCATAGAATATGCGACACTGAAAGCCGAAATACTTGCTCGGTTGGGGGTGAATACCTATGTACGGGCTCAGCGGGTAAATCAGTCGTTCTATGAGGAAGTCAAACCCGTACGCTCCCAGGCCTATGACTTGTTGCATCTGGTAAAGAAGTGGTTGCAGCCTGACACTCTGAGCCCTGCGCAAATGGTGGAAAGGGTAGTGGTTGATCGCTTTGTGCGCACTTTACCCGTCACCATTCAACGGTGGGTAGGACAGGGCGACCCAAGTACCCTGGACCAATTAGTGTGCCTGGTGGAGCGGCATGTGGCTACGCAGGACTTGATACGGGACACTGAGACTTTGCGTGCCGCCCGTCGGTCCGGCCCCTCCAAGCCTCGGGCCAAGGACCCACCGCTGACACCGGTACGGGAGTCCGCTACCGTCCCGTCTGAGGCCGCGCCCGCCGTCCCTGAGGTCCGGAAGGCTATGTACCCTAAACGACAACTCGTCAAGGGGGTTTCCTTCCCTATTAGATGTTGGCGGTGCCAGCGGGTGGGACATATGGAAGCCCAGTGTCCACTCACCACGGAGCCCATGGATTGTGGGGTTACCCGGCGGGGTTCAATGTATGCTCAGGCGGTGTGTACCGCGGACCTTGTCTCCCCAGAGACTGAGCCCCACTTGTGCCAAATACAGGTGAATGGATGTCCGGTTACAGGCTTGTTGGATTCCGGAAGCTTAGTGACCCTTGTGCGATCAACCCTAAGGGCTGAAGTAAAGGCCACAGGACGTACCGTGGGGGAGGTTTGCATACATGGGGACCGCCGAGACTATCCCACGGGGATTGTCACTATCACAGCACCCTGCGGTCAGGTGCAACATGAGGTGGGACTTATTAACACTCTTCCCTATGACGTGATCCTAGGAAGGGATCTGCCGTATTTTTGGACTCTATGGAAGGGGCCTCCTAAGTCCCCTCAGGTATTGGACAGTCCGAGACCTGAGCCCGACAATCCCGAATCCGGGACGCCTGCCGTAGGGGTCCCCATGATAGGGACAGAAGGTGAACCCGATAGGTCGCCCCTAGAGGTATTGGCAGGAGAGGCTGAGATGGTCGAGCCCCTCCCGGAGTTGGAGGCGTCCCCGGATACGTTTGGGACAGCCCAACTCCAGGACCCTACATTAATACATGCCCGGAGTCGGGTGACAGTGGTTGACGGGGTGGCACAGCTGCCTGGTGCCCAGGTAAGGTACCCCCATTTCGCTCTTAAACAGGATTTACTCTACCGGGTAGATGAAATACGGGGCGTGGGGGTAGAGCAGTTGATGGTGCCCCAGCCATATCGCCGGCGGGTCCTCGACTTGGCTCATAAACACCTGATGAGTGGCCACCTAGGGGTCAAGAAAACGCAAGAGCGAATATTGCAAAGGTTCTATTGGCCTGGGATCTTTGGGGAGGTAAAACGGTTCTGCGAAACCTGCCCGGAGTGTCAGCTTACCGCACCCCTGGCCCACTTTCGCAGTCCGTTGGTACCGTTACCCATTATAGAAGTCACTTTTGAACGGATAGGGATGGATCTGGTGGGGCCCCTCGTAAAGTCCGCTCAAGGGCACCAACACATCCTTGTGATCGTTGACTATGCCACCCGGTATCCAGAGGCGATACCTCTCAGACATACTGCGGCGAAGCTTATAGCTCGGGAGTTGTTTGCTGTCTTCTGCCGGGTGGGGTTGCCCAAGGAGATCCTTACGGATCAGGGGACCCCATTCATGTCTAAAGTGACCAAAGAGCTATGCCGGCTACTCCAGATCAAGCAGTTGCGTACGTCTGTGTATCATCCTCAAACGGACGGTTTAGTGGAGCGATTCAATAAAACCCTGAAAACCATGCTCAAAAGGGTGATTTCCAAAAACGGGAAAGACTGGGATATGATGCTTCCCTATTTGATGTTTGCCATCCGAGAGGTGCCACAGGCATCCACGGGGTTTTCGCCTTTTGAGTTGTTATACGGGCGACATCCCCGGGGATTGTTGGACCTGGCAAAGGAAACATGGGAGCAGGAGCCCACCCCCCATAAAAGTGTGATTGAACACATTTTAGGAATGCAGAACCGCATAAGCGCGGTCATGCCAATTGTGGAGCATTTACAGGAGGCTCAGGCCGCGCAAAGCGGCCGCTACAATAGACAAGCCACCGTGCGGACCTTTAAACCCGGGGATCGGGTGTTGGTATTAATTCCCACTGCGGAGAGTAAATTCCTGGCTCAGTGGCAAGGCCCCTACGAGATAAAGGAAAGAGTCGGGGTGGTCAACTATAAGGTATTGCAGCCCGGTAGGCGGAAACCTGAACAAATATACCATGTCAACCTGTTAAAACCTTGGCAGGAACGGGAAAGCCTGATGGTTGATTTATCCCCATCTCCCTCCTCTTCGGGTCGCTCAAACCCGGCTCCAGCGACCTCCGGAGAGGACGAACCGGAAGTAAGGATTGGAGAAGCCCTCACCAAGCAACAGAGGAGAGAGGCCAGACGGCTGGTTCAGCAGAACCCCGATGTCTTCTCCGAGCTGCCTGGTAGAACCAGTCTGATACGACATGACATTGTCACCGAGCCTCACCTGAAGGTACGCCTGAAGCCATACCGGGTACCGGAGGCTCGAAGACAAGCCATATCAGAGGAAGTGAAGACAATGCTACGCCTGGGGGTCATCGAAAAATCCCGGAGTGAATGGGCTAGTCCCATTGTCCTAATACCAAAACCCGATGGCTCCTTAAGGTTCTGCAACGACTTTAGGAGATTGAACGAAATATCCAAGTTCGATCTCTACCCCATGCCCCGGGTGGATGAGCTAATTGATAGGCTGGGACAGGCGCGATATTTCACCACGCTCGACCTGACCAAGGGGTACTGGCAGGTGCCACTGACGGAGTCCGCCAAGGAGAAAACCGCTTTTGTTACGCCGGAGGGTCTCTTCCACTATGTTGTCTTGCCTTTTGGGTTACATGGCGCTCCGGCCACGTTCCAGAGGTTGATGGACTTGGTGCTGGAACCCCACCAGGCGTATGCATCAGCGTACCTTGATGACATCATTATTTACAGCTCTGAGTGGCAGACCCACTTGGAACAGGTACAAGCGGTGTTGAACGCGCTCCGAACAGCCGGATTGACAGCCAATCCCAAGAAATGTGCGTTGGGGCTCACGGAAGCCCGCTACTTGGGCTACGTAATAGGCCAAGGAGTGATTAAGCCCCAAATTAACAAAGTTGAGGCGATCCAGAAGTGGCCTAGACCCCTGACCACGAAGCAGGTTAGGGCCTTCCTGGGTATCGTGGGGTACTACAGGAGGTTTGTAAAAAATTTTGCGGGACTATCGGCCCCCTTGACGGACCTTCTCAAAGGCAAGAAGTCCGTCATGGTGCGCTGGACTCCTCAGGCCGAGGACTCCTTCCGGGCCCTGAAGGGGGTCCTGTGCGGACAGCCCGTTCTTGTCAACCCTGATTTCCGGAAGGAGTTCGTAGTCCAGACTGACGCCTCTGAGGTCGGCCTGGGGGCAGTGCTGTCTCAGGTGGTTCAGGGGGAGGAACACCCCGTCACCTTCTTAAGTAGGAAGCTCACCTCTCCCGAGCGGAATTATAGCCTAGTGGAGAAGGAGTGCCTGGCGATCAAGTGGGCCTTGGAGTCCCTACGCTATTACCTGCTGGGATGTCAGTTTCACTTGGTGACTGATCACTCTCCGCTGGTCTGGATGAGGTCCGCCAAGGAACGGAATGCCCGGGCTACCCGGTGGTTCCTTTCTCTGCAGAACTTCTGGTTTACAGTTGAACACCGGGCCGGTAGGTTGCAGGGCAACGCCGATGCCTTGTCCCGCGGCCCGTGTTTGATGGCGGGAGTTCAACCCCGCACGCTTGAACTGAGGGGGGGGTATGTGAGACTGTGACCGGGGTTGTCTATGACGGCCGGTACGTCTTGCCCCGGTTGTGCTCCCTCCATGTATAGAAAGCAACTCCACTCCAGGGTTAAGGTTTTCCCTGCAGGCTGAAAGGAGGGTTAAAAGGAAACAGGAACATGGGCGTGGGTCCCTAGTGTGAGGGAGTGAACACAACTCCCTGAGTTTCTGCCAGAGAAACACATGTGTGCTGTTTTTTGGACTTTTGGTTTGTGCAATAAACCGTGTGCTGTGACCATTGGTGCCTGGATCCCGTGTCTTCTGCCGTGCAGCCGACCACGCTACCTCACACTGTACTCAGGCAGATATCACTGTTATCTGTGGTGTTACATAGGACTGCAGGTGATATCTACTACATTATCTGTACTCAGACACATATCACTGTTATCTGTGGTGTTACATAGGACTGCAGGTGACTTCTACATTATCTGTACTCAGAGATATCACTGTGTTATCTGTGGTGTTACATAGGACTGCAGGTAGACATGATCTGGTATGTGTCCATAGTACTGTGTGGTGTCGGCTATGGTGTTGGTATCTGGCTGCAGTATTTCGGGCAGACGACTGCATTCTTCCCGGGTCCCGGGCGCCGCTGATTTCCGGCCCTCTCGTACCATTTCCCAGGTGGAGTGATGACACAGGGCCATGTGGAGAGGACTACATCTCCCGGCATGCAGTGGGGCGGCGCCATGTTGCTCTGACATTCCCACATGATTCCATGCAGGAGAGGAGCAGAGAGGGGTCTGCGCCTAAGCTCCTCCTTTGTGCGCTCTGATTGGCTGCAGGCGCCGGCGGCGCGGGCGCTGATTGGCCGGCGCGGTCTGCTCGTCACGGCCGTCTCCATAGTCAGGGGGAGAGTGAGAGGTGAGTGTCCGGGTGTTGTGTGCGGAGGGGGCGCTCACCCGCGGCCCGGGCCCTGTGTGTACCCGGCTGTGGGGGGCTGGGGGCCCGGGGGAGGCTGCCTGGGGGCCCGGGGCTCCGGTTTCCTCAGAGGCCTGGCCTAGTGCCTGGCCTTAGCTATGGAATGAGGGGCCCCATCTCCTCCTGTACAGCTGGGGGCCCTCGGTGCATTCCAGCACACAGAAGGGGCCCCTCATGTGTCCTAATACGGTCCATGGACGCTATATGTGTCAATGTGCAATGGAGGGGCCTGTAATCTCCTCAGCCCGGCCTAGAGGCCCAGTATACAGCCATGTGCAGCAGAGGAGCCCACCATATGTGACTGGAGCCCCCCCCATATGTGACTCTGCAGCGGAGTAGCCCCCCATATGTGACTCTGCAGCGGAGTAGCCCCCCATATGTGACTCTGCAGCGGAGTAGCCCCCCATATGTGACTCTGCAGCGGAGTAGCCCCCCCATATGTGACTCTGCAGCGGAGTAGCCCCCCATATGTGACTCTGCAGCAGAGGAGCCCCCTATATGTGACTATGCAGCTCAGGAGACCCCTATATGTGACTATGCAGCTCAGGAACCCACCATATGTGACTGCAGCTCAGGAGCCCACCATATGTGAATGCAGCTCAGGAGCCCCCATATGTGACTGTGCAGTGGAGGAGCCCCCATATGTGACTGCATATCAGGAGCCCCCCATATGTGACTATGCAGCGGAGGAGCCTGCCCATATGTGACTGTGCAGCAGAGGAACCCCCCATATTTGACTGTGCAGTGGAGGAGCCCGCCATATATCACTGCAGCGGAGGAGCTCCCATATGTGACGAGCCCCCCATATGGGACTTTGCTGTGGAGGAGCCCCCCATAGGTGACAGGAGCCCCCCCCATATGGGACTGTGCATCTCAGGAGCCCCCCATATGTGACTATGCAGCGGAAGAGCCCCCATATGTGCAGTGGAGGAGCTCTTCGTATGTGATTGGAGCCCCCATATCTGACTGTGCAGCTCAGGAGCTCCCCCCATTTGCCCTGTCCCTCTAATCTGTCCCTCTAATCTGTCCCTCTAATCTGTCCCTCTAATCTGTCTCTCGATATCTGTCTACACCTCAGGGGCCGTACCCTCACTGGACGGGTTCTGCTGCTGCAGCTGCTGCGCCTCTTCTTCTTTGTCTCTCGGGCCTCCTGCACAACTTCAATATTTTGTAGCCAAAACCAGGAGTGGGTGATAAATGCAGCAGAGCCGAGCATGTTACATCTCCTGACTGCTCCACTCCTGATCTTGTCTTACAAATACTGAGGTAAAAACTCTTCAAATACTGAACCTGTGAACGGGGCCTGAGTGCCCGGGTACAACCTGCCGGAAAATGACAAGTTTACACTAATGCTGAAGTGTTCTGTATCATTCACATCTATCTCTGTGTGTCGTCATCACAAGTAGAATAGTGAGCGCAGCTCTGGAGTGTAATAAAGTATGTAACTCAGGATCAGTAATGTAATGTATGTACACAGTGACTGCACCAGCAAAATAGTGAATACAGCTCTGGAGTATAATATAGTAGGTAACTCAGTATCAATAATGTAATGTATGTACACCGCGACTGCACCAGCAGAATAGTGAGTGCAGCTCTGGAGTTTAATACAGGAGGCAACTCAGGATCAGTAACGTAATGTATGTACACAGTGACTGCACCAGCAGAATAGTGAGTGCAGCTCTGGAGTTTAAGGCTATGTGTCCACGGTAGAATGTACCTGCGGATTTTTCTGCCTGAAAATCCGCGACTTTCGCGGCAAATCCGCACCCGCGGATTTGCCGCGGATTTTGATGCGGATTTTTTTTTTTCTTTTTCCCCATTCAAAACCAAAAATCCGCACCAAATCTGCACCAAACAATTGACATGCTGCAGATTTTTCCGGATCAAAATCCGCGGCAAATCCGCAGCGGAAAAATCCGCAGCATGGACACAGCATTTCCAAAATGCCATTGAAATGGCTTGGAAGTGCCGCTGCTGCAGATTTTTGGGAAATCCGCGGCAAAATCCGCGGTAAATCCGCAGCGTGGGCACATAGCCTAATACAGGAGGTAACTCAGGATCAGTAATGTATGTACACAGTGAGCGCAGCACTGTATCAGTATGAGGTCAGTAATTTAGTGCAGTTCTGTCGCCGCTGTGTGTGAATGGTTGTATTTATTTTGTGTGACATCTCTTGTTATTTTTGATTTATCATCTTTTTCTGTTTTACATTTGCTTTCTAGGTTTTATCTCGCATTACAAGTTTGGTTTATTAGCAAAGTGTAAACACTAATGTTTGGAAGAAAATAATCAGACGAGCAATTTTGCGTCCTATGTGTACTATTGAATTCCACCATTGCTGGAGGAACTCATTGCTTTTTACACTTTGCAGAAAAATGCAGTAATTCTAGAAATCGCCTGGAATCCTGTGCACGTTGTTGAATTATAAATCATGCCTTTTCCTATGTGTTTTGGTTTCGCAGCGTTCATGTGCTGCACAGTCTGTGCTTCTCCGGGTCCATAGTGCGACACCGATACAATTATGTAGTGAAAAGAATTGGTTCATGTGGCAATTTTCTGAGAGTTTTCCCTTTTTTCAGCGGAGGTTTGAGGCTTTCTTTCAGCGGAGGTTTGAGGCTTTCTTTCAGCGGAGGTTTGAGGCTTTCTTTCAGTGAGATTTGAGGCTTTCTTTCAGTGAGGTTTGAGGCTTTCTTTCAGTGAGGTTTGAGGCTTTCTTTCAGCGGAGGTTTGAGGCTTTCTTTCAGTCGAGGTTTGAGGCTTTCTTTCAGTCGAGGTTTGAGGCTTTCTTTCAGTCGAGGTTTGAGGCTTTCTTTCAGTTGAGGTTTGAAGCTTTCTTTCAGTGGAGGTTTGAGGCTTTCTCAGCGGAGGTTTGAGGCTTTCTCAGCGGAGGTTTGAGGCTTTCTCAGCGGAGGTTTGAGGCTTTCTTTCAGCGGAGGTTTGAAGCTTTCTTTCAGCGGAGGTTTGAAGCTTTCTTTCAGCGGAGGTTTGAAGCTTTCTTTCAGCGGAGGTTTGAGGCTTTCTTTCAGCGGAGGTTTGAGGATTTTTCTCAGCGGAGGTTTGAGGCTTTCTTTCAGTGAGGTTTGAGGCTTTCAGTGGAGGTTTGAGGATTTCTTTCAGCGGAGGTTTGAGGATTTCTTTCAGTGGTGGTTTGAGGCTTTCTTTCAGCGGAGGTTTGAGGCTTTCTTTCAGCCGATGTTTGAGGCTTTCTTTCAGCAGAGGTTTGAGGCTTTCTTTCAGTCGAGGTTTGAGGCTTTCTTTCAGTCGAGGTTTGAGGCTTTCTTTCAGTCGAGGTTTGAGGCTTTCTTTCAGTGGAGGTTTGAGGCTTTCTTTCAGTGGAGGTTTGAAGCTTTCTTTCAGTGGAGGTTTGAAGCTTTCTTTCAGCGGAGGTTTGAGGCTTTCTCAGCGGAGGTTTGAGGCTTTCTTTCAGCGGAGGTTTGAGGCTTTCTTTCAGCGGAGGTTTGAGGATTTTTCTCAGCGGAGGTTTGAGGCTTTCTTTCAGTGAGGTTTGAGGCTTTCTTTCAGTGGAGGTTTGAGGCTTTCTTTCAGTGGAGGTTTGAGGCTTTCTTTCAGTGGAGGTTTGAGGCTTTCTTTCAGTGGAGGTTTGAGGATTTCTTTCAGCGGAGGTTTGAGGATTTCTTTCAGTGGAGGTTTGAGGCTTTCTCAGCGGAGGTTTGAGGCTTTCTTTCAGTGGAGGTTTGAAGCTTTCTTTCAGCGGAGGTTTGAGGCTTTCTTTCAGTGGAGGTTTGAGGCTTTCTCAGCGGAGGTTTGAGGCTTTCTTTCAGTGGAGGTTTGAGGCTTTCTCAGCGGAGGTTTGAGGCTTTCTTTCAGTGGAGGTTTGAGGCTTTCTCAGCGGAGGGTTGAGGCTTTCTTTCAGTGAGGTTTGAGGCTTTCTTTCAGTGAGGTTTGAGGCTTTCTTTCAGCGGAGGTTTGAGGCTTTCTTTCAGCGGAGGTTTGAGGCTTTCTTTCAGCGGAGGTTTGAGGCTTTCTTTCAGTCGAGGTTTGAGGCTTTCTTTCAGTCGAGGTTTGAGGCTTTCTTTCAGCGGAGGTTTGAGGATTTCTTTCAGCGGAGGTTTGAGGATTTCTTTCAGTCGAGGTTTGAGGCTTTCTTTCAGTCGAGGTTTGAGGCTTTCTTTCAGTCGAGGTTTGAAGCTTTCTTTCAGTCGAGGTTTGAAGCTTTCTTTCAGTGGAGGTTTGAAGCTTTCTTTCAGTGGAGGTTTGAGGCTTTCTCAGCGGAGGTTTGAGGCTTTCTTTCAGCGGAGGTTTGAGGCTTTCTTTCAGCGGAGGTTTGAGGATTTTTCTCAGCGGAGGTTTGAGGCTTTCTTTCAGTGAGGTTTGAGGCTTTCTTTCAGTGGAGGTTTGAGGCTTTCTTTCAGTGGAGGTTTGAGGCTTTCTTTCAGCGGAGGTTTGAGGCTTTCTTTCAGCGGAGGTTTGAGGCTTTTTTTGTTCATTTATCGTTTGTTGTGTAGAGACAATGCGTTGATGACTTTTTTTTTTATTGGGCTTATTTTGGGTTCAGCAACAAAGAGACTGCAATTGTTTCTGTCTCTTTCTCAAATCATTGCGGCATTTACTGTTCTTTAATTATTTTTATGTTGTGTAGATTGGACGTTACAGACATAACGATACCAGATATATATTATTTCATGAACCCCTTTAAATGTGGGGAAGGGGGGGGGTGATTCCAATTTTTATATTTCATATTTTTTTGATAAGCTTGTTTTTTCTTTGTGTTTTATTCACTTATCTAGCGCAATTATTTCCACAGCGCTTTACAGATGTGAATCTTAACTTCTATTTTACTAGTTCCTTTGGGGGACTCTTCCTAGTATGAAATATCTGGATTATCTATGGGGGATGTGTTGTGTGGTTAGATATACAGCAAAGTCACAAAAAGGTAGAAGAAATCATTATACAAACAAGAAGGACACAGAAAGCTCCAGCGGCTGTGACTGCCCCGACAGCTGGGAGCACGGGCAACACCACAGAAAGAGGGGACAGTCACCGGCTGCCGAGGAGGCAACAGGTCCAAAGCCCATCAATGACTGCAGAAGACCTGGCTCATTGGTGTCTACAGTGAAAGCACGGTGGGGGCTTAGTGGTGTCTACAGTGAAAGCACGGTGGGGGCTTAGTGGTGTCTACAGTGAAAGCACGGTGGGGGCTTAGTTGTGTCTACAGTGGAGCACGGTGGGGGCTTAGTTGTGTCTACAGTGGGGCACGGTGGAGGCTTAGTGGTGTCTACAGTGGAGCACGGTGGGGGCTTAGTGGTGTCTATAGTGAAAGCACGGTGGGGGCTCGGCGATGTCTGCAGTGGAGCACGGCGAGGGCTCTGTGATGTCTGCAGTGAAGCACGGCGGGGGCTCAGTGATGTCTGCTGTGGAGCACGGCGTGGGCTCTGTGATGTCTGCAGTGGAGCACGGCGGGGGCTCAGTGATGTCTGCTGTGGAGCACGACGTGGGCTCTGTGATGTCTGCAGTGGAGCACGACGTGGGCTCTGTGATGTCTGCAGTGGAGCACGACGTGGGCTCTGTGATGTCTGCAGTGGAGCACGACGTGGGCTCTGTGATGTCTGCAGTGGAGCACGACGTGGGCTCTGTGATGTCTGCAGTGGAGCACGACGTGGGCTCTGTGATGTCTGCAGTGGAGCACGACGTGGGCTCTGTGATGTCTGCAGTGGAGCACGACGTGGGCTCTGTGATGTCTGCAGTGGAGCACGACGTGGGCTCTGTGATGTCTGCAGTGGAGCACGACGTGGGCTCTGTGATGTCTGCAGTGGAGCACGACGTGGGCTCTGTGATGTCTGCAGTGGAGCACGACGTGGGCTCTGTGATGTCTGCAGTGGAGCACGACGTGGGCTCTGTGATGTCTGCAGTGGAGCACGACGTGGGCTCTGTGATGTCTGCAGTGGAGCACGACGTGGGCTCTGTGATGTCTGCAGTGGAGCACGACGTGGGCTCTGTGATGTCTGCAGTGGAGCACGACGTGGGCTCTGTGATGTCTGCAGTGGAGCACGACGTGGGCTCTGTGATGTCTGCAGTGGAGCACGACGTGGGCTCTGTGATGTCTGCAGTGGAGCACGACGTGGGCTCTGTGATGTCTGCAGTGGAGCACGCCGGGGGCTCTGTGATGTCTGCTGTGGAGCACGCCGGGGGCTCTGTGATGTCTGCAGTGGAGCATGGTGGAGGCTCTGGTATGCTTTATGGCTGCTTTGCCTTCGCTGAGATTGGAAACTTCCAGTATGTGAAAGGAAAATTGCACCCAATCAAGTGTCCGAAATCCTAGGAGAAGACTTCGTCTTCTGTGAGGAGCTGAAGCTCCGGTGTTACTGGATTTTTCCACAGGACAATGATCCCAGGACCTCCCCGTCCACTAACATTTGGTTCTAGAAGAAGTCTTGGAAGATCCTGGAGTCGCGATCATGGTTGCTTGAATTATCCCTGTAGAAATCGGCTGCAACAATCCCAAGAATATTCTCCAGAGGACATTGGCTGTGTGGACTGTGCTCAGATTCCTCATGAGCGCTGCCCAAAGCCGGCGCCTGGCGATGCATCACATCTACTGCAGGTTATATCAGCCGGAGGAGCGGCAGGTCATAACAGCCGGATGAGCGGCAGGTCATAACAGCCGGAGGGGCGGCAGGTCATAACAGCCGGAGGGGCGGCAGGTCATAACAGCCGGAGGGGCGGCAGGTCATAACAGCCGGAGGGGCGGCAGGTCATAACAGCCGGAGGGGCGGCAGGTCATAACAGCCGGAGGGGCGGCAGGTCATAACAGCCGGAGGGGCGGCAGGTCATAACAGCCGGAGGGGCGGCAGGTCATAACAGCCGGAGGGGCGTCAGGTCTTAACAGCCGGAGGGGCGTCAGGTCTTAACAGCCGGAGGGGCGTCAGGTCTTAACAGCCGGAGGGGCGTCAGGTCCTAACAGCCGGAGGGGCGTCAGGTCCTAACAGCCGGAGGAGCGTCAGGTCCTAACAGCCGGAGGAGCGTCAGGTCCTAACAGCCGGAGGAGCGTCAGGTCCTAACAGCCGGAGGAGCGTCAGGTCCTAACAGCCGGAGGAGCGTCAGGTCCTAACAGCCGGAGGAGCGTCAGGTCCTAACAGCCGGAGGAGCGTCAGGTTATATCAGCCGGGTAGACTATAAATAGTGACGATGCTGGTCATGGAGGGGTGAATAATTCTGAGTAGAAGTGTCTTGTTTCATAGTTTGTTTTTTTTTTGCAGAAAGTTTGTAAATGCGACTAATAAACTGAGCGTATAATGTGGGGGCGATTTGCAGCTGAAGATGGTGATGATGCATATAGTGATGTGTCACTGCCGCTCTCGTGTTTGGGTCCTCAGGGGCCGCGCGGTTGGATTTTGACCTTGTCCGTGTGTGGTGATCTCCGGAGACGGCAGGGTTTGCTGCGATTCGGCAGTGGAGGATGAGGTGACAATGAGGACTAGTCCCAGTCCTAATGGTTGGAGGTTGGGGGGGAGGCGTCGGGTCCGTCCTTGGACTTTACCTCTGACCTGTTGTACATTTGTGGTGGGGAATGAGCTTAGCCGCACAGTGTCGCCCTCCACTCGTGTGGCTGCGTCTGCTTCTGCAGCTTGCGTCACTTCTTGGCCTGGCGGCTTGTACTATGTCTGGGGCGGACACTGTGATTTTGGAGGAGTGCTGCATTTTTCTTGTTTTGCCTCTTGGTGTCTTCCCTCCAGTCTCGTTGCTTCGGTCATTGTACCAGACGTTGTCTGTATCGGGTTTCATGTTGACTTCTTGCTCCCTGTGTATTTATAGAGTCACAGGTGGAAGTGCGTGCGTGATGGCAATCATGTAGAGCTGGATAGTGAGAGTTATGCTCCCCGAGTAGCGCGGCTTATTGTTTGCCGTGTACAATGCTCCCCTGAGCTTCCCCACCATTAGTAGTGGGGTGCCAATCTCTGCTATTACTTAGGGCCCAATACTACAAATGCAATATTGTTTGTTTTTTTTTAGTCGCTTTTCTGTTTTGATTTGTGGCTTTTGTTGCCATTTCATAAATTTTGGGCAGAATTCTTTATCTATCTTTTTGCTTTTTTTATGCCTCTTTAGAGAGGAGTCGCACGATCTGTTACAATGTTGCACCAACTGTTACATTTCCACGGGAAATTTTCACTTAGAGGAGACTCTCCATGAAAGCCGGGGAACACACACACAAGTTTTTTTCAACTTTTTAAAAGTTTCACATAATGAATCACCTGCAAACACCTGAATTACTGAATGTGAGAAAAAACTCCAAAGAACAAGCGGAAAATTGACCTCAGATTAGACTCAACGTAAAGAAGGAAAAAAAGAGGAAAATCTGTAGCTGATGAGTGGGGCGTCAGCGAGGCCGGGAGGTCAGGACAGCCTGGCCCTTGTCACTCTGACAGGGGTTGTTGTTTGATGATGAGAGTAGTTATGAATATTGTATATGGATACCGGGTAATAAGTAAGGAGCTGAGGTTTTGTATGATTTGTGTGTCCTGACTCTCAGACCCGTCATTGATCCGGGATCCCATCCTTCCTGACTCAGAGCCCCCCTCATTTATCCGGGATACCATCCTTGTTGACTCGGAGCCTCCTCATTTATCTGGGATCCTGTCCTTCCTGAGTCGAAGCCTCCTCATTTATACGGGATCTCGTCCTTCCTGAGTTGGAGCCTCCTCATTTATACGGGATCCCATCTTTCCTGACTCGGAGCCCCCCTCATTTATCTGGGATTCCGTACTTCCTGACTCTGAACCCTTCATTTATCCGGGATCCTGTCCTTGCTGACTTGAAGCCTCCACATTTATCTGGGATCCCGTCCTTGCTGACTCGGAGCTGCCTCATTTATCCGGATCACGTCCTGCCTGACTCGAAGACCCTCATTTATCCAGGATCTTGTACTTCCTGACTCGGAGCTCCACATTTATCCGTGATCCTGTCCTTCCTGACTAGGAGCTCCACATGTATCCGGGATCCTGCCCTTCCTGACTCTGAGCCTCCTCATTTATCCGGGATTTTGTCCTTGCTGACTCGGAGCTCCACGTTTATCTGGGATGACATCATTCCTGACTCGGAGCCTCTTCTTTTATCCGGGATCCCATCTTTGTTGACTCAGAGCCTTCACATTTATCCGGGATCCCATCCTTTCTGAGTCAAAGCCTCTTCAATTATATAGGATCCCATCCTTCCTGACTTGGAGCTCCACGTTTATCCGGGATACCATCCTTCCTGACTCGAAGCCTCTTTTATCCGGGATCCCATCTTTCCTGACTCGAAGCCCCCTCATTTATCCGGGATCCTGTCCTTTCTGAGTCGGAGCCTCCTCATTTATCCGGAATCTCGTCCTTCCTGAGTCGGAGCCTTCTCATTTATCCGGGATCCCATCTTTCCTGACTCGGAGCCCCCTCATTTATCTGGGATTCCGTACTTCCTGACTTGGAACCGCTCATTTATCCGGGATCCTATCCTTGCTGACTTGGAGCCTCCACATTTATCCGGGATCCCGTCCTTGCTGACTTACAGCTGCCTCATTTATCCGGGATCACGTCCTGCCTGACTTGAAGCCCCTCATTTATCCAGGATCCTGTCCTTCCTGACTCAGAGCCTCCTCATTTATCCAGGATCCTGTCCTTGTTGACTCGAAGCCTCCACATTTATCCGGGATCCCGTCCTTGCTGACTCGGAGCTCCACATTTATCTGGGATGCCATCATTCCTGACTCGAAGCCTCCTCATTTATCCGGGATCCTGTCCTTGCTGACTCGGAGCTCCACGTTTATCCGGGATACCATCATTGCTGACTTGGAGCCCCCTCATTTATCCGGGATCCCGTCCTTCCTGACTCGGAGCCTCCACGTTTATCCGGGATCCTATCCTTGTTGACTCGGAGCCTCCGCGTTTAACCGGGATCCCATCCTTGTTGACTCAGAGCGTCCAAGTTTATCCGGGATACCATCCTTCCTGACTCGAAGTCCCCTCATTTATCCGGGATCCAGTCCTTCCTAAGTCTGAGCCTCCTCATTTATCCGAGATCCCGTCCTTCCTGAGTCGGAGCCCCCTCATTTATGCAGTATTTCGTCCTTCCTGAGTCGGAGCCTCCTCATTTATCCGGTATCTCGTCCTTTTTGACTCGGAACCTCCTCATTTATCCAGAATCTCGTCATTACTGACTTGAAGCCCATCGTTTATCCGGGATCCCGTCCTTGCTGATGGACGGTGGTGTGTGATTGGTCAGGATCTGAGCAGTGTCCATGTACTCAGTTCTTGAGGACAGAGCTCTTGTCCTTCAGGTTAATGTGCTGATTTGAGGACACAAGGAGATTGAAGCTGCAGATTTACTGTGTGTATAGCGTCCTATAATCATCTCCATATCCTTTACTACGAGTTGTGCTCATTCTGTTCCCCCTGATTCACAAATAAAATGCCAGAACTGCAGTGATGACTGACACAGGCTGATAATGGGGTCACTGATATTTGTGTATCCCGGCTGTAGGACACCCGGGCATTACTAATGGGCCGACTTGGGTTCTGTTGGTCCCTCAGAAGTAAATAGGTCCCTATATATGCTCCTTCGTGTGCTCGTCCTTCATCTCGGGCCCATATCCGCCCTATAAACTGCAGATATTGTTAGCGGAGAGCGCCGGTCATTCACAGTTTATCACTCGGAAATGATACTGTGGGAGATGGATGACTCTGCCTGGAGCCCCCGCTCCTCCATGCCGGCCGTGAGAAGGTGATTGCTTCAGTGCATATGTTGGGGGTCACTCCTCATCCTCCTCCTCACCGTCCTCCTCGTCTTCTTCCCCTGCAGATGATTTCTCATTTAATCTTTGTTAATTTGTGGTGAGATTCCCGCAGTTAATACTCTGACATTTTAAGCATTTGGCCCTTGAGCCTTTATTGGGTGGTCTTAATCTCCTTGGCAGAGCCCGTCCTGACGTGTTAATGAGTAGATGGCGGGCGTGCGGGGAGGGGGACTCGTCCTACAGGATTGCGGGGTTCCCTTATTCCCCGTATGTGGATCCCATCCGCTATCCTGGGTCATGCCACTTATTGTGATGCTTCGGGGGTTGTATGTGCCACGCACCGCCGGGGAGTGAGACCCTTTATCCTTCAGTGCCCACTACTTACGGCTATCACTTATGTGCGGTCTGGACTATACTGACGTCTCTGCTGTGCTGGGCGTTTGCTACAATGTACCAGTGCTTCTTCCTCTGCCCCGTTACCTTCTATGGGAGGTGTTTTATTATTGCGCTCTCTATACCTGCGTGTGGGGTGTGGCTGATTGTTGCTTTCTCTATACCTGCGTGTGGGGTGCGGTTGGTTGTTGCACTCTCTATACCTGCGTGTGGGTTGCGGCTGATTGTTGCGCTCTCTATACCTGCGTGTGGGGTGTGGCTGATTGTTGCGCTGTCTATACCTGCGCGTGGGTTGCGGCTGATTGTTGTGCTGTCTATACCTGCGCGTGGTTTGCGGCTGATTGTTGCGCTGTCTATACCTGCGCGTGGGTTGCGGCTGATTGTTGCGCTGTCTATACCTGCGTGTGGGTTGCGGCTGATTGTTACACTCTCTATACCTGTGTGTGGGTTATGGCTGATTGTTGCGCTCTCTATACCTGCGTGTGGGGTGCGGCTGATTGTTACGCTCTCTATACCTGTGTGTGGGTTATGGCTGATTGTTGCGCTCTCTATACCTGCGTGTGGGTTGCGGCTGATTGTTGCGCTCTCTATACCTGCGTGTGGGTGCGGCTGATTGTTGTGCTCTCTATACCTGCGTGTGGGTTGTGACTTATTGTTGCGCTCTCTATACCTGCGTGTGGGTTGCGGCTGATTGTTGCTTTCTCTATACCTGCGTGTGGGGTGCGGCTGATTGTTACGCTCTCTATACCTGCGTGTGGGGTGCGGCTGATTGTTGCGCGCTCTATACCTGTGTGTGGGGTGCGGCTGATTGTTGCGCGCTCTATACCTGCGTGTGGGGTGTGGCTGATTGTTACGCTCTCTTTACCTGCGTGTGGGGTGCGGCTGATTGTTGCGCTCTCTATATCTGCATGTGGGGAGCGGCTGATTATTGCGCTCTCTATACCTGCGTGTGGGGTGCGGCTGATTGTTACGCTCTCTATACCTGTGTGTGGGTTGAGGCTGATTGTTGCACTCTCTATACCTGCGTGTGGGGTGCGGCTGATTGTTGCACTCTCTATACCTGCGTGTGGGGTGCGGCTGATTGTTGCGCTCTCTATACCTGCGTGTGGGGTGCGGCTGATTGTTGCGCTGTCTATACCTGCGTGTGGGGTGCGGCTGATTGTTGCGCTGTCTATACCTGCGTGTGTGTTGTGGCTGATTGTTGCGCTCTCTATACCTGCGTGTGGGTTGCGGCTGATTGCTACGCTCTCTACACCTGCGTGTGGGTTGCGGCTGATTATTGCGCTCTCTATACCTGCGTGTGGGTTGCGGCTGATTGTTGCGCTCTCTATACCTGCATGTGGGTTGTGGCTGATTGTTGCGCTCTCTATACCTGCATGTGGGGTGCGGCTGATTGTTGCGGTCTCTATACCTGCGTGTGGGGTGCGGCTGATTGTTGCGCTCTCTATACCTGCGTGTGGGGTGCGGCTGATTGTTGCGCTCTCTATACCTACGTGTGGGGTGCGGCTGATTGTTGCGCTCTCTATACCTGCGTGTGGGGTGCGGCTGATTGTTGCGCTCTCTATACCTGCGTGTGGGGTGCGGTTGATTGTTGCGCTCTCTATACCTGCGTGTGGGGTGCGGCTGATTGTTGCGCTTTCTATACCTGCGTGTGGGGTGCGGCTGATTGTTGCGCTCTCTATACCTGCGTGTGGGGTGCGGCTGATTGTTGCGCTCTCTATACCTGCGTGTGGGGTGCGGCTGATTGTTGCGCTCTCTATACCTGTGTGTGGGTTGCGGCTGATTGTTGCGCTCTATACCTACATGTAGGTTGCGGCTGATTGTTGTGCGCTCTATACCTGCGTGAGAGTTGTGGCTGATTCTCGGACAGTCCGGACTTTGTAGCAGTGAAACACGTCCTATAAAAGAATTTCCAGACGTGTCGTAGATTGCAGAAATTTACTGAACGGTGAAAATGGCACAGATTCCTTGAAGATGATTCCGTTCAGTTGCGCAGACTTGGCAATCACTTTCTCACGAGTGCTCAGTAATATGGCTCACGTCTGTAGGAACTTTGGCGCATGTCAGAACACCTCGTCGCTTGTTTAAGACACTTTTTAGAATTGTTAAATTAGATGTAAATATAATAAAAATAGATCTGTCACAAAACATGGAAGCCAAGTGAAGTCTGGGAGTTGTAGTCCTACCGGTGCCCGCGGCTCGCCTGCTCGCAGAGGGGGGAGGGTGTACGGTTCCGATTGCTGACACTGTCTTCTCGCTTTTGTCCGCAGGTTTCCATGTAAATGCAGCAGAGGTTTCAATGCAGTTATCGTCCCTCGTCCGGCCGCAAAGACTTCCCTCGCTGCTGCTCTCCAGGTCTCTGGGAACCGCGTCCTGTGACCCATTCTCTGTCCTCCGAGCCGACACCGGAGCCGACCCAATGCTCAACAGGAAGCTGGGCTGCCAGGGGTTCGGGGCGTCCGTGGCCGCAATGACCTCCTTCCCCCCACAGAGATACCATTACTTCCTAGTGCTGGATTTTGAGGCTACATGTGACAAACCGCAGATCCATCCTCAGGTATAGTGATCACCCGGCCGCCACCGCTGAGCGACACGATTCCCACAATGCGAAATGTCAAGAACATAGATGGGCGAAACTGCAGATGTTTGGGTTCAGCGGGTACAGACGTTTTTTGTTTTGTTTTTTTTATAATATGGTTCAGGACCAGAACTGAACCTGAACTGCCCGGATGCCGAACCCCATATAAGTCTATGGGGACGCGAACATTGTGCTCGAAAATGGTGGTAGTAGTGATAAGGGTAATAGAGCAGGACAGTTATACTTACCGAGTCTCCCGTGTGGCTGTAACACACTGCTTCCTGGGCCGCTTATTAACCCTCATACATAGTCACTGCTTCTCTCGCCCACCAGTAGTCCAGCCATATGTGATTAGTTGCAGTCAGACCGTGCCACCACCCTGTGTGACAGCGTCTGACTGCTTGCAATCACACATGTTGTCTGTGTCCCTACAGAGGTATAAAAATAAATAAATAGTCATAGGGTCCTCCCATATCGGGATACCCATCGCAGATAAAACATACGGCTACAGGCTGCAGCCCCCAGCCGTGCGCTTATCTTGACTGTGTATCAAAATAAGAGGAACCACAGGTGGCGTTTTCTAAAATTATTTAAATAAATAATTTTAATAAACGTATTGCGGGCCCTGCCCCAAATGTGATACCCAGCTATGATAAAGTCAACAGCTGGGGGCTGGTATTCTCAGGCTGGAGGGACTATTGGGAGCCCCCCAGCCTAAAGATTGCAGCCTGCAGCCGCCCAGAATTGTTGCATCCATTAGATAATAATAACAATAATATTTATTCATTTATATAGCACTAGTAATTCCACAGTGCTTTACATACATTGGAAACTAGATGTAATTCCGGCACTTTACCCAGCTCTTCCCTGATGCGGTGGCAATCAGGGTAATATAAGGGGACAGCTCACACCTGCCATTAAAGGGAGCCTGTCGGGTCCCTTATTCGTTCTAACCTTAGTAGCAGTGTGATGTGTGGCCTTCCTATCCTTCCATGTGTTGTAATATGAATGTATAAAAATGTTTTATTACTTACATGTTCCCTATGTAAATGAGCAGAGGATCTAGTCCCCTGGGCATCGCATCATCCTGTGGGCGTTTGCATGGTCTCTGTGACATCACGCCCCTGTGGGCGTGATACCATGGGTTTATATGAGCGACGTCATCGTCTCTCCTTAAGATCACGCTCGTGTGCGCTTACCATTCCCGCAGTCTTGTTATCCGGGTGCTTGCTTCTTGGCTTCAGACGCGCTCTGCGCATGGTCGGAACAACAGGAGTCTTCTGAGCATGCGCAGTGCGCGTCTGAAGCTGAGAAGCAAGCACCCGGATAACAAGACTGCGGGAATGGTAAGCACGCACGCGCGGGATCTCAAGGAGCGACGTTGACGCGTCGCTCATGTAATTCCATGGTATCACACCCACAGGGGCGTGATACCACGGAAACCATGCAATGCGACGCCCAGGGGACTGGAGCTTCTGCTCACTTACATAGAGAACATGTAAGAAATAAAGCATATTTCTAAACATTCATATTACACACTATTACAACACAGGGATGGATAGCAAGGGGTTACTAAGCCACATCACCCTGCTTTTAGGTTAGAACGCATATGGGACTTGACAGGTTCCTTTTAAGCCGTATATTAGTAATGAGAGGTGTCTATGAGACCCCCCATTACTAATCTGTAAGTGAAAAAAAACACAAACACTGAAAAAATCTTTTATTTGCAATAAAATACATAAAACACCCTCTTTTTATTATTAATTATTTATTTATTTATTGAGCGCCATTGATTCCATGGTGCTGTACATGAGCTCTTTCACCCCTTTATTAACACACAAGCACCTTGTTCCAACATAATCCACAATAATCTAATGTGCCTGTGTGCTTTGACTACAGGATGTAGTAGAGCTGGGGTTGTCATGGTACCACGTGTGGATTATGTCGGAACAAGGTGTTTGGGGGTTAATACATTGGAAAAAGAGGGTGTTTTTTTGCATTTTATTTTAAATGAAGGATTTTTTCAGTGTTTGTGTTTATTTTTTTTTGCTTACAGATTAGTAATGAGGGGCTCTCATAGACATCTCACATTATTAATCTAGGGCGTAATGGCAGCAGTGAGCTGTCATTAACTCCTTATATTACCCTGATTACCACCACACAAGGTCAATCGGGAACAGCCGGGTAAAGTGCCGGGATTGTTTTTTCTAATAGATGCAACAATCCTTGGCAGCTGCTGGCTGCTATTTTTTGGCTGGCGAGGGCTTAATAACCATGGGCCTCTCCAGCCTGAGAATACCAGCCCCCAGCTGTCGGGCTTTATCATGTCTGGGTATCAAAATTGGAGGGGGAGACCGCTCGCCGGTGTTTTAAAATTATTTATTTAAAATCATTTAAAAAAAAAAAAAGCAGCCGCCACATGTGGTTCCTCTTATTTTGATACACAGCCAAGATAAGTGCAGGACTCGGGCTGCAGCCTGTAGCTGTATGCTTTATCTGTGCTGGGTATCACAATATGGGGGGACCCTACGCCAAATTATCTATTTATTTTTACACCGCTATAGAGACGCAGACAGCGTGTGTGATTCCAACCAATCACAGACGCTGTCACACAGGATGGTGGCACGGTCTGACTGCAACCAATCAGAGACACCAGGACTGCCGGTGGGCGGGGAAAGCAGTGCATATGTATGAGGGTTAATGAGCGGCCCCGGAAGCAGTGTGACAGCCGCGTGGGAGACTCGGTAAGTATAACGCTTCGGCTTTATTCACTATTTTTGCAGTCTAATGGCCATTTCCCTGCAGCGCCGCTCGTCCTCCCGTCTGCCGGTCAGCTGACCTGCGTGACTAGCGGCGTTGCAGGGAAGTGACCAGTGACTGCTCCAAACTCCAGCGGCGCTGCTGCCGCCACTGACAAAAGGAGGAGCGACGCTGCATGGAGCGTGGAAAGGTGAGCAAGAACGTTTATTTTTTTTTGGGTGATAAAGGATACAGGCCAAATAGCAGGATGGATGGGGGTATATAACAGGATGGGTGGGGGGTATATAGCAGGTTGGGTTGGGGTATGTAGGAGGATAAGGGCATATATCAGGATGGCAGTATATATCAGGATGGGGGCATATAGCAGGATGGGGGTATATAGCAGGATGCCGGTATAGCGCAGGATAAGGGCATATACCAGGATGGGGTACACATACAAGGCAGGAGGATCATTACCAGGTTGGGGTATCTTAGCAGAGAATTTGAGGACATTAGCCCCATAACAGTGTCAGCAGCAGATCCTCGCCCCGTATCAGTGTGTCATGACCACTTTTTTTGCTTAAACTTTTATTTTCCTATTTTCCTTCTCTAAAACCAGGCTGCATCTTATGGTCCAGTGCGTCTTATAGTCCGAAAAATACGGTATACATATTTTATCTAAATATGTTGCTCTTGCGCCAATTTATTCACTTTTTGAAGAAGTAACACAACAAAATGGAACTCAAAATTTGTTACCCAATTTCTTGTGAGTGCGGTGATACCCCACATGTGGTCAGAAACCTCAGTTTGGACAAATGGGAGGGCCCAAAACAGAAGGAGCAATATTTGAATTTTGGAATGCAAATTTGGCTGAAAAAGATTGCGGGCACCATGTTGAATTTGTAGGTCCCCTGAAGTACCTAAACAGCAAAAACCTCCCACAAGTGACCGCATTTTGGAAACTAGACGCCTCAAGGAGCTGTGAAAATAAAAAAAATACATTTTTACCACAAAATTGTTACTTCAACAAAGTAGCTTTTTTTTTTTTTTTTTTTTTAGAAGGTTATCAGAAAAAAATGCAGCAAAAATGTATTGTGCAATTACTCCTGAGTATGCCAGTACCTCATATGTGCTGGAAATCAAATGTTTTCGTGCACGGCAGGGCTTTGATGGGAAGGAGCGCCATTAGACTGCAAAATTTTGCTGGAATCATTAGTGGGCGCCATGTCGCTTTTGGAGAGCTCCTGAGCTCCCCCACAAGTGACCCCATTCTGGAAACTAGACCCCTCAAGGATTTTATGCAGTGGTATAGTGAGCATTTTAAACCCACAGGTACTTCACAGATTTTGATAACCTTAGGTCGTCATATTGAAAATTTTCATTTTTTTCCACAAATATCTTGCTTTAGCATCAAATTTATCACTTTTTCAAGAGGAAACACCAAAAATTGGACCCCACAGTTTGGTATCCAATTTCTTATGAGCGCAGGGATACCCCACATGTGGACAAAAAACTCTGTTTGGGCAAACAGGAGGACTTGGAATGGACAGAGCACCATTTGAATTTTGGTAAAGCTGAAATAGATTGTGAGCACCATGTTGCATTTTCAGGGCCCCTAGGGTACCTATACAGCAGAAACCCTCCACAAGTGACCCAAATTTGGAAACTAGACACCTCAAGGGTTTTATTCAGGGGTATAGTTAGCATTTTGAATCCACTGGAGCATCACAAAAACGTTGCTCTAGCAACAAATTTCTCACTTTTAGGCTATGTGCCCATGACGGGCGACACTGAGTCTGTGGAGATGTGAGTGATGGCCACGGCCACGGTCCAGGTTCGGGCTGCTGCTCACTTTAGCTCTATTTTCTTCGCAGAGAACTCTCGTCTCCGCAGCATAAATTGACATGTTGCAGCACCATATGTCAGTTTATGCTATGGAGAAAATAAACACCGTGAGCAGGAGATTTCTAAAAATCCTCCCACTGTACTTCTACTGTACAACGCAGCGTTATGGACGCAGCGAAAACTCAGCGTCCAAAACTATTGAAACCCTAATCGTGGGCATGGAGCCTAAAAATCTAGGATGGATGGATTGACACAGATGTCAAACACATACATAATGTCCCACCCCCCTACATATTCTAAGCTGGCACCCTTTACTGACTTTCATGTGGCACTAAAGGGTGCCTAGACTTTTATTTAACCAAAAAATAAATAATTAAAAAAAAAAAAAAAAACGTGGGTTCCCCCCCATCTTTGATAGCCAGATGGCTGTAGCCTGCAAACCACAGCTGGCAGCTTCACATTGGTTGCTGATCCAATTTGGAGGGTCCCCAAGCTCTTTTTTTATAATTCTTTATAAATAAATAATAAAAAAAAACCATGATGTCCCCCCAAAATTGGATCACCAGCCAAGGTATAGCGGACAGCTGTGGTCTGGTATTCTCAGGGTGGGAAGGTCCATAGTTATTGTCCCTTCCCAGCCTAAAAATAGCAGTCTGCAGCCGCCCCAGAAGTGACGCATCCATGAGATGCGCCAATCCTGGTGCTTTTTCCCAGCTCATCCCGTTTCCCTGGTGCTGTGGCAAACGGGGTAATAAATGGGGTTGATACCAGATGAGTAATGTCACCTGGCATCAAGCCCTGGGGTTTGTGTTTTCACGGCGTCTATCAGATACCAGACATCAAAACCCAGTCAATAGTAAAAAAAAAAAAAAAAAAAAAAGGACAACAAAGAAAAAAATTATTTGAAAAAACACTCCCCAACACATTCCCTCTGTCACCAATTTATTGAAAAAAAAAATTCTGGTCCGCTGTAATCCATTTTGGAGGTCCCACGACGACTCTGTGTTCCAGGATATGGGGATACGCTCAGGGAACGGATCCACCATTTTTTTGGAAGTGCAGGCACTCCATGTGAGGAGTTGGGAGTGCAGTGATACTGCACTCATGCTCCCCAGCACGCTCTCCAGGGCCACAGCTCAGCAGTGTGAACCTGCAGCAAGCTGTGTCCCTGCGTGCAGAGAGCCGGCTGACAGCCACTCTGCGCATGCGGCCAGCATGTCACTGAAGATAAGGATAAGGAGGCGTGCGGGGGACCGAAGCTGCAGGAGGTAACTAGGGATACCGGGGGAGACCGGGGTGACAGGCTGACAGGGGGTGACCTGGGAGGACCTTTCTGTGCCATCTGACATGTCAGATGGCACACAAATCAAAGAAGAATCAATGCGGCGGGACACGACTCGTGCGGCGGCGGCCATTTTAGATTGGGGGACCGGGGTGGGGGGGGTGAGGGGAGATTTTGGCCACACTGGGGACCGGGGGAGGACATTCATCTTCCATCTGACGTATTTGATCATACCAGATGGGAGATGAATCATTTTTTTACCGACGCGACATTAACTTTCACGTCGCCGCTGTAACACGGTTTCTAACGGCGATCACGTGAATGGGGACCGGAAAAACCGACCCTGATCGTGATCTCCAGGGTCACCGCTACCCCCGGCAGCTGAAATCCCAGAGATTTTCTGACTCTGGGGGGCGCTATACCCTTTTTTCCAACCACCGTTAAAAAACGGCGGATCGGAAGAAGTGCTCTTAATAACCGCCGTTAAAAGGCATATCGGCGGTCGTTAAGGGGTTAAAGTTGCTTTTTTCATCCCGTATGACGTTGTTTTCAGTCCTCGGTCTCGCGGATTAAACTGCGGCCGTATCGCTCCTCTATAGAACTGTTCATCCTGATCCCACCAGTGCATGAATAGGGTCTTGGGAACAGATGGTCGATGTGACTGTAGGGCTGGTGTGATTGGGGTGGTCTGCAGTATTGTGTGCTCCCTCCGGTTTGGGGTCTGCAGGACGCACGTGACCCCACATTGGCCGTCATATACTTTCCCTTTGCATAACTTTGTGCACGAGGTTTTGTCTATAATAAGGCAATGTCTGAGCGTGTTCCCGGTGTGTGGGGGTCCGCGCCCGGCCCTCGCCCTGAGAGGCAGGCATCGCTTCTCATCTGTCAGCGCCCAGATCAGCAATTAGAACGTGAGGAGCCAAATGCCACACATGACCCGCAGCACAAGGCGCTGACAAACAAGGCCGGACAAAGCCACCCATAATTTATAAGCTTTGCCCTAAAATCTAATTATTTGGCAATTTGAATTTCTCAGCGGCCGGAGATCTGCAATAAATTTAACCCGCCATAAATTATTGAGGAGACGCTGCCTGTGGTGTAAATCAAGAGAAGATAAAGGAGCGAGTGCGGGCGGCTATGCCGGCGTGTAACTAAGGAGATCTGTCAGCCGTCCTGTCTGATCAGCTCTCCTGTCCTGTCTATGGGCACAATGGCGGCTGTTGGCCCGCAGCGCCCGCGTGCGCTCTATTTCTAGATGTTCTTGTCTCTATATTATCTATGTATCCGGTTCGGAAATTTTGTCTGGATTTCCAGTGGATGTGACTGGAGAGGTTTCCCTGTAATAATTATTACAGTAACTGTGTAGTAGCGTTCGCAATGGTCGGGCGTAGAGGTGTTCGTACAGGCGGATGATGCTGGCGGGCAGTGCCGGGCTCTGCGGACCCCCAGGCATTGAGGTGATCGTACCCTAGGATGATGCTGGCGGGCAGTGCCTGGCTCTGGGGACCCCCAGGCATTGAGGTAATCGTACCTTCGGATGATACTGGAGGGCAGTGCCGGGCTCAAGGCATGCCCAGGCACGGAGGTGTTCGTACAGGTGTATGATGCTGGCGGGCAGTGCCGGGCTCTGCGGACCCCCAGGCATAGAGGTGATCGTACCTTAGGATGATGCTGGCGGGCAGTGCCTGGCTCTGGGGACCCCCAGGCATTGAGGTAATCGTACCTTCAGATGATACTGGAGGGCAGTGCCGGGCTCAAGGCACTCCCAGGCGCAGAGGTGTTCGTACAGGTGTATGATGCTGGTGGACAGTGCTGGGCTCTGGGGACCCCCAGGTGCAGAGGTGATCGTACAGGCGGATGATGCTGGTGGGCAGTGCTGGGCTCGGGGGACTCCCAGGCGCAGAGGTGATTGTACCTTCGGATGATACTGGAGGGCAGTGCCGGGCTCAAGGCAAGCCCAGGCGCGGAGGTGTTCGTACAGGTGTATGATGCTGGCAGGCAGTGCTGGGCTCGGGTGATCCCTAGGCGCGGAGGTTATCGTACAGGCGGATGATGGTGGCGGGCACTCCCAGGCGCGGAGGTGTTCGTACAGGTGTATGATGCTGGTGGGCAGTGCTGGGCTCGGGGGACCCCCAGGTGCAGAGGTGATTGTACAGGTGGATGATGCTGGTGGGCAGTCCTAGGCTCGGGGGACTCCCAGGCGTGGAGGTGATCATACAGGCAGATGATGCTGGTGGGCAGTGCCGGGCTCGGGGGATCCCCAGGTGAGGAGGTGATTGTACAGGCGGATGATGCTGGTGGGCAGTGCTGGGCTCGGGAGATCCCCAGGCACGAAGGTGATTGTACAGACGGATGTGCTGAGCTCGGGAGACCCTCGGGCACGGTGGTGATCTCGTACAGCCAGATGATGCTGGTGGGCAGTGCTGGGCTCGGGGGACCCCCATGTGCAGAGGTGATTGTACAGGCGGATGATGCTGTTGGGCAGTCCTGGGCTCGGGGGACTCCCAGGCGTGGAGGTGATCATACAGGCAGATGATGCTGGTGGGCAGTGCCGGGCTCGGGGGACCCCCAGGCGCGGAGGTGATTGTACAGGCGGATGATGCTGGTGGGCAGTGCTGGGCTCGGGAGACCCCCAGGCACGAAGGTGATTGTACAGACGGATGATTCTGGTGGGATGTGCTGGGCTCGGGGGACCCCCAGGCATGGTGGTGATCTCGTACAGCCAGATGATGCTGGTGGGCAGTGCTGGGCTCGGGGGACCCCCATGTGCAGAGGTGATCGTACAGGCGGATGATGCTGGCAGGCAGTGCTGGACTCGGGAGACCCCCAGGCACGAAGGTGATTGTACAGGTGGATGATGCTAGTGGGCAGTGCTAGGTTCGGGGGACTCCCAGTCATGGAGGTGATCATACAAGCGGATGATGCTGGTGAGCAGTGCTGGACTCGGGAGACCCTCAGGCGCAGCGATGATCTCGTACAGCCAGATGATGCTGGTGGGCAGTGCTGGGCTTGGGGGATCCCCAGGTGCAGAGGTGATCGTACAAGCAGATCATGCTGGTGGGCAATGCCAGGCTCAGGGGACCCCCAGTGTTTTTCCTTTACCACGTTATCTCTGGTTTTCAGTCTTTTCTTGGTGCAGGATCCGGTTGTGATCTGTTGACTCGGCCATCGGTAGCACAGGATCCAGGGTTCAGCAACTCGCAGTAATGAGAAGATATGGTTTTCTATGTAATGTACAATGACTGGTAATACCTCTACAGTGTCTTGAACATGTATTCATACCCCGTGAACTTTCCAACATGATTTCCACATTGTACCCACAGACTTAGATGTGTTTTATTGGAATTTTATATGTGATGCAGCAAGTACAAGGATTTGTGAAGTGGAAATGATTCTTGATTTTCTAAATATTTTTTTAATATCTATAAATCTGATAATTGCGCTGTGCATTTGTATTCCGCCCCCTGTAGTCTTATCCCCTAAATACAATCCTGATGGACAGTTACCCCCAGACATCACATAATCAGTACACTGCCACCTCCTGAGTGATCTCCCCTCAGTATAACTACAGCTGTTCTGTGAAGGCCCCACAGGTTTGTGTGAGAAGATCAGGGATCAACAGCATCATAATAACTAAGGAGCCCACCGGACAGGTCAGGGATCAACAGCAGCATGAAAGCCAAGGAACCCACCAGACAGGTCAGGGATCAACCAGCATCATGAAAACCAAGGAACTCGCCAGACAGATCAGGGATTGACAGCAGCATGAAAACCAAGGAACCCACCAGACTGATCAGGGATCAACAGCAGCATGAAAACCAAGAAACCCACCAGACAGGTCAGGGATTTACAGCAGCATGAAAACCAAGGAACACTCCAGACAGGTTAGCGATCAACAGCATCATGAAACCCAAGGAACCCTCCAAACAGGTCAGGGATAAAGAGGAGGAAAGCAGGGTTAGGTTATATAAAATTGCCCGAGCTCTGAACATCTCACCGAAAGCTGCTCAAGCAAACTAAAAGGCATATGGCACAACTGCAAACATACAATACATGGCTGTCCACCAAGACTGACATCCCAAGAAGGAGAGCACTAATGAGAGGTGCAGCCGAGAGGCCCATGGTTACTGGAGGAGAAGCAGAGATCACAGCTTGGGGAGAGAATCTGTCCACAAGACGACTATTAGTCATAGACTCCACACATTTGCCCTTTATGAAAGAGCAGAAAGAAGACGACATGTGGGGCCATAGCAGTAGAGGAAGGGGCTCTGGTCACACGAGAACTGGGCTAAGTGCAAATTGCTGTGTGTGGTGGAAACTAACCCAGCACATCACCCTGAGAACACCCTCCCTAAAGTCAAACATGGTGGAGGCAGCATCCTGCTGTGGGTTGGTTTTCTTCAGCAGGAAAGTTGGTCAGAGGTGATGGGAAGATGAATGGAGCTAAATACAGGGTAATCCTGTAAGTTTGTGGATGTAACGGAAAAAATGTGGAAAGTTATGAATACTTTTTCAAGGTACTGTTTATGCAGCTTGTAACACAGGCTCCATCATTCACAATAGCTGATGTCACAGCTCACCTCCTCCCCCTCTTGTACTATGACTGATAACACCTCTATATACAGGTGGTTACACAGGATCTGCCACTCACAATAGGTAATATCACCGCTCACCACCTCCTTTTCTCTTCACAGTAACATTTGCACACGCTCATTAGATGCTTTAGTACAATAGCTGGGGTCGGAGTTCATGCATTGTGGGTCTTCTTGTGTTATTTCCTGAAATACCAGGGAGATGGAATCTAAACGCCTCAGAGATCGGTGAGAATATTGTGAGATTACTATATATAAAACAGCTAGAACTCCAAAACATTGGAACATGGGCAAAAATGTTTTTAAAGTTGCAGTGCATACAAGTGAAGAGGCTGCAGTGCTTACAAGTGAAGAAGCTGCAGTGCTTACAAGTGAAGAAGCTGCAGTGCATACAAGTGAAGAGGCTGCAGTGCTTACAGGTGAAGAGGCTGCAATGCTTACAAGTGAAGAGGCTGCAATGCATACAAGTGAAGAGGCTGCAGTGCTTACAGGTGAAGAGGCTGCAATGCTTACAAGTGAAGAGGCTGCAATGCATACAAGTGAAGAGGCTGCAGTGCTTACAAGTGAAGAGGCTCCAGTGCTTACAAGTGAAGAAGCTGCAGTGCATACAAGTGAAGAGGCTGTAATGCATACAAGTGAAGAGGCTGCAGTGCATACAGGTGAAGAGGCTGCAGTGCATACAAGTGAAGAGGCTGCAGTGCTTACAAGTGAAGAGGCTGCAGTGCTTACAAGTGAAGAGGCTGCAGTGCATACAAGTGAAGAGGCTGCAGTGCTTACAAGTGAAGAGGCTGCAATGCTTACAAGTGAAGAGGCTGCAATGCATACAAGTGAAGAGGCTGCAGTGCTTACAAGTGAAGAGGCTGCAGTGCTTACAAGTGAAGAAGCTGCAGTGCATACAAGTGAAGAGGCTGTAATGCATACAAGTGAAGAGGCTGCAGTGCATACAGGTGAAGAGGCTGCAGTGCATACAAGTGAAGAGGCTGCAGTGCATACAAGTGAAGAGGCTGCAGTGCATACAAGTGAAGAGGCTGCAGTGCATACAGGTGAAGAAGCTGCAGTGCATACAGGTGAAGAGGCTGCAGTGCATACAGGTGAAGAGGCTGCAGTGCATACAGGTGAAGAGGCTGCAGTGCATACAGGTGAAGAGGCTGCAGTGCATACAAGTGAAGAGGCTGCAGTGCATACAAGTGAAGAGGCTGCAGTGCATACAAGTGAAGAGGCTGCAGTGCATACAAGTGAAGAGGCTGCAGTGCATACAGGTGAAGAGGCTGCAGTGCATACAGGTGAAGAGGCAAGTGAAGAGGCTGCAGTGCATACAAGTGAAGAGGCTGCAGTGCATACAAGTGAAGAGGCTGCAGTGCTTACAGGTGAAGAGGCTGCAGTGCATACAGGTGAATAAGCTGCAGTGCATACAGGTGAAGAGGCTGCAGTGCATACAGGTGAAGAGGCTGCAGTGCATACAAGTGAAGAGGCTGCAGTGCATACAAGTGAAGAGGCTGCAGTGCATACAAGTGAAGAGGCTGCAGTGCATACAAGTGAAGAGGCTGCAGTGCATACAAGTGAAGAGGCTGCAGTGCTTACAAGTGAAGAGGCTGCAGTGCTTACAAGTGAAGAGGCTGCAGTGCATACAAGTGAAGAGGCTGCAGTGCATACAGGTGAAGAGGCTGCAGTGCATACAGGTGAAGAGGCTGCAGTGCATACAGGTGAAGAGGCTGCAGTGCATACAGGTGAAGAGGCTGCAGTGCATACAGGTGAAGAGGCTGCAGTGCATACAGGTGAAGAGGCTGCAGTGCATACAGGTGAAGAGGCTGCAGTGCATACAGGTGAAGAGGCTGCAGTGCATACAGGTGAAGAGGCTGCAGTGCATACAGGTGAAGAGGCTGCAGTGCATACAGGTGAAGAGGCTGCAGTGCATACAGGTGAAGAGGCTGCAGTGCATACAGGTGAAGAGGCTGCAGTGCATACAGGTGAAGAGGCTGCAGTGCATACAGGTGAAGAGGCTGCAGTGCATACAGGTGAAGAGGCTGCAGTGCATACAGGTGAAGAGGCTGCAGTGCATACAGGTGAAGAGGCTGCAGTGCATACAGGTGAAGAGGCTGCAGCGCATACAGGTGAAGAGGCTGCAGCGCATACAGGTGAAGAGGCTGCAGCGCATACAAGTGAAGAGGCTGCAGCGCTTACAAGTGAAGAAGCTGCAGCGCATACAAGTGAAGAGGCTGCAGCGCATACAGGTGAAGAGGCTGCAGCGCATACAGGTGAAGAGGCTGCAGCGCATACAGGTGAAGAGGCTGCAGCGCATACAGGTGAAGAGGCTGCAGCGCATACAGGTGAAGAGGCTGCAGCGCATACAAGTGAAGAGGCTGCAGTGCATACAGGTGAAGAGGCTGCAGTGCATACAGGTGAAGAAACTGCAGTGCATACAGGTGAAGAAACTGCAGTGCATACAGGTGAAGAGGCTGCAGTGCATACAGGTGAAGAGGCTGCAGTGCATACAGGTGAAGAGGCTGCAGTGCATACAGGTGAAGAGGCTGCAGTGCATACAGGTGAAGAGGCTGCAGTGCATACAGGTGAAGAGGCTGCAGTGCATACAGGTGAAGAGGCTGCAGTGCATACAGGTGAAGAGGCTGCAGTGCATACAGGTGAAGAGGCTGCAGTGCATACAGGTGAAGAGGCTGCAGTGCATACAGGTGAAGAGGCTGCAGTGCATACAGGTGAAGAGGCTGCAGTGCATACAGGTGAAGAGGCTGCAGTGCATACAGGTGAAGAGGCTGCAGTGCATACAGGTGAAGAGGCTGCAGTGCATACAGGTGAAGAGGCTGCAGCGCATACAGGTGAAGAGGCTGCAGCGCATACAGGTGAAGAGGCTGCAGCGCATACAAGTGAAGAGGCTGCAGCGCATACAAGTGAAGAGGCTGCAGTGCTTACAAGTGAAGAAGCTGCAGTGCATACAAGTGAAGAGGCTGCAGTGCATACAGGTGAAGAAACTGCAGTGCATACAAGTGAAGAGGCTGCAGTGCATACAGGTGAAGAGGCTGCAGTGCATACAGGTGAAGAGGCTGCAGTGCATAGAAATGAAGAGGCTTCAGTGCATAGAAATGAAGAGGCTGCAGTGCATACAGGTGAAGAAGCTGCAGTGCATAGAAATGAAGAGGCTGCAGTGCATAGAAATGAAGAGGCTGCAGTGCATACAGGTGAAGAGGCTGCAGCGCATACAGGTGAAGAGGCTGCAGCGCATACAGGTGAAGAGGCTGCAGCGCATACAGGTGAAGAGGCTGCAGCGCATACAGGTGAAGAAGCTGCAGTGCATACAGGTGAAGAGACTGCAGTGCATAGAAATGAAGAGGCTGCAGTGCATACAGGTGAAGAGGCTGCAGTGCATACAGGTGAAGAGGCTGCAGTGCATACAGGTGAAGAGGCTGCAGTGCATACAGGTGAAGAGGCTGCAGTGCATACAGGTGAAGAGGCTGCAGTGCATACAGGTGAAGAGGCTGCAGTGCATACAGGTGAAGAAGCTGCAGTGCATACAGGTGAAGAGGCTGCAGTGCATACAGGTGAAGAGGCTGCAATGCATACAGGTGAAGAGGCTGCGGTGCATACAGGTGAAGAGGCTGCGGTGCATACAGGTGAAGAGGCTGCGGTGCATACAGGTCAAGAGGCTGCGGTGCATACAAGTGAAGAGGCTGCAGTGCATGCAAGTGAAGAGGCTGCAGTGCATACAAGTGAAGAGGCTGCAGTGCATACAAGTGAAGAGGCTGCAGTGCTTACAAGTGAAGAGGCTGCAGTGCATACAAGTGAAGAGGCTGCAGTGCATACAGGTGAAGAGGCTGCAGTGCATACAGGTGAAGAGGCTGCAGTGCATACAGGTGAAGAGGCTGCAGTGCATACAGGTGAAGAGGCTGCAGTGCATACAGGTGAAGAGGCTGCAGTGCATACAGGTGAAGAGGCTGCAGTGCATACAGGTGAAGAGGCAAGTGAAGAGGCTGCAGTGCATACAAGTGAAGAGGCTGCAGTGCATACAAGTGAAGAGGCTGCAGTGCTTACAGGTGAAGAGGCTGCAGTGCATACAGGTGAATAAGCTGCAGTGCATACAGGTGAAGAGGCTGCAGTGCATACAGGTGAAGAGGCTGCAGTGCATACAAGTGAAGAGGCTGCAGTGCATACAAGTGAAGAGGCTGCAGTGCTTACAAGTGAAGAGGCTGCAGTGCATACAAGTGAAGAGGCTGCAGTGCATACAAGTGAAGAGGCTGCAGTGCTTACAAGTGAAGAAGCTGCAGTGCATACAAGTGAAGAGGCTGCAGTGCATACAAGTGAAGAAGCTGCAGTGCATACAAGTGAAGAGGCTGCAGTGCATACAAGTGAAGAAACTGCAGTGCATACAGGTGAAGAGGCTGCAGTGCATACAGGTGAAGAGGCTGCAGTGCATACAGGTGAAGAGGCTGCAGTGCATACAGGTGAAGAGGCTGCAGTGCATACAGGTGAAGAGGCTGCAGTGCATACAGGTGAAGAGGCTGCAGTGCATACAGGTGAAGAGGCTGCAGTGCATACAGGTGAAGAGGCTGCAGTGCATACAGGTGAAGAGGCTGCAGTGCATACAGGTGAAGAGGCTGCAGTGCATACAGGTGAAGAGGCTGCAGTGCATACAGGTGAAGAGGCTGCAGTGCATACAAGTGAAGAGACTGCAGTGCATACAGGTGAAGAGGCTGCAGTGCATACAGGTGAAGAGGCTGCAGTGCATACAAGTGAAGAGGCTGCAGTGCTTACAAGTGAAGAAGCTGCAGTGCATACAAGTGAAGAGGCTGCAGTGCATACAAGTGAAGAAACTGCAGTGCATACAGGTGAAGAGGCTGCAGTGCATACAGGTGAAGAGGCTGCAGTGCATACAGGTGAAGAGGCTGCAGTGCATACAGGTGAAGAGGCTGCAGTGCATACAGGTGAAGAAGCTGCAGTGCATACAGGTGAAGAGGCTGCAGTGCATAGAAATGAAGAGGCTGCAGTGCATACAGGTGAAGAGGCTGCAGTGCATACAGGTGAAGAGGCTGCAGTGCATACAGGTGAAGAGGCTGCAGCGCATACAGGTGAAGAGGCTGCAGCGCATACAGGTGAAGAGGCTGCAGTGCATACAAGTGAAGAGGCTGCAGTGCATACAAGTGAAGAGGCTGCAGTGCATACAGGTGAAGAAACTGCAGTGCATACAAGTGAAGAGGCTGCAGTGCATACAGGTGAAGAGGCTGCAGTGCATACAGGTGAAGAGGCTGCAGTGCATAGAAATGAAGAGGCTGCAGTGCATAGAAATGAAGAGGCTGCAGTGCATACAGGTGAAGAAGCTGCAGTGCATACAGGTGAAGAGGCGGCAGTGCATACAGGTGAAGAGGCGGCAGTGCATACAGGTGAAGAGGCTGCAGTGCATACAGGTGAAGAGGCTGCAGCGCATACAGGTGAAGAGGCTGCAGCGCATACAGGTGAAGAGGCTGCAGCGCATACAGGTGAAGAGGCTGCAGCGCATACAGGTGAAGAGGCTGCAGCGCATACAGGTGAAGAAGCTGCAGCGCATACAAGTGAAGAAGCTGCAGCGCATACAGGTGAAGAGACTGCAGTGCATAGAAATGAAGAGGCTGCAGTGCATACAGGTGAAGAGGCTGCAGTGCATACAGGTGAAGAGGCTGCAGTGCATACAGGTGAAGAGGCTGCAGTGCATACAGGTGAAGAGGCTGCAGTGCATACAGGTGAAGATGCTGCAGTGCATACAGGTGAAGAGGCTGCAGTGCATACAAGTGAAGAGGCTGCAGTGCTTACAAGTGAAGAGGCTGCAGTGCATACAGGTGAAGAAACTGTAGTGCATACAGGTGAAGAAACTGTAGTGCATACAGGTGAAGAGGCTGCAGTGCATACAGGTGAAGAGGCTGCAGTGCATACAGGTGAAGAGGCTGCAGTGCATACAGGTGAAGAGGCTGCAGTGCATACAGGTGAAGAGGCTGCAGTGCATACAGGTGAAGAGGCTGCAGTGCATACAGGTGAAGAGGCTGCAGTGCATACAGGTGAAGAGGTTCTTTCCTTTTCAGACGTTCTGATGTAGATTTGCTGCTCGGCATCTTTGTCCGGTCACATGACCCGAATGTCCCTGGGGTCCCTCACCACCCCTAGATAGGTTCCGCATCTATGCGCCGAGCCGAATACTTGACCCTAGGTATCCCTAGTGCTGGGCCCTAGATAAGGAAGGGGTGGGATGAGCTCTTCGTCAGCCCCACTAAATACTAAAGGAAGACACAAGGAGGACGTACGGGGGAAAATGCATGAACTACTTATCCACAGATGACAGAGGCAGGAGTTCAGCAGAGAGCAGCAACAATCCTACAGAGAAGTACAAGCCACCTGCTTGCAACGAAGGCTTGAATGAACTGAAAATATCATCAGCAACAGTCCATGGAAGATGGGAGTATTTAAGCACAAGGGGAATACTGATAATGAGCAGCTGGATGGAAGGAGAGCTCCGCTGGGTCCTAAAGGGGAAGAGCTCAAAATCCAGCAGGAAAGCTACATGTACCAATGAATACTGACAGCAGGAACAACAAAGTCAGGCAGTATTCTGCGCAGCCAAACACTGTGACCTTCTATTGCCAGAAACTACATAACTGTCTGTCACTTGTGACACCAGATTTAGCTAGGCTTTAGCTTTTAGATTGATGGCCTCACATTGGGCTTTAGATATTTATACAGAGTCATTCAGGGTCTGCACAATGAGTGCAGGGTCCCGGGTCTACTGGCTTCAAAACCAGATCACATCACCCCCCTCCTGCACCGTGCAGCCCATCTAGTGAGAGCCGCCTCTGCTCATATGCTGGGTTTGGTTTTAGAATTTTGGCCAAATATTTCCACTTTGATCTCATCTGTGCAAAGCCCAGAAGTGTTATGGATTGTCCAGATTCGACGCCTCAATCTGTAATCTCACTGCCTTGTTCTTACAAGAGAGAGGAGGCCGTGCCCTGTCTACCCTGCCCATCCCTATAACTGTACTGACACGTGAACGTGTAAGGGTACTTTCACACTTGCGTTCAGCGGAGTCCGTCACTATGGAGAATAGCGCAGTCCGTTAATGCACTGCGCTATTCTCCATAGACTTGTATGGACGACGCACTGTAACGCAAGTGTCAGCGTTGCATCCGCTGGACGACGCAGTGTCGTTATTTTGACGAAGCGCCGGGCAGGAGGAACGCAGCATGTAACGTTTTTTTGAGCAGCGCAATCCGTTGGATTTCACTGCGCATGCTCTCTCTGGCTCCCTGCACCCGTAACCAAGGTAAAGATCGGGTAACCAAGCAAAGTGCTTTGCCGATATTTACCCTCGCTACGTGTGCAGGGAGCCCGACACTTCCCCGCTTGGCTCCTCCCCCTCCCGCACTCGCCTCCACATGTATGTACACACACACACACACACTCACCTGTCCTCAGCGCCATGGCCCGCTCGGCTCCACCCACTCCTCACTCCTCCCCCCCGCACACATTCTCGGCGGCTGAACGATTAGCTGAGCGCCCGGCCGCCGGCATGTGAGAGCGCTCAGCTGATTGACCGGCAGCCGGCTATTGAGAGCGATCAGCTGATCGTTCACAATAGTCTGCTGCCGGTAAAACTGTAAAGAATAAAAAAAAAAATTAAAAAAAAAAGAAGCTGTGCGTTGTTTTGTACGATTCGTAGCATCCGTTGTGCCACTATATGCAACGCATCCGTTGCATCCGTCACACAACGCAATGCTACGGAAGCCGTCCAACGCAAGTGTGAAACTAGCCTAACTGAGGCCTTTAGCATCTGAGCTGCAGCTCTTGAGTGGACTGCAATTTCTCTCCAGGTTTCACGGTCTGACCTAGAGGTGAATTACAGGATATGTAATGCATGTACATAGTGACTGCACTGGAGCTCTGGAGTATAATACAGGAGGTAACTTGGGATCAGTAATGTAATGTATGTACGTACACACGGACTGCACCAGCAGAATAGTGAGTTCAGCTCTTGGAGAACGACCTACAGAATCATGATTGCAACTGTGGGATTATGACCATCAGAATGGTGACTGCAGCTCTGGGAGAACGACCTGCATAATGGTTACTGCAGCTCTGGAAGAATGACTTGCGGAATCATGATTACAGCTCTGGGAGATTGACCACTGTTATGGATCAGTAGGAGATAATTTTGTCACTTTACAAAAGCATTCTTTATCACGCTATAGAATCTGAAGCGAGTGAATCCAGTGGCGGTGCAGCGGTGCTGTGGATCCTCCTTGTAGCGGGTAGATAAGATTTCATGGAGGATGTTCCCAATGTCTCTACTATGCTTGTGTACTTTGCAGCGATTTTCTGCTTGTAAAACCAGTGGAATAATTCAGTTTTGGCTCAGCCCCCTTTTTTCTCCACGTTTTCACTGTTTGTGTCTGGATTTTCCAGGGAGCAACGCTCTAAATGAGATTTCAGGGCAGATCTGATTTTTTTTTTTTTTGTCGTAGGAGATGAATGAAACGTGCGTCGTGTCCAGTGCAGTCCCGCGCCGACATCTGCGGCAGCTTTTATCGCTGCACATAACACCCATAGGAAATGTAAGCTGCCCACTGTCACCCCCGATGTTTGGTTGTGGCGCGGTCACCTCACTGTCAATTCTGCGTGTGACAGATTGTGACGCCTTTTTGTCTGATTTTTCACTTTGCAGTGTAAATAATGAAATCGAAGGGAAATCTGTCATATTTCCACCCAAGAATAAGCAGCTTTCCGTGGATTGCGTCTTTCCATGGATTGTGTCTCGCCGTGGATTACGTCTCACTGTGGATTGCGTCTCTCCGTGGATTTTGCTGCAGATAAACATCGTATAGGAAATCTGTGTCTTTCCTGCCTCGTCTGGCCTTACTGAGCGTCTCCTCTTTCTGGGTCTCTGACCCCTCCGTCTTTCATGATACATTGGCGCATTTGTCTCCGTAGTCCCAGGGCGGTGTATGGTATATGGTGTATTCGGGAGCTGACGCCATTCTGTGCCGCTATGTCCTGGGAGACGCGAGGCTCGGCACAGAACTCACATCCACTCTTTACACAGAGATAATAGGAGCAGGAATTTATCATCAATCTCTGAGACGATAAATCAAACACAATCATATTAGTCCATTAAAGGACGGAGCTGTAACATTTAAGTCTGGACCGTCCTCTTCATTTTCATCATTCTCTTCCATATCTCAACCTTCCTGCTCTGATCTAAGCAAACTAAATAAAATGTTCAGCACTTGACCCCCGGCTGCATGGAAAGTGGAGATCCAGAGAGACTGGTAACCTCCGGAACAGCAGATGCCGATCCTCACTGATCAATCTCCATGGGGCACCACGTCTCCAGAAGCACTCCGCAGGGCCGGCCACCACTATGCACCGTCACCGGGATATACCATGTATCACCCAAATATAAAGCTGCAAAACCCTCTATGCTAATGTATAATAATGGGCTCTGAGCACAGATACGAGTGCGAAACCTGCAGAGCTGAGGACATCCACTGTGGATCTGAGGACGTCCAATGCGGAGCTGAGGACATCCACTGCAGAGCTGGTGACGTCCTCTGCGGAGGTGGGGACATCCACTGTGGAGGTGGGGACAACCACTGCGGAGGTGGGGGACATCCACTGCGGAGGTGGGGGACATCCACTGCGGAGGTGGGGGACATCCACTGCGGAGGTGGGGGACATCCACTGCGGAGGTGGGGGACATCCACTGCGGAGGTGGGGGACATCCACTGCGGAGGTGGGGGACATCCACTGCGGAGGTGGGGGACATCCACGGCGGAGGTGGGGGACATTCACGGCGGAGGTGGGGGACATCCACTGCGGAGGTGGGGGACATCCACGGCGGAGGTGGGGGACATTCACGGCGGAGGTCGGGGACATCCACGGCGGAGGTCGGGGACATCGCGGTGGCGCTGGGGATATCACATAATTTTCCTTCTGGATTTGCACTTGCATTCTTTGTGCATTGGGTGTTATAACTTTCCCATTGAGTCCCATAGTCGCCATGACTTCCAGGGTTTCGCTCTTCGGTTCAGGGCTTCTATTACTACTTGCCTGCTTCCTCCTTTCCAGCACCTCCATATTCTTCGGCGCTGTACAGCATTATAAATCTGGTTGTCTGTATACAGTGGGTTTCCGTCCTGCCCTCACATAGCTCCCTGTGATCATCCGTTTGTCCCAGTACGCGCGGGTCCTTTAGCCCGACGTTGCATCATATATTCTGGATTATCTGACATATCTGTCAGATCTGTGCATCTGTAGGATGAGCTTTTGACCCGAGCTCCTCCTGGGTCCCGAGCTCCTCTTGGGTCTTGAGCTCCTCCTTGGTCCCGAGCTCCTCCTGGGTCCCGAGCTCCTCCTGGGTCCCGAGCTCCTCCTGGGTCCCGAGCTCCTCCTGGGTCCCGAGCTCCTCCTGGGTCCCGAGTTTCTCTTGGATCCTGAGCTCCTCTTGGTTTCCGAGCTCCTCTTGGGTCCCGAGTTTCTCCTGGGTCCCGAGCTCCTCTTGGATCCTGAGCTCCTCCTGGGTCCCGAGCTCCTCCTGGGTCCCGAGCTCTTCCTGGGTCCCGAGCTCTTCCTGGGTCCCGAGCTCCTCCTGGGTCCCGAGCTCCTCCTGGGTCCCGAGCTCCATCTGGGTCCCTAACTCCATCTAGGTCCCTAGCTCCATCTGGGTCCCTAGCTCCATCTGGGTCCCGAGCTCCTCTTGGGTGCCGAGCTCCTCCTGGGTCCCGAGCTCCTCCTGGGTCCCGAGTTCCCCCTGGGTCCCGAGTTCCCCCTGGGTCCCGAGTTCCCCCTGGGTCCCGAGTTCCCCCTGGGTCCCGAGTTCCCCCTGGGTCCCGAGTTCCCCCTGGGTCCCGAGTTCCCCCTGGGTCCCGAGTTCCCCCTGGGTCCCGAGTTCCCCCTGGGTCCCGAGTTCCCCCTGGGTTCCGAGCTCCCCCTGGGTTCCGAGCTCCCCCTGGGTTCCGAGCTCCCCCTGGGTTCCGAGTTCCCCCTGGGTTCCGAGCTCCTTCTGGTTTCCGAGCTCCTCTTGGGTTCAGAGTTCCCCCTGGGTTCAGAGTTCCCCCTGGGTTCAGAGTTCCCCCTGGGTTCAGAGTTCCCCCTGGGTTCAGAGTTCCCCCTGGGTTCAGAGTTCCCCCTGGGTTCAGAGTTCCCCCTGGGTTCAGAGTTCCCCCTGGGTTCAGAGTTCCCCCTGGGTTCAGAGTTCCCCCTGGGTTCAGAGTTCCCCCTGGGTTCAGAGTTCCCCCTGGGTTCAGAGTTCCCCCTGGGTTCAGAGTTCCCCCTGGGTTCAGAGTTCCCCCTGGGTTCAGAGTTCCCCCTGGGTTCAGAGTTCCCCCTGGGTTCAGAGTTCCCCCTGGGTTCAGAGTTCCCCCTGGGTTCAGAGTTCCCCCTGGGTTCAGAGTTCCCCCTGGGTTCAGAGTTCCCCCTGGGTTCAGAGTTCCCCCTGGGTTCAGAGTTCCCCCTGGGTTCAGAGTTCCCCCTGGGTTCAGAGTTCCCCCTGGGTTCAGAGTTCCCCCTGGGTTCAGAGTTCCCCCTGGGTTCAGAGTTCCCCCTGGGTTCAGAGTTCCCCCTGGGTTCAGAGTTCCCCCTGGGTTCAGAGCTCCCCCTGGGTTCCGAGCTCCCCCTGGTTTCCGAGCTCCCCCTGGTTTCCGAGCTCCCCCTGGTTTCCGAGCTCCCCCTGGGTCCCGAGCTCCCCCTGGGTCCCGAGCTCCCCCTGGGTCCCGAGCTCCCCCTGGGTCCCGAGTTCCCCCTGGGTCCCGAGTTCCCCCTGGGTCCCGAGTTCCCCCTGGGTCCCGAGTTCCCCCTGGGTCCCGAGTTCCCCCTGGGTCCCGAGTTCCCCCTGGGTCCCGAGTTCCCCCTGGGTCCCGAGTTCCCCCTGGGTCCCGAGTTCCCCCTGGGTCCCGAGTTCCCCCTGGGTCCCGAGTTCCCCCTGGGTCCCGAGTTCCCCCTGGGTCCCGAGTTCCCCCTGGGTCCCGAGTTCCCCCTGGGTCCCGAGCTCCCCCTGGGTCCCGAGCTCCCCCTGGGTCCCGAGCTCCCCCTGGGTTCCGAGCTCCTTCTGGTTTCCGAGCTCCTCTTGGGTTCAGAGTTCCCCCTGGGTTCAGAGTTCCCCCTGGGTTCAGAGTTCCCCCTGGGTTCAGAGTTCCCCCTGGGTTCAGAGTTCCCCCTGGGTTCAGAGTTCCCCCTGGGTTCAGAGTTCCCCCTGGGTTCAGAGTTCCCCCTGGGTTCAGAGTTCCCCCTGGGTTCAGAGTTCCCCCTGGGTTCAGAGTTCCCCCTGGGTTCAGAGTTCCCCCTGGGTTCAGAGTTCCCCCTGGGTTCAGAGTTCCCCCTGGGTTCAGAGTTCCCCCTGGGTTCAGAGTTCCCCCTGGGTTCAGAGTTCCCCCTGGTTTCCGAGCTCCCCCTGGTTTCCGAGCTCCCCCTGGTTTCCGAGTTCCCCCTGGGTTCAGAGTTCCCCCTGGGTTCAGAGTTCCCCCTGGGTCCCGAGTTCCCCCTGGGTTCAGAGTTCCCCCTGGGTCCCGAGTTCCCCCTGGGTCCCGAGTTCCCCCTGGGTCCCGAGTTCCCCCTGGGTCCCGAGTTCCCCCTGGGTCCCGAGTTCCCCCTGGGTCCCGAGTTCCCCCTGGGTCCCGAGTTCCCCCTGGGTCCCGAGTTCCCCCTGGGTCCCGAGTTCCCCCTGGTTTCCGAGCTCCCCCTGGGTTCCGAGCTCCCCCTGGGTTCCGAGCTCCCCCTGGGTTCCGAGCTCCCCCTGGGTTCAGAGTTCCCCCTGGGTTCAGAGTTCCCCCTGGGTTCAGAGCTCCTCATAGTTCTATGTTTCCCTGTGTGTTCTCCATTGGCCGCGTCGTAGGATTCTCCCCCTCCTCTGTTTGTTTTGATCACTTTCTATAGACTGCTGGGACTGCGGCCAGGGAAGGGTTAAACCTTTCTTAATTGCATTCCCTGGTTGTAAAAAATGTATGAACGCTCTCATAAAAGTGTCAGCAAGTAAAAATGTTTGCTTTTGGCTGCTTTGATTAAATTTTGCAAACTGTTTTTGAATATTAAGGAGCCGTCGTTATCAGTCGTGTTTTTTTTTTTTAATGCAGCAACCCATGACATCAGTCAGCGGGCGCATTTCCATAACCCCAGCCGCTGTACAGAAATATATGGGAATGGCGTCCTCATTGCTATGCGTCTTTATTAGGGAGAACTGACCAATTCATCTTCTGAAGGCACAAAACAAATTGTCACTCGTTGTCCCCAACACAAGGGACATAAAAAATGGGATTAACGACCACAAAGTAATGATTGCGCTTTTATCTGCCCGGCTCCTCGCTGTTTGTTTTATCTCCGCGCCGTTTGTTACAGATATTGGTATCATTAGCGACCGTCGGAGTCCTATTTAGTCATGTGACCGGCGGCCGCAGATAAATGAAATGGGTCAAGAGGTTTTGGTGGTGCCTGGTCCATGAGAGGGTCCACACCTGGGAGTTCAGCGGGATGCGACTCGGGCCGTAATTGTGCGGCACGGATGTGAACGCCGCCGGCGTCTCTTTATCTCCGTACCTGCGGCTCCGCTCTGATCATCCCCACGACTCTGCTTCCTACAAAGTTGTTTCTTTTCCAAACAGAACAATTAATGTGTAAAATCCAAAGTAACGAGCAACGTGCAAGCGGCGGCCCGTAACTGCGCACATACCCGGAAATAACGTCTGTGGGGGGCCGGGGAGCGGCGCCGGGCGCCCTGCTGACCCTCAGGGTTCACTCACATCTGCGTCTAAATCCGCCGAGTGCAATACGATAAAGGTCGGACTGCACTCGCGCCAATGTTACTCAATGAGGCAGAGCCCGCTGCATATGACCACGTAACGTGGCCAAGACTCGCCAACGCAAGTCAATGGGTGCCAGAAAAAAACAGACGCTACTCAGGCCATCTGTACGCCGTCCGGTTGTTACACACATAACTCAAAAGAAAAAAAAAGCTAGAATTAAGTTATAGATAGATAGAAAGATATGATGGAATCAGGAGGTATCCTGCAGATATATGATCTCACATTCCCCTACACATTATACACATTATACAGCTGATTCGCCTTGTTTAACTTAGTAAATTGCTAAATAAATGGAAAAAAATACCTGGGCTCTGCCCTAATTTTCATAACCAGCCAAGGTAAAGCAGATGGGTGGGGCCGGTATTATTAGGGTGAAAAGGTCCATGGCCCTCCAATAAAAGTGGGGCAGAGGCTGTCCTGTCTGCAGGGGAGGGCAGCAGTAGGGCAGAGCCTGTCCTGTCTGCTGGTGAGGGCAGCAGTAGGGCAGAGCCTTTCCTGTCCGCTGGGGCAAAGCCCTTCCTGTCTGCAGGATGGGCAGTAGTTTGGCAGAGGCTGTCCTGTCCACAGGGGAAGGCATCACTGGGGCAGCGCCCGTCCTGTCCGCAGGCGGAGAGCCCGTCCTGTCCACATAGGAGGGCAGCAGTAGGGCAGAGCCTGTCCTGTCTGCTGGTGCAGAGCCCGTCCTGTCCGCAGAGGAGGGCAGCAGTGAGGCAGAGCCTGTCCTGTCCGCTGGGGCAGAGCCCGTCCTGTCTGTAGAGGAGGGGACAAGTGGGGCAGAGGCTTTCCTGTCTGCAGGGGAGGGCAGCAGTGGGGCAGAGCCCGTCTTGTCCGCAGGGGTGGGCAGCAGTGGGGCAGAGGCTGTTCTGTCGACAGGGAATGTCAGCAGTGAGGCAGAGCCAGTCCTGTCTGCAGGGGAGGGCAGCAGTGAGGCAGAGCCAATCCTGTCTGCAGGGGAGGGCAGCAGTGGGGCAGAGCCCGTCCTGTCCGCAGGGGAGGGCAGCAGTGGGGCAGAGCCCGTCCTGTCCGCAGGGGAGGGCAGCAGTGGGGCAGAGGCTGTTCTGTCGACAGGGGAGGGTAGCAGTGAGGCAGACCCAGTCTTGTCCACAGGGGAGGGCAGCAGTGGGGCAGAGCCCATCCTGTCCGCAGGGGAGGGCAGCAGTGGGGCAGAGCCCGTCCTGTCCACAGGGGAGGGCAGCAGTGGGGCAGAGCCCGTCCTGTCTGCAGGGGAGGGCAGCAGTGGGGCAGAGCCCGTCCTGTCCACAGGGGAGGGCAGCAGTGGGGCAGAGCCCGTCCTGTCTGCAGGGGAGGGCAGCAGTGGGGCAGAGCCCGTCCTGTCTGCAGGGGAGGGCAGCAGTGGGGCAGAGCCCGTCCTGTCTGCAGGGGAGGGCAGCAGTGGGGCAGAGCCCGTCCTGTCCGCAGGGGAGGGCAGCAGTGGGGCAGAGCCCGTCCTGTCCGCAGGGGAGGGGCAGCAGTGGGGTAGAGCCTGTCCTGTCCGCAGGGGAGGGCAGCAGTGGCGTAGTGGGGCAGAGGCTGTCCTGTCCGCAGGGTCAGGTAATCCACAGACCTTGTACAGGCAGCAGCTTTGGATGTGACTGGAGTATACTGCAGAGTGTTGGATGACTGTCTCCAGACCCCGCTGATGTTGGGGTGCCTGAACCCTCACATTATTTATGTTTCGTGACTGTCTGATTCGCTCTCTCTTCTCTCGTAGGAAATAATTGAGTTCCCCATACTGAAGTTAAATGGCAGAACCATGGAGATCGAGTCCACGTTCCACACGTACGTTCAGCCGGTTGTGCACCCCCAGCTCACCCCGTTCTGCACCGAGGTAAGTGTCAGCCACAGCCGTACTCTGTGCTCTGCTGAGTTTTTCTTAAAGGACTGAATTACTAACGCACTTTCCATCAGATTGGTCCCCATTTTGAGATCAGTGGGGTCCAGACCCCTCCATCAGCTGATTCTTGCAGCGGCCGTATGTTAGTGAAGCCCAGACGTGGCTCGGTGGCCGCTGCCGAATCCTGCACTACATTCACTTCAATGGGAGACATCTGTCAGGACTCTGCAATGGCCCCCGGGCCATGTAGGGGCTGCTGTGTAGCGGTCAGCTGGTCGAACGGGTGCTGGGTCCACACGGATCTGGTACTGATGACTTATTGGTATCAAAGGTGGTCAGCTCCGTGACTTCACCATGCGCCCCAGAACTCCCCTCGGCCGTAAGTGCCGCTCATCCAGGTCTTGCTGGTTCACGATTGAAGTATCAGATCTGCAGTGTAGACTGAGACATTAATCCCATGAGAGGAGCGCTCATCAGTGTCACCAGCATTAGTATTCAGTAGTTCGGGGTCCCCTGTAGGAGCCGATACTATGGAGGGAACCAGTGGGTAAAACACTGGCAAATGGGTGCCCTGAGAGCGCAGCAGCACAGAGGTGAGATGCAGCGCCCTCCAGACACCCGGGCACAGAACTGTCCAGGAGTTCACGCCCTGGGGTCCTCGGGGCCGATGCCAGGGGGTAACACCACCGGACGGGGACCACAAGAACATCCACAGTCCGATGGAGGAGTCCAGAAATAATGGGCAGAGTACGGAGTAAAGGCCGCTTTACACGCTGCGATATCGTGACCGATTTCGCTAGCGTGGGTACCTGCCCCCATCGGTTGTGCGACACGGGCAAATCTCTGCCCGTGGCGCACAACATCGCGCGGACCCGTCACACTACTTACCTTCCCTGCGACGTTGCTGTGACCGGCAAACCGCCTCCTTTTTAAGGGGGCGGTTTGTTCATCGTCACAGCAGCGTCACTGAACCACCGCCCAATAGAAGCGGAGGGGCGGAGATGAGCGTGACGAACATCCCGCCCAACCTTCTTCCTTCCGCATTGCGGGCGGGAGGCAGGTAAGGAGAGGTTTCTTGTTCCTGCGGTGTCACACGGAGCGATGTGTGCTGCCGCAAGAGCGAGGAACAACTTCGTCACTGCAGCACCAACGATATTCAAGAATGAACCTCCATGCCACCGATGAGCGATTTTGCACGTTTTTGCGACGATGCAGAATCGCTCATAGGTGTCACATGCAGCAACATCGCTAATGCGGCCGGATGTGCGTCACAAATTCCGTGACCCCAACGAGATCGCTTGAGCGATGTCGCAGCGTGTAAAGCGGCCTTTACTCCATAATCCTCTGCACCTGCAGAATACTGACTGCCGCAGAACCTCCCGTCTGGGTGACTGTAGGCTGCTGTATTCTGGATGTAATGATGGTCCTGGTAGATTTCACTCTGCCCTTTATCCTGCCCTACAATCTGCCTGATGTGTAGTGGCAGCAGTGAAGCGGTTAATCCTGTGCCCTGCGATGCCGGCGTCAGTCCCATTCTCTTGTAGATTTGGGGGATGTTAAGCCGGAGGAATATGAGTTACAGCCTCTCCTGCCAGAACGAGCTCACTGACTGACACTCGGTCACCTCGTCCTGCAACAAAGCGCAGTGCCACACGCAGGATAAAGGAGGAACACACTGCAAAGCGTTCAGAAAGCCCAGGTGTAAAGATATGCAGATATATACCGCCGGAGGCGCCCAAAGGCTTTATGTCCGTGTACCCCGATCAGCCTGTAGTGACCCCCCCTATATCCCTATATTATTACACGCTGCCCCCTCTATTATTACACACCGCCCCCCCGTATTATTACTCACCGCCCCCTTATGTATTATTATATAATGCTCCCCGTATTATTACACTTCCCCGTATTATTACACACTGCCCCTTTGTATTACTACACCCTGTCCCTCTTTATTATTACACACTCTCCCCCCCCCCCATATTATTACACTGCCCCCCTCTATTATTACACACTGCCCCCTCTAATACACTCCGTCCCTTCTGTATTATTACACACTGCCCCCTGTATTATTACACACTGCCCCCCCATATTATTACACACTGCCCCCACTGTATTATTATACACCGTCCCCCATTATTATTACACACCATTTCCCCCTGTATTATTAGACACCGCACCCCCAGTATTATTACACTCCGCCCCTCCTGTATTATTACACACAGTTTCATTTATTATTACACACTCCCCCTCCCCCCCGTATTTAGACTCTGCCCCTCCTGTATTATTACACCCCCCCATATTATTACACACTGCTCTTCCCCTGTATTATTACACACTGCCCCCCATTATTATTACACACTGCCCCCCCCATTATTATTACACACTGCCCCCCATTATTATTACACACTGCCCCCCCATATTATTACACAGTGCCCCCTCTGTAGTATTCTGTATTATTACACACTGCCCCCCGTATTATTACACACCTCCCTTATGGATTATTACACATGGCCCCCCCTGTATTATTACGCACCGCCCGAATTATTACGCACCCCCCCCCCCCCGTATTATTACTCACCACCCCCCCTGTATTATTACACACCACCCCCCTGTATTATTCTGTATTATTACACACTGCTCCCCTTGTATTATTACACACCGCCCCCCTGTATTATTACACGCTGCCCCCCCCCTGTATTATTACGCACCACCCGCCCCCCATATTATTACTCACAGCCCCCCCTGTATTATTACGCACCGCTTCCCATATTATTACGCACCGCCCCCCCTGTATTATTACGCACCGCCCCCCATATTATTACTAACCGCCCCCCCTGTATTATTACACACCTCCCATATGGATTATTACACACTGCCCCCCTGTATTATTACTCACCTCCTCCTTGTATTATTACACACCTCCCTTATGGATTATTACACATGGCCCCCCTGTATTATTACGCACCGCCCCCTTGTATTATTACGCACCGCCCCCTCCCTGTATTATTACGCACCGTCCCCCTGTATTATTACGCACCGTCCCCCTGTATTATTACGCACCGCCCCCCTGTATTACGCACCGCCCCCCCTGTATTATTATGCACCCCCCCCCTGTATTATTATGCACCGCCCCCCTGTATTATTATGCACTGCCCCCCTGTATTATTATGCACCGCCCCCCCTGTATTATTATGCACCGCCCCCCCTGTATTATTATGCACCGCCCCCCTGTATTATTATACACCGCCCCCCTGTATTATTATGCACCGCCCCCCTGTATTATTATGCACCGCCCCCCTGTATTATTATGCACCGCCCCCCCCCTGTATTATTATGCACCGCCCCACCTGTATTATTATGCACCGCCCCCCCCGTATTATTATGCACCGCCCCCCCTGTATTATTACGCACCGCCCCCCTGTATTATTACACACTGCATCCTCCTGTATTATTACATACCTCCAGTATGGATTATTACACATTGTCCCCTGTATTATTACACACCGCCCCTCTTGTATTATTACACGCTGCCACCCCCCTGTATTATTATGCACCGCCCCCCTGTATTATTATGCACCGCCCCCCTGTATTATTATGCACCGCCCCCCCCTGTATTATTATGCACCGCCCCCCCCTGTATTATTATGCACCGCCCCCCCCCCCTGTATTATTATGCACCGCCCCCCTTGTATTATTATGCACCGCCCCCTTGTATTATTATGCACCGGCCCCCCTGTATTATTACACACTGCATTTTCCTGTATTATTACATACCTCCTGTATGGATTATTACACACTGCCCCCCTGTATTATTACACACTGCCCCCCTGTATTATTACACACTGCCCCCTTTATTATTACACACTGCCCCGTGTATTATTACACACTGCCCCCTTTATTATTACACACTGCCCCGTGTATTATTACACACTACCCCCCCTGTATTATTACACACTACCCCCTGTATTATTACACACCGCCCCCCCTTTATTATTACACACTGCCCCTCCTGTATTATTACACACTGCCCCTCCTGTATTATTACACACAGCCCCTCCTGTATTATTACACACAGCCGCTCCTGTATTATTGCACACCGCCCCTGCGGACCCTCATATTGCCCCCCTCCTCCTGCAGTGGTCGCCGTGTCTCCTTTGTTCCTCAGAGGTGCAGGACTCTGCATGTTTCCTCTTCAGTTTAGACAGGATCCTGCCCCCCCCCTGTATTAATTATCGTTCCCCCCCCCCCCCCGAAGGTTAATCCCGGGACCTCCCCGGTCATTAGTGGGGGATATGTGCAGCCAACGAATCCTTGTATTGTTAGATAATGAGCCCTGTGCGGACCCTCCCCCAGACGTTCACTGCTGCTGCTTTGTCACAATGTGTCAGTCTCCTTCCTGCCAGTATGGGGTGTTACCTGCACCTGATACATTGTGTCCAGGCTAAATGTTCTATTCACTGACAGGAAGCGGAGATTTAAGGCAGTGGAATTTAAGTTTTCTAAACTTTTGTCTTCAGATTGATTTACATAAAACTTAAATTTTCCTTTTGTCATTCAGTGCTGCTCGGCCCACCGTCTCTGAGAGAGACCCCCCCCATAAAGTGCATGAGCAGACCCCCGGGCCCTCTCACTGCTCACCCAGCTTTTCCTGGAGCTGATTGTCTCGGCTGAGTGCTGGGGCTCGTGTCCTCATACACAATGTATCAGACGCTTCTCCTCTGTTACTTTGTAACCGTTTCTTCTCCTTTGTCTCGCAGCTGACTGGAATAATCCAAGAAATGGTGGACGGGCAGCCGACCCTGAGCCAAGTCCTGGAGGTGAGGATTACTGGGTGTCCCTGCCGCGTGTAACCTTGATGAAAGTGATCAATGCTGCCCCATCCCCCGATAGTCATCAGCGTGTATGGCAGTATCCTCTGCTGTGTTTGCCTGGAGGGGCTCCTGAGTCGGCTGACCTTCCCGTGTGCCCCCTGACTGGTAAACAAGCTGCACAGGACGGGGCAGATAAGATCACAATTTCCTCGCTAGTCTGATTACATGGCCTTATCTGCGCCACGTCTCCTTCACACGGGTACGTCTCCTCCACACGGGGACGACTCCTCCACACGGGGACGACTCCTCCACACGGGGACGACTCCTCCACACGGGGACGACTCCTCCACACGGGGACGACTCCTCCACACGGGGACTACTCCTCCACACGGGGACTACTCCTCCACACGGGGACTACTCCTCCACACGTGACGTCTCCTTCACACGGGGACGTCTCCTCCACACGGGGACGTCTCCTCCACGCGGGGACGCCTCCTCCACACGGGGACGCCTCCTCCACACGTGACCTTCCCCTTTGTGTCTTTCAGAGAGTGGACGAGTGGATGGCCAAGGAAGGTCTCTTAGATCCCAGCGTCAAGTCCATCTTCGTCACCTGCGGCGACTGGGACTTAAAGCTCATGTGAGTAAAGTGACAGCCGAGTCTTTAACTTTGCAGGTCTGTGCGACCACAGCGCCCCCCCCGGGGCCGGACCACTGTGTACTTTGACTTCACAGCAGCAGACCCCACCCCAAAATGCTCCATTCATTTTATGTCAGGAGGTCACACCTGGGCACAGAAGGGCCACAATATCCAAAAACTATCCCCTGGTATACGGCTACAGCAATAAAAAACCAGCAAGCATCAGCAGGCAACGGTCAGAGACCCCAACAGAGTGTAAAGTTGGCACTACATGGACTGCAGATCTCCAGAGGAAGCTCTGTTCACGCAGAGACAGGGCTGAACAACCAGGAAATGCTGGGAGATTTCCGCTCTGAAGCTTATAGCCTAAAGATTGCTGCTCTGCAGTATAATACAGGATCAGTAATGTATGTACACAGTGACTGCTTCAGCAGAATGGTGAGTGCAGCTCTGGGGCATAATACAGGAGGTAACTCAGGATCAGTAATGTAATGTATGTACACAGTGACTGCACCAGCAGAATAGTGAGTGCAGCTCTGGAGTATAATACAGGAGGTAACTCAGGATCAGTAATGTAATGTATGTACACAGTTAGTGCACCAGCAGAATAGTGAGTGCAGCTCTGGAGTATAATACAGGAGGTAACTCAGGATCAGTAATGTAATGTATGTACACAGTGACTGCACCAGCAGAATAGTGAGTGCAGCTCTGGAGTATAATACAAGATATAACTCAGGATCAGTAATGTATGTACACAGTAACTGCGCCAGAATAGTGAGTGCAGCTCTGGGGTATAATACAGGATAAAGATAGACTGTGTGTGATCCAGGCGATCGTGTGATGATTGTGACTGCAGGTTGATACTACACGGGGTTTATTTGTTGTCTGTAACCATGGAGACGTGTGTTCTGTGTAGACGCTGATACATTGTGACTGCACTGATTCATGGTAATTGCATTTTTGGTGATTTATCAGTCTCGTTAGTCTGAACACTTAGAAGCCTTTTTATATTTTTCTTGCCATTTTAGTCGCCTTTATTAATTCATCAGAATTTGAGCAAATTCTTGAGAAGTTACTGAACGTGACGCATTTTTCCCTTTTTTCTGCAGCTTTGTTTGTCCAGCAATAATGTAGATGATTGACATGAAGGAGTCGTTCTGTAGAGGTTCTCATAGTTAATATATTGCGACAGCAAGCAGAGATGTGGAAAATGACGGGGAAACGAATCCTCAGAATATAAAATGTCCGAGCTGTTCACTGTCCGCGGGTGTATGCGCCGGCCCTACAGCCATAGATCAGGACGTGTTTCCAGGATTTCAATGAGATTGGCCAGAGGACGGTTGCTCCGCTCCCCCCTCCCGCTCCCCGGACGCTGTGCTTCGCAACCCCCTTCCACTTCCCAAACTCTGTGCTCCGCTCCCCCCTCCTGCTTCCCGGATGCTGTGCTCCGCAACCCCCCTCCCGCTCCCCGGACGCTGTGCTCCGCTCGCCCTGTCTGCTCCCCGGACGCCGTGCTCCGCTCGCCCTGTCTGCTCCCCGGACGCTGTGCTCCGCAACCCCCTCCCGCTCCCCGGACGCTGTGCTCCGCAACCCCCTCCCGCTCCCCGGACGCTGTGCTCCGCAACCCCCTCCCGCTCCCCGGACGCTGTGCTCCGCTCGCCCTGTCTGCTCCCCGGACGCCGTGCTCCGCTCGCCCTGTCTGCTCCCCGGACGCTGTGCTCTGCAACCCCCTTCCGCTTCCCGAACTCTGTGCTCCGCTCCCCCCTCCTGCTCCCCGGATGCTGTGCTCCGCTCGCCCTGTCTGCTCCCCGGATGCTGTGCTCCGCTCGCCCTGTCTGCTCCCCGGATGCTGTGCTCCGCTCGCCCTGTCTGCTCCCCGGATGCTGTGCTCCGCTCGCCCTGTCTGCTCCCCGGATGCTGTGCTCCGCTCGCCCTGTCTGCTCCCCGGGTGCTGTGCTCCGCTCGCCCTGTCTGCTCCCCGGATGCTGTGCTCCGCTCGCCCTGTCTGCTCCCCGGATGCTGTGCTCCGCTCGCCCTGTCTGCTCCCCGGATGCTGTGCTCCGCTCGCCCTGTCTGCTCCCCGGATGCTGTGCTCCGCTCGCCCTGTCTGCTCCCCGGATGCTGTGCTCCGCTCGCCCTGTCTGCTCCCCGGATGCTGTGCTCCGCTCGCCCTGTCTGCTTCCCGGATGCTGTGCTCCGCTCGCTCTGTGTGCTCCCGGACGCCGGGCTGCCGGTAGTTTCTCCCTCGGTCGGACGTGCAGACGTGTTTTGCTCTCGCTCACGTGCGGCAGTAAATTGATTTCTGGACCATTTTCGCTGCTTAGTTTTATTTTGACATCAATTCTCAAATTTAGCGCCTGATAAGAAAATAAAAAACTAAACAGCGTCCGACGGCGGATTTATGGCGTCCTCCAGAGGGAGATGGAGACTCACAGCAAGATTAATGCAGGAGGCGCGAGTCATAAAAAGAAATCGCATACACACCAAACTGTCACACACCGCACTACTACACCCATCATGTGTCTTATTAACTGTGTATCTTATCTCATCATGTGTGATACTGTCTGCTGAGCCGTGTATCAAATCCTATGCTGTGTGATACGGTCTACTGAGCCATGTATCTAATCCTATTGTGTGATACTGTCTGCTGAGCCATGTATCTAATCCTATAGTGTGATACTGTCTGCTGAGCTGTGTATCTAATCTGCTTCTGTGTGATACTGTCTGATGAGCCATGTATCTAATTTCTTCCTGTGTGATACTGTCTGCATCACATCACTGTGTATCTAATCCTAAGGTTTTTTTGTGCTGTGCATCTAATCATGGTCTCTGTGCATTTTGTATCACTTGTCTCCAGTTCCATCAGGAGCTCAGGCAGCAGTGCATTATGGGCTCTGAGGTCACATGACTGTAGAACAGAGTTGTGGCTGCAGCTGCGCCTGTGACTGGAGCATGAAGTGTGATGTGGCGCTGCGTGGTTTGGGCCCTGAGGTGGTAGGTTCCGGAGCCGGACCCTGGAGGTGGTGATTGGGGCTTTGTTTCTTCTCCTCTGGACCTTGCTCCTGGAGCCGGACCCTGTAAATGGTGATTGGGGGCTTGGTCTCTTCTCCCCTGGACCTTTCTCCTGGAGCCGGACCCTTGAGGTGGAGATTGGGGCTTTGTCTCTTCTCCCCTGGACCTTGCTCCTGGAGCCGGACCTTGTAAATGGTGATTGGGGGCTTGGTCTCTTCTCCCCTGGACCTTGCTCCTGGAGCGGGACCCTGTAAATGGGGATTGGGGGCTTGGTCTCTTCTCCCCTGGACCTTGCTCCTGGAGCAGGACCCTGGAGGTGGGGATTGGGGGCTTGGTCTCTTCTCCCTTGGACTTTGCTCCTGGAGCCGGACCCTGGAAGTGGTGATTGGGGGTTGGTCTCTTCTACTCTGGACCTTGCTCCTGGAGCCGAACCCTGGAAATTGTGATTGGGGGCTTGGTCTCTTCTCCCCTGGACCTTTCTCCTGGAGCTGGACCCTGGAGGTGTGGATTGGGGGCTTGGACTCTTCTCCCCTGGACCTTGCTCTTGGAGTGAGACCCTTGAGGTGGGGATTGAGGTCTTGGTCTCTTCTCCCCTGGACCTTGCTCTTGGAGTGAGACCCTTGAGGTGGGGATTGAGGTCTTGGTCTCTTCTCCCCTGGACCTTGCTCTTGGAGTCAGACCCTTGAGGTGGGGATTGAGGTATTGGTCTCTTCTCCCCTGGACTTTGCTCTTGGAGTGAGACCCTGGTGGTGGGGATTGAGGTCTTGGTCTCTTCTTCCCTGGACTTTGCTCCTAGAGCCGGACCCTGGAGGTGGTGATTAGGGGCCTGGTCTCTTCTCCCCTGGACCTTGCTCCTAGAGCCGGACCCTGGTGGTGGGGATTGGGGGCTTCGTCTCTTCTCCCCTGGACCTTGCTCCTGGAGCCGGACCCTGGTGGTGGGGATTGAGGTCTTGGTCTCTTCTACCCTGGACCTTGCTCCTGGAGCCGGACCCTGGTGGTGGGGATTGGGTGCTTCGTCTCTTCTCCCCTGGACCTTGCTCCTGGAGCCGGACCTTGTAAATGGTGATTGGGGGCTTGGTCTCTTCTCCCCTGGACCTTGCTCCTGGAGCGGGACCCTGTAAATGGGGATTGGGGGCTTGGTCTCTTCTCCCCTGGACCTTGCTCCTGGAGCAGGACCCTGGAGGTGGGGATTGGGGGCTTGGTCTCTTCTCCCTTGGACTTTGCTCCTGGAGCCGGACCCTGGAAGTGGTGATTGGGGGTTGGTCTCTTCTACTCTGGACCTTGCTCCTGGAGCCGAACCCTGGAAATTGTGATTGGGGGCTTGGTCTCTTCTCCCCTGGACCTTTCTCCTGGAGCTGGACCCTGGAGGTGTGGATTGGGGGCTTGGACTCTTCTCCCCTGGACCTTGCTCTTGGAGTGAGACCCTTGAGGTGGGGATTGAGGTCTTGGTCTCTTCTCCCCTGGACCTTGCTCTTGGAGTGAGACCCTTGAGGTGGGGATTGAGGTCTTGGTCTCTTCTCCCCTGGACCTTGCTCTTGGAGTCAGACCCTTGAGGTGGGGATTGAGGTATTGGTCTCTTCTCCCCTGGACTTTGCTCTTGGAGTGAGACCCTGGTGGTGGGGATTGAGGTCTTGGTCTCTTCTTCCCTGGACTTTGCTCCTAGAGCCGGACCCTGGAGGTGGTGATTAGGGGCCTGGTCTCTTCTCCCCTGGACCTTGCTCCTAGAGCCGGACCCTGGTGGTGGGGATTGGGGGCTTCGTCTCTTCTCCCCTGGACCTTGCTCCTGGAGCCGGACCCTGGTGGTGGGGATTGAGGTCTTGGTCTCTTCTACCCTGGACCTTGCTCCTGGAGCCGGACCCTGGTGGTGGGGATTGGGTGCTTCGTCTCTTCTCCCCTGGACCTTGCTCCTGGAGCCGGACCCTGGAGGTGGGGATTGGGTGCTTCGTCTCTTCTCCCCTGGACCTTGCTCCTGGAGCCGGACCCTGGTGGTGGGGATTGAGGTCTTGGTCTCTTCTCCCCTGGACCTTGCTCCTGGAGCGGGGCGGCCTCAGCAGCTGCTCTCTCCTTAGCATTAAATGGCGGCTGCTGTTGACTTTACTGCGGTTATAAAGCAGCGTCTGTGCTGAAGTTTATAGTCCGCGTCCTCATCTTATGTGCACATTAGTGAAAGCTCGTCAGTAAATTTCCCGCTCCTGGTGAAAGCTCGTCAGTAAATCACACCGCCCTTTCCGTTTTATTCTCTGTGTATAATTCTTCTTTTCGAGGAGCCGGTCCCGACCCTCCAAATAGCTGAATTAACATCTCTCCATTTCTTCACTATTTACTGCATTTCTTTACATTTACAAGCGCAAAATGGGTCATCAATGCGACAGCTTTCTGCTAAGAGATGAGGGGCACAAATCTAAAGTAAGTGCCCCCTCCATCAGCTAATTAGACCGCTCCCAATAACTCTTGTGTCTGAGCTTCCAACTAACAGGGATAGTTTACTGGAATAAGAAACATGGTAGTAAAGTAACATTCCTGATAAACACAAAGCAGCGACAATAATGTACCCCAGAGCTGCACTCACTATTCTGCTGGTACAGTCACTGTGTACATAAATTACTGAACCTGAGTTTACCTCCTGTATTATACTCCAGTGCTGCACTCACTATTCTGCTGAAGCAGTCACTGTGTACATACATTACTGATCCTGAGTTTACCTCCTGTATTATACTCCAGAGCTGCACTCACTATTCTGCTGGTGCAGTCTCTGTGTACATACATTACATTACTGATCCTAAGTTACCTCCTGTATTATACTCCAGAGCTGCACTCACTATTCTGTTGGTGCAGTCACTGTGTACACACATTACGTTACTGATCTTCAGTTACCTCCTGTATTATACTCCAGAGCTGCACTCACTATTCTGCTGAAGCAGTCACTGTGTACATACATTACTGATCCTGGTTTACCTCCTGTATTATACTCCAGAGCTGCACTCGCTATTCTGCTGGTGTAGTCACTGTGTACATACATTACATTGCTGATCCTCAGTTACCTCCTGAACTATACTCCAGAGCTGTACTCACTATTCTGCTGGTGCAGTCACTGTGTACATACATTACATTACTGATCTTGAGTTACCTCCTGTATTATACTCCAGAGCTGCACTCACTATTCTGCTGAAGCAGTCACTGTGTATATACATTACTGATCCTGAGTTACCTCCTGTATTATTCTCCAGAGCTGCACTCCCTATTCTGCTGGTGCAGTCACTGTGTACATACATTACATTACTGATCCTAAGTTACCTCCTGTATTATACTCCAGAGCTGCACTCACTATTCTGCTGGTGCAGTCACTGTGTACATACATACATTACTGATCCTGAGTTACCTCCTGTATTATACTCCAGAGCTGCACTCACTATTCTGCTGGTGCAGTCACTGTGTACATACATTACATTGCTGATCCTCAGTTACCTCCTGTATTATACTCCAGAGCTGCACTCACTATTCTGCTGGTGCAGTCACTGTGTACATACATACATTACATTACTGATCTTGTGTTATACTCCAGAGCTGCGCTCGCTATTCTGCAATGCGGTGCTGTTATTTTCAAGTATGTTCTTCACTGTTCTCCACATTTTATTGTTTTCCTGTTGATGGCGGTGTTGATACTGAGTGTCTTCTCCGATCTTCCTGCAGGGTGAGGGTCTCCGCTCGGATTATATATTACATAGATTATTTGTGTCGCTCCTGTGAGTCTTTTTGGAGGGTTCGGGGCAGACGTTTTCCTCCTTGTGCGTCGTCTTGTGGGTCGGTATGTGACTGTTCAGACACTGGTAATCAGAGCCGTCACTGCCGGCCGTCATCTTCCTGCTCCAGGCCACAAACAGATTATCACCGGAGCGGGCTCCTTTGTATCCTCGCAGCCGGTGCGGGGGCCGAGGTGGGGGCTGGCGCGGGGGACCCCAGTGCAGGAGGTAATTTAATATGAGGAGGATGCAGTCGGGTGAGAACTTGGAAGCTTCGTCTTTGTGAGGAGTAAATAAGTAGATGGAGCCGGCGAGTTCTGAGGGACGGAGCCGCAGAAGATTGAAGAGGTGGGTGCCGGAACCTGCGCGGCGTCTTTTCTTGCCTCGTTGTGTCTTGCAGGCCGCCTCAGGCTGACTCTGTGTCTCCTGGAGAATGACAGCGGTGTGACACCGAGAAAATAATTACTAACACATCTCCCTGACTGCAAACAGCTCCTTCTTCAGCATGTGAGCCCCAGCCGCGTCCACGACCAGTGCCGTGTGGTGGCTGCCGGCCCCTGTGAAGTGGCCGCTGCTCGCCCTCAGGCATCAGTGGAGGAATATGGAGAGGTGCGACATGTGCCGCCACCTGTAGGGAGGATCTGCGAGGAGAAACGTGTCGTAATGTCCATACCAGTGCCAGGCCGCCAGTGTCACAGCGTGGCCAATGTCCGCCACGTCTGCACAGCCACAAACCTATGTGGTACTGTCATGGATTGTCTGAATGTAAGAACTATCCAGTTGTTTAGGCAACATTTCTGTTTTGCCAAATAAAGTTTCCGGCGTTAGTGGCCAACTCTTCTCCACTAGAGATGACACGTGGCCATTAGAATTCATGCCTCCATGTGGACGAAAGTCCGCACGTGGATCAGCTGCAGCCAACAGTGACAACTTACCATTGCCACAAGAACGAGGGAGCAATGGACCTCGTCAGGGTAATTTATCCTATAGAAGGAGGCCTATGCAATCATTCCACTGAAATTGTATCTTTTTACGTGACGTCATTAGGTAGTGTTCACACTAGAAACTGGATACGCAGCGATGTTTCTGTGTGGATTTTCCAGATTGAAATTCGCTCTGTATTACAGACTTCTGTGAAATCTGCAGCATAATGTGAGCGGCGCCGAGGTTTCCACATCCGCCGGCGTCAGTTCTCGCTGCAGATATTTCTCCTGGTGTAATGTGCCCGACATAGTGCAGAACGTGCTGCCGAAAAACGGAAACTTCATAACAATTCTATGTTGTGTGGATTTACCCTCCCCAGGTCCCACGCTTCCCTCGCTGCTGTCCCAGGCTCTTCTCTGGCTGCAGTGGTGATTTCACTTAGATAGCGCTGCAGCCAATCACTAAGCTGAATAGCTTTTGCCATCTTTTATTGTCAGAGCTGGTGAGGTCAGTGATTGACTGCAGCCAAACAACAGAGACCGTGGCAGTGGTGGAGACAAGGGCAGGATGTGGGGAGAGGAAGGCTGATTTTCTATAACTGACTCAGCGGATGTGGACGTTTCTCTCTAGCTTTCCATGGCGTCCACCATTGGTACCGAGTCATTGAATGAACCGGATTCCAGTGTAGTCAATTGTTGCAGGTTCCCCGACTTCCCCCCACGGTTATTACCTCGCCGAACTCCCACCACCAGTGGTCGGGACCTCGCCAGATTCCCCCCATGGTCGGGACCTCTCCAGCCTTCCTTGCAGTCAGGACCCCTTCCCGGACCCCCAAGACCCCCCCCCCCTCTGCGGTCGGGACCTTTCCGGACTCCTACCCTCTCCATCACACCCCCAGCCCCCCGGACTCGCCCCGCGGTCGGGACCTTCCCGGCCTTTGCCCCCCCGGACTCGCCCCGCGTTCGGGACCTTCCTGGCCTTCGCCCCCCCGGACTCGCCCCGCGTTCGGGACCTTCCCAGCCTTCGCCCCGTGGTCGGGTCCTCTCTTGTGGTGGCCGTTCTCTTCCCAAGCCTTGCATTGTCTGACCCTCTGATCTTATAGGACTTTCCTCCGTGGATCGGCCATCTCTGCGGATTTCCTGTACGTTTAACCCTTTTTTCTGGTTTTGATCCCCACAGATCGGGTGTAGCTGCGCTTTCCTCTGGTTTGTGTGTATGGGAGCTCGTGCAATGTCCCCCGCGATTACTGTAGGGTGCGCGGCCGATCCTCGCAATTACTGTAGGGCGCGGCCGTTTCTCCGCTGTGTGAGCCCCCTGTGATGTCAGAGGTTAGGACTTGCTCGGTGTACTTCATCTTCTTGGATCTTCTCGTTTTCCTCCTCGTAGTAATTTTGCAGGTCGTATAACATTCTTTATATAGTGACTTTCTCCCTAGGTCCTGGTCCCTCGTCGTGCACCCCCGTTCCACCGCCCTCTCCCTCCGGTGAGTGTAGGTGTGATGTGAGGATGAGTCCTCCGGAGCTGAGATCCTGACGCTCCCATTCATTAGCGCTGGCTGACAGCAGATTGAGCCGGTGCGCGGCTGGCTGTCATGTCTCCTCTTCACGCAGTGATATTTCCAGCTGACGCTCCGCTTATAGACTTGTTGTACCGTGACAAGGTGAAATAAATAAAGCTGGAGTCGTCCTGTCAGCGGCTCGGTAATAAGCCGCATCTCATTATGACCGTGTTGTGGTAATTATTTATTTGATATGAGGCTGTCACTATAGGCAGTAAACATGTGTATTGTGCGCGGAGCCGGCGATGAATCCGGCCGCAGATTGGGGACAGAATGAGAAAAAACAACCGTAATTTAACACAAGCGGACGAGATCTCTGACAACCACTCAGAACTGTTTGTCCCGACACGTCAGACGCCACCCGGCAGCCGGATCATTAGCAGCTCTGCTCTAATGCTACTTACCTCTAGAGAATTCTTGTGCGGATTAGCAGCGCCGTCCCCGGTCGTCAGACGTGCGGAGCAGAGGCCCTGTCCCCGGTCGTCAGACGTGCGGAGCAGAGGCTCTGTCCCCGGTCGTCAGACGTGCGGAGCAGAGGCCCTGTCCCTGGTCGTCAGGTGTGTGGAGCAGAGGCCCTGTCCCCAGTCGTCAGATGTGCGGAGCAGAGGCCCTGTCCCCGGTCGTCAGACGTGCGGAGCAGAGGCCCTGTCCCCAGTCGTCAGACGTGCGGAGCAGAGGCCCTGTCCCTGGTCGTCAGGTGTGTGGAGCAGAGGCCCTGTCCCCAGTCGTCAGATGTGCGGAGCAGAGGCCCTGTCCCCGGTCGTCAGACGTGTGGAGCAGAGGCCCTGTCCCCAGTCGTCAGATGTGCGGAGCAGAGGCCCTGTCCCCGGTCGTCAGACGTGTGGAGCAGAGGCCCTGTCCCCAGTCGTCAGATGTGCGGAGCAGAGGCCCTGTCCCCGGTCGTCAGACGTGCGGAGCAGAGGCCCTGTCCCCAGTCGTCAGATGTGCGGAGCAGAGGCCCTGTCCTCGGCCATCAGGTGTGCAAAAGAGCAGCTCCGTCCCTAGCCGTCAGGTGTGCGGAGGAGCAGCACTGTCCCTGCCGTCAGGCGTGCGGAGGAGCAGCACCGTCCCTAGCCCTCAGGCGTGCGGAGGAGCAGCCCCGTCCCTAGCCCTCAGGCGTGCAGTGGCGTGGCTCTGTCCCCGGCCGTCAAGCGTGCAAAGGAGCAGCCCTGTCCAGTGCCTTCAGGCGTGTGGAAGAGCAGCACTGTTCCTGGCCGTCAGGCGTGCGGAGTAGTGGCGCCGTCCCTGGCCTTCAGGTGTGCGGAGAAGCATCACTGTCCCTGGCCATCAGGTGTGCGGAGGAGCATGACTGTCCCTGGCCGTCAGGCTTGCGGAGGAGCAGCCCCATAGCTGTCCGTCAGGCGTGCTGAGGAGTGGCCCTGTCCCCAGCCATCATTCGTGCTGAGGAGCTGCTCTGTCCTCGGAATTTATTTGTGCAGAGGAGCAGCCCTGTCCCCGGCCGTCATTCGTGGTGAGGAGAGGCGCTGTCCACGGCCATCAGGCGCCCTGAGGAGCGGCCCTGTACCCGCAGTCAGGTGTGCGGAGGAGCGACCCTGTCCTCTGCTGTCAGGTGTGCGGAGGAGTGGCCCTGTCCACTGCCGTCAGGTGTGCAGAGGAGCGGCCCTGTCCACTGCTGTCAGGTGTGCGGAGGAGCGGTCCTGTTCTCTGCCGTCAGGCATGCAGAGGAGCGGCCCTGTCCCCGGCCTTCAAGCGTGAGGAGGAGCAGTCCTGTCCCTGGCCGTCAGGCGTGCGGAGGAGCGGCCCTGTCCTCTGCCGTCAAGCGTGCGGAGGAGTCGCCCTGTCCTCTGCCCCAGGTGTGCGGAGGAGCGGCCCTCTCCTCTGCCGTCAGGTGTGCGGAGGAGTCGCCCTGTCCTCTGCCGTCAGGTGTGCGGAGGAGCGGCTCTGTCCTCTGCCGTCAGGTGTGCGGAGGAGTCGCCCTGTCCTCTGCCGTCAGGCATGCAGAGGAGCGGCCCTGTCCTCTGCTGTCAGGTGTGCGGAGGAGTCGCCCTGTCCTCTGCCGTCAGGTGTGCGGAGGAGCGGCTCTGTCCTCTGCCGTCAGGTGTGCGGAGGAGTCGCCCTGTCCGCTGCCGTCAGGTGTGCGGAGGAGCGGCCCTGTCCTCTGCCTTCAGGTGTGCGGAGGAGTCGCCCTGTCCGCTGCCGTCAGGTGTGCGGAGGAGCGGCCCTGTCCTCTGCCGTCAGGCGTGCGGAGGAGCAGCCCTGTCCTCTGCCGTCAGGCGTGCGGAGGAGCGGCTCTGTCCTCTGCCGTCAGGCGTGTGGAGGAGCGGCCCTGTCCTCTGCCGTCAGGTGTGCGGAGGAGCGGCCCTGTCCTCTGCCGTCAGGCGTGCGGAGGAGCGGCCCTGTCCTCTGCCGTAAGGCGTGCGGAGGAGCGGCCCTGTCCTCTGCCGTCAGGTGTGCGGAGGAGCGGCCCTGTCTGCTGCCGTCAGGCGTGCGGAGGAGCGGCCCTGTACTCTGCCGTCAGGCGTGCGGAGGAGCGGCCCTGTCCTCTGCCGTCAGGCGTGCGGAGGAGCAGCCCTGTCCTCTGCCGTCAGGTGTGCGGAGGAGCGGCCCTGTCCTCTGCCGTCAGGCGTGCGGAGGAGCGGCCCTGTCCTCTGCCGTCAGGCGTGCGGAGGAGCGGCCCTGTCCTCTGCCGTCAGGTGTGCGGAGGAGCGGCCCTGTCCTCTGCCGTCAGGCGTGCGGAGGAGCGGTCCTGTCCTCTGCCGTCAGGCGTGCGGAGGAGCGGCCCTGTCCTCTGCCGTCAGGCGTGCGGAGGAGCGGCCCTGTCCTCTGCCGTCAGGTGTGCGGAGGAGCAGCCCTGTACTCTGCCGTCAGGCGTGCGGAGGAGCGGCCCTGTCCTCTGCCGTCAGGCGTGCGGAGGAGCAGCCCTGTCCTCTGCCGTCAGGCGTGCGGAGGAGCAGCCCTGTCCTCTGCCGTCAGGTGTGTGGAGGAGCAGCTGCCGTGTCTTGAGGCTCCAGATTCGGCTTCATCTTTGGTAATGTGTGTGATGGCGGCCGAGGAGCTGATGCCTGGGAGGAGTCTGCTTCTCTTCTGTCGTCGCACGGCCTCATCTGGTGGTGAAACAATGGAGCGCAGGGATCGTTAGCCCCCGCTTTGTGGGTGGAATCACCAGTTTTGGTCATGTTACACTTTTGTGTGTTGATTTTGAAAAAACAACATGGAAATTGTTTGTCGTTTTTCGGTGACACTGTGACCCTGCATGATTCTACTCCCGTCACACGCAGAGCTGCAATCACAATCTGTTGTTTGCTCAAATTGAGAAAACTCAAGATATTTTACATGAAAGCTGAACTTTCTTCATTGGTGGCTGTGGATGAAGCCCCAGATGCAGTCGTCACTAGAGGGAGCTGAGGAGCACTCTGCAGACTGCTACTGCAGCGCTGTCGGACCGCTCATCCTGCCGCCCCTCGTAGGCACACGATCGCCATGTGATCCTTATGGGGAGTGGGGACCATGCAGTGCTCTCTTACTCCCCCTAGCGGTAATCGGCCACAGCACACTATTTTAGTGCTACATTTGTACAGGTGATTCGGATCAGCGCACGATACGGGGCCACCGTGGATTAAAGGACTCCCGACACACAGAGGCACTAACGATCGCAGTGGAGGTGGCAGCTTTCAGGACCTTTTAAATGCAGATTATATTTTCTTCCATCCATTTTCGTTTCAAAAAGTGGAAAAATAATAAAGGAAAGTTTTTTTTATCTTATTCAATATTTGTTTCCATTCCTCACAATTTTTAGGATCTCTGCTGGCTGTTAGTGAGTGGAAACCTTCAGTGTTGCTGTGCAGAGGCCGAATTCCTCAGCTGATGGCTTGTTACATTTGAATCTAGTATAGACAAACATCTGATACCAGTGCTTTGCGAAAGTATTCAGCCCCCTTGAATTTTTCAACCTTTTCCCACATTTCAGGCTTCAAACATAAAGATAAAAATGTTTAATGTTATGGTGAAGAATCAACAAGAAGTGGGACACAATTGTGAAGTGAAATGAAATTTATTGCTTATTTTAAACTTTTATAAAAAATAATAAACTGAAAATTGGGGCGTGCAATATTATTCGACCCCTTTAAGTTAATTCTTTATAGCGCCCCCTTTTGCTGCGATTACAGCTGCAAGTCGCTTGGGGTATGTCTCTATCAGTTTTGCACATCGAGAGACTGAAATTCTTGCCCATTCTTCCTTTGCAAACAGCTGGAGCTGAGTGAGGCTGGATGGAGGCGTTTGTGAACAGCAGTTTTCAGTCTTTCCACAGATTCTTGATTGGATTCAGGTCTGGACTGTGACTTGGCCATTCTAACACCTGGATACGTTTATTTGTGAACCATTCCATTGTAGATTTTGCTTTATGTTTGGGATCATTGTCTTGTTGGAAGACAAATCTCCGTCCCAGTCTCAGGTCTTTTGCAGACTCCAACAGGTTTCCTTCAAGAATGGTCCTGTATTTGGCTCCATCCATCTTCCCATCAATTTTAACCATCTTCCCGGTCCCTGTTGAAGAAAAGCAGGCCCAAACCATGATGCTGCCACCACCATGTTTGACAGTGGGGATGGTGTGTTCAGGGTGATGAGCTGTGTTGCTTTTACGCCAAACATATCGTTTGGCATTGTGCCCAAATAGTTCGATTTTGGTTTCATCTGACCATAGCACCTTCCTCCACGTTTGATGTCTCCCAGGTGGCTTGTGGCAAACTTTAAACAACACTTTTTATGGATATCTTTGAGAAATGGCTTTCTTCTTGACACTCTTCCATAAAGGATCGTTTTGTGCAGTGTATGACTGATTGTTGTCCTATGGACAGACTATCCCACCTCAGCTGTAGATCTCTGCAGTTCATGCAGAGTGATCATGGGCCTCTTGGCTGCATTTCTGATCAGTCTTCTCCTTGTTTGACATGAAAATTTTGAGGGACGGCCGGGTCTTGGTAGATTCCATTTCAATATGATCTCTTGCACAGTGCTCCTTGGGATGTTTAAAGTTGTGGAAATCTTTTTGTAACCAAATCCGGCTTTAAACTTCTCCACAACCGTATCACGGACCTGCCTGTTGTCTTCCTTGGTCTTCATGATGCTATCTGCGCTTTATTCAGAACACTGAGACTCTCACAGAGCAGGGGCATTTATAGAGAGACTTGATTACACACAGGTGGATTATATTTATCATCATCAGTCATTTAGGACAACATTGGATCATTCAGAGATCCTCAATGAAATTCTCGAGTGAGTTTGCTGCACTGAAAGTAATGGGGATGAATAATATTGCACGCCCCAATTTTCAGTTTATTCTTTTTTACAAAAGTTTTAAATAAGCAATAAATTTCGTTCAACTTCACAATTGTGTCCCACTTGTTGTTGATTCTTCACCATAACATTAACATTTTTATCTTTATGTTTGAAGCCTGACATGTGGGAAAAGGTTGAAAAATTCACGGGGGCCGAATACTTTCGCAAGGCACTGTTCATTGTAACAGAGCGATCGCTGGAGAGAGTTCGGCTCATGTTCTCACTGCCTGCGGGGATGCCTCTTGGATAGTGATGCACGGACCCGGACTGTCAAAGTCTAGATCCCCGCGGTTTCAAAGGTGCCCGGGTTTGAGTTTGATTCGGATCCAGCACTTGAGAAATTAAAAAGAAAAATTAAATTAAAAAATTTAAAAATTAAAAAAAGCGAGTGCTTCATACTTACCTAGGTTCTGTCGTGGCTGTACACTGCTCCCGCTCGGCTGTACACTGCTCCCGCTCGGCTGTACATTGCTCCCGCTCGGCTGTACACTGCTCCTTCGGCCTCCATGAGCCGCTCCTCATTGCTCATACATATGCACTGCTTTCCCCGCCCACCGGCTGTTCTGGCGTCTGTGATTGGTTGCAGTCAGACATGCCCCCGGCCTGTGTGACAGCGGCTGGCTGCAGCCAATCACAGGCACTGTATGCGGGTCAGCATCACGGTATAAAAATAAATAAAACAATTGGTGTAGAGTCCCCCATATTATGATACCCAACAGAGATAATACGGCTACAGGCTGCACCCCCCTGGCCTGCACTGTCACTGATAAACTGCTGCACATCTATTCATGAACCAGGAGGCCAGGATGAGCAAATCTGTTCATCCTGAGCCTCCTTTTTTATGAGACGTGCAGCACTCCTCTGTGAGGAGTCCACTATAATCCTCCTGTCCACTACAATCATGCAAGCCCCCCCCCTTCTATTATAAACATCTCCATGCCCATGTGGGCTTAGAAATAGAATGTTTTTTCTGCCTCGATAACATCAGGCTGCATTTTGAACACGCCCCCATCAGGTGACAAATTACATCATGCCTGCAATGAGCCTGTACATTCTAGGCTCACGGTAGATGCTATAGTGTATGGGCATCTTCAGTAAGGCTGCTTTCACACATCCGGTTTGTGCTGAGCGGCACAATCCGGCTCAAAAACATATGCAACGGATGGGGCGAAAAAAACCGGATCCGTTGCATAAGTTTTTCCATGCGGCCCGTCCGGTTTTTGACGGATGCGGCTTGATACTGAGGATGCGCAGTACAAAAAAACGCATCCGGAGGCCGGATGCGTTTTTTGCCGCAGGACGCCGCATCCGGCGTCCATAGGCTTGCATTATGAATCGTGCCGGATCCGGCGCGATGCGTTTTCTTTCGCTGCACCAAAAAACGTGCCAGGCAACATTCCATCCGGCTGCCGCATGGGCTAAATATGCCGCATCCGGCAAAATCCGGATGCAACGCAAGGCCATGCGGCACAATACGGCGCTAATGCAAGTCTATGCGGGAAAAAACGCAACCGGCGGCAAAAAAAAAACCGGTGGCGTTTTTTCTGCAGAGCGCCGTATTGTGCCACACGGCAAAAAATGGATGTATGAAGCCTTACACTGCTTTCTTTGCCCACCAGCCGTTTTGGCCCTTGTGATTGGTTGTAGTCAGCTGACACTCAGGCTGGGGGCGCGTCTGACTGCAATCAATCACAGGTACCGGTGGGCGGGGAAAGCAGTGCATGTACAACAGTTTTTAATCTCCAGATTCTGATCCCCATAGACTTACATTTGAGCCGGATTCTGGACCAGATCTGGATTTAAAAACAAAAGAAAAAAAACAGGGACCCTCCAATCCTGGTTATTTGCGAGTCCTCTTATCTCTACTCTTTGATGACAGCAAATCACACCAAGCAAAGATCTTAAAAATGGTGATAAATAGAGTAATGCAAAATTGTAGAATAAATCCAGATCACCCTGTGATGAATTGGCGGCAATACAATTTTTTTTTATGCTAAAAGACTTAACAACTGCACTTTATTCTGTTATATTGGAGAGATTTCCAAGTCCCTCCTTGTAACCCCTCTGGGGTCTCCAGGCCTCACCCCTCTGGGGCCTGTGGACATCAGCCCTCTAGCCCTCACCCCTCTGGGGTCTCTGGCCTTCTCCTCTGTGAGGCCTCTGGCCTTCGCCTCTCTGGGGCCTCTGGCTCTCGCCCCTCTGGGATCCCGCTCTTCGCCCCTCTAGGGCCTCCAGGCCCGACTTCTCTGGGGCCTCGCCCCTCTGGGACCTCCTGGCCTGATCCACCCTGGGGCCTCCTGGCCTTACCCCTCTAGGGCCTGTGGGCATCAGCCCTCTGCCCCTCGCCCCTCTGGGGCCTCTGGTCCTCACCCTTCTGAGGCCTCTGGTCCTCGCCCCTCTGGCCATCGCCCCTATGGAGTCTCTGGCCATCGCCCCTCTGGGGCCTCTGGCCTGACCCACCCTGGGGCATCTTGGCCTCACCCGTCTGGGGCCTGTGGGCATCAGCCCTCTGCCCCTCGCCCCTCTGGGACCTCTGTTCCTCGCCCCTCTGGGGCCTCTGTTCCTCGTGCCTCTGGGGCCTCTGGTCCTCGCCCATCTGGGGCCTCTGGCCATCGACCCTATGGAGTCTCTGGCCATCGCTCCTCTCGGGCCTCTGGCCTGACCCACCCTGGGGCCTCCTGGCCTCACCCCTCTGGGGCCTGTGGACATCAGTCCTCTAACCCTCACCCCTCTGGGGCATCTGGCATTTGCCCCTCTGGGGCCTCTGGCCCTCTTTCCTCTGGGTAGTCTACCCCTCACCCCTCTGGGTCCTCTGGCCATCGCCCCTCTCGGGTCTCTGCCCTCGCCCCTCTGGGGCCTCTGGCCCTCGCCCCTCTGGGGCCTCTGGCCCTCGCCCCTCTAGAGCCTCCAGGCCTGACTTCTCCGGGGCCTCCGGCCCTTGCCCCTCCGGGGCCTCCGGCCCTCACCCTTCTGGGGCCCCTGGCCCTCGCCCCTCTAATGTCTCACTCCTCGCTTCTCTGGGGTTTCCTAGTCTTGCCCCTCTGGGACCCCCAGGCCTGACTTCTCTGAAGTCTCCGGGCCTCGCCCCTCTGAGGCCTCCGGGCCTCGCCCCTCTGAGGCCTCCGGGCCTTGCCCCTCTGAGGACTCCGGGCCTCGCCCATCTGAGGCCTCCGGGCCTCGCCCCTTTGAGGCCTCCGGGCCTCGCCCATCTGAGGCCTCCGGGCCTCGCCCCTCTGAGGCCTCCGGGCCTCGCCCCTCTGAGGCCTCCGGGCCTCGCCCCTCTGAGGCCTCCGGGCCTCGCCCCTCTGAGGCCTCTGGGCCTCACACCTCTGGGACCTCCGGGCCTCACCCCTCTGGGACCTCCGGGCCTCGCCCCTCTGGGACCTCCGGGGCTCGCCCTCTGGGGCCTCTGGCCCTCGCCCCTCTAATGCCTCGCTCCTCGCTTCTCTCGGGCTTCATGGCCTCGCCCCTCTGGGACACCCAGGCCTGTCTTCTCTGAGGCCTCCTGGCCTTGCCCCTCTGAGGCCTCCGGGCCGTGCCCCTCTGGGACTTCTGGGTCTCGCCCCTCTGGGACCTCGCCTCTCTGGGACCTCCGGGCCTCACCCCTCTGGGATCCTTGGGCCTTACTTTACTGGGGCCTCCTGGCCTCACCCCTCTGGGACCCCCGAGCCTGACTTCTCTTGGGCCTCCGGGCCTCATTTTTTTGGGACCTCCGGGCTTCACTCCTCAGGGGCCTGTGGGTGTCAATCCTGTTGGACCTCTGCCCCTCATCCCTCTGGGGCCCCTGGCCCCTCATCCCTCTGGGGCCTCTGGCTCCCACCCCTCTGCGGCTTCTGACCCTCACCCCTCTGCGGCTTCTGGCCTTCACCCCTCTGCGGCCTCTGGCCCTCACCCCACTGGGACCTTTTGGCCTAACCCCTCTAGGGCCTCCGGCCCTCACCACTGTGGGAGCCTCTGGCCCTCACCCCTCTGGGTTCCCCGGGTATCACTCCTCTGGGGCCTCCTGGCCTGACTTCACTGGGGCCTCTTGGCCTCACCCCTCTGGGATCCCCAGGCCTGACTTCACTGGGGCCTCTGGGCCTCACTCCTCTTGGGAATCCATCCTACTCGTGTCCTTAGCCCCTGCTTTGGGGGTGAGGATGGGCCATTTTTGGGAAGGGCAGCATACAATAAATACTCTAATCTCTGTTGGATCTGTGTCTCCGTTTGGAGGGTCACTAGTGTTGGATTCCATCATCCATCGCTGTCACCGACCCCCACTACAACCCTCAGCACGGGGGGGGCGGGCGGGGGGGGGGGGGCGGGCGAGGGGGGTGCATTGGCAGCAGATGGATATTAACCCGCTGTGATTAGTTGGTGGCGGCGACATTAATTTTTGATACACTGAGACCACCTGAGAGATGGAATTCAATTACTTCTCCGTCCACCGCTTCTCTGGCGTTTTATTTCCAGCAGAACCTGTTGAGATTCGCCAGCCTTTATTTGTGCGTTGACCTCCAGGATAATTAGGGTTAAATTGATAAGCTATCACCTCGCTGACACATTTTATCATCCGCTGTTTGCACGAGAGGATACAATACAAAGGGGGGGCTGTAATTTGTGCTGCGCTGTCACTCGCAGACCCCAGATAAAGGTGTCAGCGCTCAGATAACGGCCCTTTCTGCCCACTATTGTTATACAATTAGTGCCCCTCCCCCTCCTGGTACCTAACGCCGTATTTCACCCCATGCCATCCTGGGATAATGATGCCCTGCTAAGTGTGAGCCGAGATAGCGCACAATGGCTCCTCATCCATCACCATATCCGCACTTAAGGAAAGTGATAAGAGCGGGTGAGCTGCATTCATCACTGAGGCCGCTGCATGTGGAGAGCCCCCCATTACCGGGAAAGAAGCAAAGTGTTACCACTACTGAGGAACCAGCGTCGTCCTCTGCCCCGGGCACCATTCTCCGCCCAGGGCGCTGAGCTTTATGTATAAGGTTAATATCCAAGGAGCTGAAAGGTAAAAGCGCGCCGTAGAGAGAGCGCACCTGAGAAGGAGCGCCACAAAGAAAAGAGAGCGAGGAAGTCAGAGCGTGACAGAGAGAGAGCGCACCAGAGTAAGAGAGAACGCCGGAGAGAGAGAGAGCGCCAGAGAGAGAGAGCAAGAACGTCAGAATGTGACAGAGAGAGAGCGCCTGAGAGGGAGCTCCAGAAAGAGAGCGCCAGAGAGAACGTCAGAGCGTGACAGAGAGCACCTGAGAGAAAGAGAGCAAGCACGTCAGAACGTGAAACAGAGAGCACAAGAGAAAGAGAGGGCACCAGAGAAAGAGAGCGAGCACCAGACAGGAGAGCGCCAAAGATAAAAGAGCAAGAACGTCATGTGACAGAGAAAAAGAGAGCGCCAGAGAAAGAGAGCACTTGAGAGGGAGCACCAGAGAGAGCACCAGAGAGGAGTTTGTCAGAGAGCGTGACAGAAAGGGAGGGTGCCAAAGAAACAGTGAGAACGTCAGAGCGTGACAGAGGAAGAGAAAGGGAGCATCAGAGAAAGAGAGGGTGCCTGAGAGGGAATGCCAGAGAAAAAGAGCGAGCGCCTGAGAGGGAGCGCCAGAGGGAGAGAAAGAGAGGGAGTGCCAGGGAGAGGGAGCACCAGAAAGAGAAGAAAAGTGTCAGAGAAAGAGAGCACCAGAGAGAAGGGAGCTCCAGAGAGAGAGACACAGAGGGAGCGCCAGGGAGCTGGAGCACCAGAGAGAGAGGGAGCGGGAGCACCAGAGAGAGGGAGAGAGAGGAAGACTGAGCACGAGAGAGAGAGGGAGCAACAGAGAGAGAGAGGGAGCAGCAGAGAGAGAGAGGGAAGACTGAGCACGAGAGGGAGCACTAGAAAGAGAAAGAAAGCTCCAGGGAGAGAGAAAGAGAGGGAGCGCCACAGAGACAGAAAGCACCAGAGGGAGAGACGGAGCGCCAGAGAGAGAGAGGGAGTTCCAGAGGGAGAGGTAGCACCAGAGATAGAGAAAGCGAGGGAGCACCGAGCGCGAAAGACTGAGTGCCAGAGAGTGAGGGAGCGCCAGAGAGTGAGAGTGAGGGAGTGCCAGAGAGTGAGGGAGCGCCAGAGAGTGAGAGTGAGGGAGTGCCAGAGAGTGAGGGAGTGCCAGAGAGTGAGGGAGTGCCAGAGAGTGAGGGAGTGCCAGAGAGTGAGGGAGTGCCAGAGAGTGAGGGAGCGCCAGAGAGTGAGGGAGTGCCAGAGAGTGAGAGTGAGAGTGAGGGAGTGCCAGAGAGTGAGAGTGAGGGAGCGCCAGAGAGTGAGGGAGTGCCAGAGAGTGAGAGTGAGGGAGCGCCAGAGAGTGAGGGAGCGCCAGAGAGTGAGAGTGATGGAGCGCGTGAGAGCGAGAGTGATGGAGCGCGTGAGAGTGAGGGAGCGCCAGAGAGAGGGAAAGGGAGCACCAGAGAGAGTGCGAGAGAAAGAGAGAAAGCTGCACCCAATTACATCTATCTACCTATCTATCTTACCTCTATTATCTTCCTCCCTGATCGCACATTTCCATTTCTATGTACAGTCATGGCCAAAAGTTTTGAGAACGCTACAAATATGAATTTTTACAAAGTCTACTGCTTAAGTTTTTCTAATGGCAATTTGCATATACTCCAGAATGTCATAAAGAGTGATCAGCTTAACCGCAATTACTTGCAAAGTCAATATTGGCTAAGAAAATGAACTTTAAACCCCAAAACACATTTCAACATCATTGCATTCCTGCCTTAAAAGGAGCAGCTAACATTGTTTTAGTGATTGTTCCATTAACACAGGTGTGGGTGTTGATGAGGACAGGGCTGGTGATCAGTCATGATTAAGTAAGAATGACAACACTGGACTATTTAAAAGGAGGCTGGTGCTTGGTATCATTGTTTCTCTTCAGTTAACCATGGTTATCTCTAAAGAAACACGTGCAGCCATCATTGCTCTGCACAAAAATGGCCTAACAGGGAAGAGTATCGCAGCTACAAAGATTGCACCTCAGTCAACAATCTATCGCATCATCAAGAAGTTCAAGGAGAGAGCTTCCATTGTTGCCAAAAAGGCTCCAGGGCGCCCAAGAAGGACCAGCAAACGCCAGGACCGTATCTTAAAACTGTTTCAGCTGCGGGATGGGACTACCAGCAGTGCCGAGCTAGCTCAGCAATGGCAGCAGGCTGGTGTGAGTGCATCTGCACGCACTGTGAGGCGGAGACTGCTTGAGCAAGGCCTGGTTTCAAGGAGGGCAGCAAAGAAGCCACTTCTCTCCAGAAAAAACATCAGGGACCGACTGATATTCTGCAAAAGGTACAGGGAGTGGACTGCTGAGGACTGGGGTAAAGTCATTTTCTCAGATGAATCCCCTTTTCGATTGTTTGGGACATCTGGAAAACAGCTTATTAGGAGAAGAAGAGGTGAGCGCTACCACCAGTCTTGTCTCATGCCAACTGTTAAGCATCCTGAAATGATTCATGTGTGGGGTTGCTTCTCAGCCAAGGGAATCAGCTCACTCACAATCTTGCCTAAAAACACAGCCATGAATAAAGAATGGTACCAGAATGTCCTCCAAGTGCAACTTCTCCCAACTGTCCAAGAGCAGTTTGGCGCCCAACAATGCCTTTTCCAGCATGATGGAGCACCTTGCCATAAAGCAAAGGTGATCACTAAATGGCTCATGGAACAAAACATAGAGATTTTGGGTCCATGGCCTGGAAACTCCCCAGATCTTAATCCCATTGAGAACTTGTGGGCAATCATCAAGAGACGGGTGGACAAACAAAAAGCAACAAATTCTGGCAAAATGCAAGCATTGCTTATGCAAGAATGGACAGCTATCAGTCAGGATTTGCTCCAGAAGTTGATTGAGAGCATGCCAGGGAGAATTGCAGAGGTCCTGAAGAAGAAGGGTCAACACTGCAAATATTGACTTGCTGCATTAACTCATTCTAACTGTCAATATAACCTTTTGGTTCTCATAATATGATTGCAATTATATTTCTGTATGTGATGTAAACATCAGACAAACACAATTAAAAACCAGAGGGCAACAGATCATGTGAAAATATAATTTTGTTGTCATTCTCAAAACTTTTGGCCATGACTGTACAGTATATGTGGCTTCTCTCCTGCTGCACATGAGCTCTAGGATGTTTTACCACACTTGCAGTTTGGAATGTTTAATGATTATTGTGTAATCTCGCTCGTTATTCGCTATTATTGAGGTCGTCTTCCTTTCTCCGCCTTCATTTTCTTGTGCTAATACTTAAAGCACCACTGAATTTATTTCCCTGCTGCAGTAGCTTATTTAAATCTAGATCCTCGGCCCCCGGTCTTATACTGACCCTCCGGCATCTTCATCTTCTATCACAGTTGCTCCGGCCTCTCCTTTCCAGTTTTTGACCTGCCGGATTGCTCCAGTGTTTCTTTGAGCGAGAGTAGGTCACAACTCAGTGTTAAGGCCGCTTTACACACAACAATCTCACTAGCGATCTCAGTAGCGATGTGACACGCCCAGATCGTAGTTACGATTTGCCGAGATCGCTCATAGATCGTTTTGTAGCGGTCACACGTACCCATCTCACAAACGACGCTACATCGTTCAGCGATATATTGTTTGACCAAAGCGGTCATGTGGATGTTGTTCGTCGTTTGCAGAGTGTCAAATGTAGCAATATGTCTGCTGCGTTCCAAACGACGAACAACATTTTGAAACTGAACGACGTGTCAACGATCAACGATTTTCACCCTATTTGCGATCGTATGGAGTCGCTCGTAGGTGTCACACGCAACGACGACGCTAACGATGACGGAAGTGCGTCACGAAAACCGTGACCCCGACGACATATCGTCAGATAAATCGTAGCGTGTAAAGCGGCCTTTACTGTGAGAGCCTCATTCTGGTCCTGGCCCACCCCGCACTGGCCCGTCTTGTCCTGGCCTCATTGTGACCTACTGTCAGGCCATACCCTGGCTCTCTCCTGGCTTGTGCCATCTTGGCCTCGTTCTGGCTCTGTCCTGCCCCCACCTTGGCACGTCACGTCCTGACCCCATCAACGTCCAGTCTCACCCCATAATAGACTCGACCCATTCTCGTCGTGGCCTCATTTTGGCCTCCTTGTGGCTCTGCCCTGGCCCTGCCCCCACCTCGTCCTGGTCCATCTCGTACTGTCCCTGTCATGGCCTCACCCTTGCCCTTTAATTGGCCGCCCTTGCCCCACTGTGGCCTTACCCTGACCTCGTCCTGGCCCGACCGTGAACCCGTCCTGGCCCCGCCATGGGCTCGCTTTGGCCTCATTCTGGCTCTCGTAGACTTGTATTGGATACTTGTGTCGTAACTTCTGACTTCCGGACAGTCAGAAGTTACAATCACAAGATGTCTCTGCGGGACAATTGTGACGCCGTATAAAGGTGAAGATGTCAAAACGTTAGTATATGACGGGGCAGGACTTGGATTACAAGCGTCAGTCCAGCGTTGGCTGTCCAGTCCAACGTTCTGTCTCTGGTCCTACAGCCGCTCTCGTAGTTTGTGGCTTTCAGTTTTACAACACAGGCGTCTTCAACATGTTCTGCCACAATCTGTGTAGCTTTGTGATACCGCGACACATATACACGGACACATCCATCACTGTCAGTCTTGTGCCCACTGCCCTCGCTGTATGGCTGCCACTTGGATCTCTGTGGCACGTTCTGCAGTATGTCTCCGGGTAGATCTCTGCACTGTGGTCCATGGGTTCCAGTGGGATCTCTGCAGTATGTCTCCAGGGGATCTCTGCAGTATGGCGGCGCTGGTTCTGGTGGGATCTCTGCAGTATGGCGGCGTGGGCTTCCGGGGGATCTCCAGTATGGAGGCTTGGACTCCGGTTGGATCTCTGCAGTATGGCGGCGTGGGCTTCGGTGGGATCTCTGCAGTATGGCACCGCTGGCTCCGGTGGGATCTCTGCAGTATGGCGGCGCGCGCCCCGGGGGGATCTCTGCAGTATGGCGCCGCGGCCTCCGGTGGGCTCTCTGCAGCATGGCACCGCTGGCTCCGGGGGGATCTCTGCAGTATGGCACCGCTGGCTCCAGGGGGATCTCTGCAGTATGGTGGCGCGGGCTCCGGTGGGATCTCTGCAGTTTAGTGGCATGGACCCCGGTGGGATCTCTGCAGTATGGCGGCGCGGGCTCCGGTGGGATCTCTGCAGTATGGCACCGCTGGCTCCGGGGGGATCTCTGCAGTATGGCGGCGCGGGCTCCGGTGGGATCTCTGCAGTATGGCACCGCTGGCTCCGGGGGGATCTCTGCAGTATGGCGGCGCGGGCTCTGGTGGGATCTCTGCAGTATGGCTGTGTGGGCTCTGGTGGGATCTCTGCAGTATGGCACCGCTGGCTCCGGGGGATCTCTGCAGTTTGGCGGTGCGGCCTCCGGTGGGATCGTTGCAGTTTAGTGGCATGGACTCCGGTGGGATCTCTGCAGTATGGCACCGCTGGCTCCAGTGGGATCTCTGCAGTATGGCTGTGTGGGCTCTGGTGGGTTCTCTGCAGTATGGCACCGCTGGCTCCGGGGGATCTCTGCAGTATGGTGGCGCGGGCTCCGGTGGGATCTCTGCAGTTTGGCGGCGCGGCCTCCGGTGGGATCGTTGCAGTTTAGTGGCATGGACTCCGGGGGGATCTCTGCAGTATGGCGGCGCGGGCTCCAGTGGGATCTCTGCAGTATGGCGCCACTGGCTCCGGTGGGATCTCTGCAGTATAGCTGTGTGGGCTCTGGTGGGATCTCTGCAGTATGGTACCGCTGGCTCCAGTGGGATCTCTGCAGTATGACGGCGCAGGCTCCGGTGGGATCTCTGCAGTATGGCGGCATGGGCTCCGGTGGGATCTCTGTGGTTTGGCGGCGTGGGATCTCTGCAGTCTGGCGGCGCGGGCTCCGGTGGGATCTCTGTGGTATGGCGGCGTGGACTCCGTTGGGATCTCTGCAGTATGGCGGTGTGGGCTCTGGTGGGATCTCTGCAGCATGGCGGTGCGGGCTTCGGTGGGATCTCTGCAGTATGGCGGCGTGGGCTCCGGTCCAGTGGGATCTCTGCAGTATAGCGGTGCGGGCTCCTGTGGGATCTCTGCAGTTTGGCGGCGCGGGCTTCGGTCCGGTGGGATCTCTGCAGTATGGTGGTGCGGGTTTCGGTGGGATCTCTGCAGCTTGACTGCGCGGGCTTCGGTCCGGTGGGATCTCTGCAGTATGGCGGTGCGGGTTTCGGTGGGATCTCTGCAGTATGGCGGTGCGGGTTTCGGTGGGATCTCTGCAGTATGGCGGTCCGGGCTTCGGTGGGATCTCTGCAGTATGGTGGTGCGGGTTTCGGTGGGATCTCTGCAGTATGGTGGTGCGGGTTTCGGTGGGATCTCTGCAGTATGGTGGTGCGGGTTTCGGTGGGATCTCTGCAGTATGGCGGTACGGGCTCCGGTGGGATCTCTGCTGGTGTTTTGTGACTTTTGAGGATAGTGAATGGCGGATACTAATGGTTTCTCTCTCCCCGCAGGCTGCCCGGACAGTGCGAATATTTAGGACTGCAGGTCGCAGATTACTTCAAGCAGTGGATTAATCTGAAGAAGGTACGTTTCCTAATAAATCCCCTTCTCCTGTAACTGTATCTGTCCTCAGGGAGGCGTCCTGCAGTCAGGATTATTTGCATGGAAATGAAGTGTGTTTTTCTTGTCCCTGCGCCTCCCCGGGGACGGACAGATCCCTCCCACCCCCCAGTCCTTCTATTCTGCAGATAATGGGAGTCTGAGTACAACGGCGCCAATCATATGTCACAAAAATCACCACCTCTGATATCTCACATGAATGCGGCTCTATACCCCGATCGTGAGGCCGGTGTGCTCATTGTACACCTGGTTATCACCGTAAGCACAACGGCCTCACCAGGTCTATGTCATATGGTCTTGTACTGTAAAATTGGTTGACAGTTCTGAGCGATTCTCGCTGCCTGAAGACGACCGTCCGATGTGAGGGATTCACTGTAATCTACAACAATCACTTCTTATCCAGCACCTCCAACATTGGGAAATCCGGGAGCTTGAGCCACATTTCTGCAAACAACGCTCTAGGTTAGCACCAATGGCTGATAACAGAGAGTAATAGATTGTACTAACCTATCCTCCAGTCACCTCCCCCAGTACTGGCTGATAACAGAGAGTAATAGATTGTACTCACCTGTCCTACAGTCTCCTCCCCCAGTAATGGCTGATAATGGGGACTAATAGATCGTACTCACCTGTCCTACAGTCTCCTCCCCCAGTAATGGCTGATAACAGGGAGTAATAGATTGTACTCACCTGTCCTACGGTCTCTTCTCCCCAGTACTGGCTGATAACTGGGACTAATAGACTGTACTCACCTGTCCTACAGTGTCCTCTCCCAGTATTGGCTGATAACAGGGAGTAATAGATTGTACTCACCTGCACTACAGTCTCCTCTCCCAGTAATGGCTGATAACAGAGAGTAATAGATTGTACTCACCTGTCCTACAGTCTCCTCCCCCAGTAATGGCTGATAACAGGGAGTAATAGATTGTAATCACCTGTCCTACAGTCTCCTCCCCCAGTAATGACATTCTACAGCCCTGATGTCCAGGGTGTCGGGGGCTCCCCCTGATTGTCTTGCTTTGTCACCGGCCTGTGTATTGCGCCCCCCGTAGCTCGGTGTCGGGGGCTCCCCCTGACTGTCTCGTGTTACGTTGCCTGTGTATTGCGCCCCCCGTAGCTCGGTGTCGGGGGCTCCCGCTGCCGGTCTCGCTTTACGTCGCCTATGTATTGCGTCTATCTGGTGCTGTCACAGCGGATCTGCTCGCTGCTGGCCGCGCTCTGTAATGTGATGTGACGGACGGCGCGGCTCTGCGCAGGTCACTGACCATTACACATCGCCTTTTGAAGTTCACTAAACTTTTGCTGAGCCGATCGCAGCTCGTAGCTGGCAGAGCAAGTAACCCGGGCCGTGACTTGTGTAATGAGGAGCGGAGCGCCCGTCTGCGCCGCCTCCGTCCAGGCCCCTGCCTGCAGCACTTGTGCCCGTCCTCGCTGGCACCGGCCTCCACCGCTGATTGTAATCCCGGATGACAGGCGCTGACACATGACAGCCGCTGTGTGTGAGGACGGCCAGAGATCTCAACATCATAGCATACAATATCCATACATCATAATGTCATCATCTGACGCCCAATCACACCCAGAGCTGCAGTCACAAATCCTAAACACACCCAGAGCTGCAATCACAAATCCTACACACACCCAGAGCTGCGATCACAAATCCTACACACACCCAGAGCTGCAATCACAAATTTTACACACACCCAGAGCTGCGGTCACAAATCCTACACACACCCAGAGCTGCAATCACAAATCCTACACACACCCAGAGCTGCGATCACAAATCCTACACACATCGAGCTGCAATCACAAATCCTAAACACACCCAGAGCTGCAATCACAAATCCTACACACACCTAAAGCTGCAATCACAAATCCTACACACCCAGAGCTGCAATCACAAATCCTACACACACCCAGAGCTGTGATCACAAAGCCTACACACACCTAGGGCTAGAATCATAAATCTTACACACACCCAGAGCTGCAATCCTAAATCTTACACACACCCAGAGCTGCAATCATAAATCCTACACACACCCAGGGCTACAATCATAAATCATACACACATCCAGAGCTGCGATCACAAATCCTACACACCCCCAGAGCTGCGTTCATTAATCCTTCTCACACCAAGAGCTGCGATCGCAAATATTACACTCCTGTCACACCCAGAGCTGCAATCGCAAAAAATCTTTCACTCCCGTCATACCCAGAGCTGCAATCACAAATATTACCCTCCTGTCACACCCAGAGCTACAATCACAAATCTTACTCTCCCATCACACCCAGAGCTGCAATCACAAATCTTACATTCCTATGACACCCAGAGCTGCGATCACAAATCTTACTCTCCCATCACACCCAGAGCTGTGATCACAAATCTTACACTCCCGTCACACCCAGAGCTGCAATCACAAATTTTACACTCCTGTCACACCCAGAGCTGCAATCACAAATCTTACACTCCCGTCACACCCAGAGCTGCAATCACAAATCTTACACTCCTGTCACACCCAGAGCTGCAATCACAAATCTTACACTCCCGTCACACCCAGAGCTGCAATCACAAATCTTACACTCCCGTCACACCCAGAGCTGCAATCACAAATCTTACACTCCCGTCACACCCAGAGCTGCAATCACAAATTTTACACTCCTGTCACACACAGAGCTGCAATCACAAATCTTACACTCCCGTCACACCCAGCGCTGCAATCACAAATCTTACACTCCCGTCACACCCAGAGCTACAATCACAAATCTTACATTCCTATGACACCCAGAGCTGCGATCACAAATCTTACTCTCCCATCACACCCAGAGCTGTGATCACAAATCTTATACTCCCGTCACACCCAGAGCTGCAATCACACATTTTACACTCCCGTCACACCCAGAGCTGCAATCACAAATCTTACACTCCCGTCACACCCAGAGCTGCAATCACAAATCTTACACTCCTGTCACACCCAGAGCTGCAATCACAAATCTTACACTCCCGTCACACCCAGAGCTGCAATCACAAATTTTACACTCCTTTCACACCCAGAGCTGCAATCACAAATCTTACACTCCCGTCACACCCAGAGCTGCAATCACAAATCTTACACTCCCGTCACACCCGGAGCTGCAATCACAAATTTTACACTCCTGTCACACCCAGAGCTGCAATCACAAATCTTACACTCCTGTCACACCCAGAGCTGCAATCACAAATCTTACACTCCCGTCACACCCAGAGCTGCAATCACACAAATTACACTCCTGTCACACCCAGAGCTGCGATCACAAATCTTACACTTCGTTACACCCAGAGCTGGGATCACAAATCTTACACTCCTGTCACACCCAGAGCTGCAATCACAAATCTTACACTCCTGCCACACAGTAGATTAGCCGTTTTGTCAAAATCGTTGAGCAAAGAAACAATGTAACAATCAGAAAACAAAACGATAAGTGAAGGATAAATAGACTCAATTGAAGATTGTGGAACTTGTAGTTCTCCACGTCAGGCTCTATGGAATCCCACTTGTAATAGTTATTCAGTGGTTTGTGGCGGCAGAGTGGCAGGCGGTATATACAGTATACAGGTGAGTGATCCATCCCATAATACTGCTGGGTGTCACTCTGCTGCACAGCTGACGTGTTGCTCAGCAGTCCTTGGGTGCTGGATGTCGCCCATTATTTCACTCGTCACCCGATACGTTGATGGAGGGGCCCCGAGACCCTGATCAATAACTGATCCAATTCCTGGAGACCCCTAAGGTGTGTAAATTACAAGGAAACCCCCATCCCATAATCCTACCCTCGCTGTCCTGCATGATGAGGTGCGTGGTCAGGGTCAGACCCGGCAGATGCAGGTCAGATGACATTGGCGGAACATTGAAGTATCCGAGAAGTAAAGGTGCCCGCACCCCTCCGGGATGTGCAGGATGGTGAGTGAGGGGCCACCTGATGTCACGGATGCTCGGGGCGGTTCTTTGTGCCGGGGCCGGTTCTTTGTGCCGGGGCCGGTTCTTTGTGCCGGGGCCGGTTCTTTGTGGCGGGGTCGGTTCTTTGTGGCGGGGTCGGTTCTTTGTGGCGGGGTCGGTTCTTTGTGGCGGGGCCGGTTCTTTGTGGCGGGGCCGGTTCTTTGTGGCGGGGCCGGTTCTTTGTGGCGGGGTTGGTTGTTTGTGGCGGGGGTTGGTTCTTTGTGGCGGGGGTCGGTTCTTTGTGGCGGGGGTCGGTTCTTTGTGGCGGGGGTCGGTTCTTTGTGGCGGGGGCCGGTTCTTTGTGGCGGGGGCCGGTTCTTTGTGGCGGGGGCCGGTTCTTTGTGGCGCGGCCGGTTCTTTGTGGCGGGGCCGGTTCTTTGTGGCGGGGTCGGTTCTTTGTGGCGGGGGTCGGTTCTTTGTGGCGGGGGTCGGTTCTTTGTGGCGGGGGTCGGTTCTTTGTGGCGGGGGTCGGTTCTTTGTGGCGGGGTCGGTTCTTTGTGCTGGGGCAGTTCTTTATGCCGTGCCCTCTGTGGTGCCCGGTCTCCCGCGGTATGGCAGGTCCCGGCTCGTGCTCGCGCGTCTCGGATCCTCGCAGTCCTACCGTCCGCCTCCTGCCAGCATGAACCGCATCATCCGAATGAAGGAGGTCTATTAACAGCAGCAATTAATAAGACAATATGTAATAACATCTCGTGGCTGGAAATTAATCCGCGATTATGGGGTGAGTGTACCCAGGGCGGAGTCACGCGCCGGAGCAAATGCTTTAATTAATGCTTAATTGCAGTGTAAACATAATTACAGGTAATGAGTGGATCCCGCAGCAGCTGCAGCCTCATTAGCAGCCGCAGCGGCGCAGGGATGGGAGAAATCCGGCTAATATTCAATTAGACATCAAACCTCCACCTTCTTCTAGGTGACGCAGAACAATAAAGAGCTGAAGCCCCCATAAGATATCGGGAGGTGGGGGACGTCGCCCCCTCTCATCATGTAAAGAAATGAGATCCTGGCTCCTTTCTCTGCCGCTAAATACGCCTCCGAGAAAAAAGCCGAGCTCTGAGAGCGTTCTTTTCATTCGCCGCTTCCGTCTTGTTAACATGTGTTGCCTTTGGGGTAATCAGGGAAAAAATATTATGTCCTTTTACAATTACCAGGTTTTGGAATATTAAAATGTCTCAGTGCATCGGCAGCGGCGCTTTGATTGGTATTCTAACCTTTGACTAGACCATAAAGTGAGCCGCTCTTACCGCCAATATTGCTGGGCTGAAATTTAATTCCGAAATCATTCCAGATAATAGGCAGACAGATAATATATGCATGAGGGATATTATGTTTGGGAAGGATGCAGCGGGGCCAGGGCGCAGGAGCTGAATAATAGCCCAGAGTGAGTTATAATCTGTAGGGCAGAAATACCTGACTGTCAGACCTAGAATAGGAACCATTAAATCACCACCGAGCGGAAGGAGGAGAAGCCCGCCAGCGGCTGCCACCATCACCACACCCCACAGCAGCATCGCCGCCCAGCAGCAGCACCGCCTCCCTACAGCAGAATCATCACCTCTCAGCAGCATCGCCTCCTCTCAGCAGCATCCCCGCCCCACAGCGGCATCCCCGCCACACAGCAACATCCCCGCCCCACAGCGGCATAGCCTCCACACAGCGGCATCCTCCCCGCCCCACAGCAGCATCCCCGCCCCACAGCAGCATCGTCTCCCCACAGCAGCTTTCCCGCCCCACAGCAGCATCCCCGCCCCACAGCAGCATCCCCGCCCCACAGCGGCATCCTCGCCCTACAGCAGCATCCCCGCCCCACAGCGGCATCCTCGCCCTACAGCGGCATTCCCGCCCCACAGCGGCATTGCTTCTCCTCAGCAGCATCGCCTCCCCGCATCCTCATACTCCACCTCCCAGTTATTTATTATTAGCCATCAATTAGATGGAAATACAAGACTGACAACCGTCACGTCACAGCGACCAAGTGAGATCAGTCAGCGGCCGGTTACATGGCCCCTGTCATCACCGGCTGGAGACTGCAGGATTGGAACCAACATTCTGGATCTCACATCCTTCACACTAAATAGTATTTACAGTTATTAGTTGTATGTCATCCGTCTATCAGGAGTTCTTCTGATGAAACCAAATCGCCGCTTGTCCTTTCCTTGAACACGTATGTTAGGTGCCAGCCATGTATGAGGGAAACTTCTCGCAAGACCCTCCGTATACTGGACATATTGTAAAAGACCCTTCATGTACTGGGAAGACCTCACAAGACACTCCAAATACTAAAAACTTTTCACAAGACCCTTTGTATTGTGACAACACCCCACGTGACCCTTTGTATACCAGGGATACCCCACAAGACCCACCATATATTGTGAATATTATAAAATACCCTCCGTATTCTGGCGATACCCCACAAGACACTTTGTATCCCAGGATCACCCCAGAAGCCCCTCTGTATACCGAGAAGATTATTAAAAAAAACCTGTATATCGACGATACGGACTGTGTGACTTTGCCGCTCACACACAGCAATATGCTCTGATCTGAACCCTCCATTGTAGCTCTGCAGGAAGTTGAGGGTCAGTGTCCTGCTGGAAGGTGAACCTACACTCCGGTCTCACGTCTTCTGCAGCCTCTAACAGGTTTTTCTCTAGGATTGCCCTGTATTTGGCTCCATCCATCTTCACCTCTGACCAGTTTCTCTGCCCCTGCTGAAGAAAAGCCTCCACACAGCAGGATGCTGTCTCCACCATGTGTGACTGTAGGATGGTGTTCTCAGGGGGAATGTGCAGGGTTAGTTTCCACCACACATAGCGTTTTGCATTTAGCACAATTCTCTTTTGGTCTCATCTGACCAGAGCCCCTTCTTCCAATGCTCGCTGTGGCTCCTACATGGCTTCTTCTTTCTGCTCTTCAATAAGGGCAGATTTGTGGAGCCTACCACTAATAGTCATCCTGTGAACAGATAATCCTCCTGAGCTGTGATCTCTGCGGCTCCTCCAGTGACCATGGGCCTCTCGGCTCTTCTTTAATTAGTGCTCTCCTTCTTGGGATGTCAGTCTCGGTGGATGCCATGTCTTGTAGGTTTGCAGTTGTGCCTTCCTCTTTTAAGTTTTGGATGATGGATTGATCAGTGCTTGGTGAGATATTCAGAGCTTGGGCTATTTTCTATAATCTAACCCTGCTTTCCTCCTCTTTATCCCTAACCTCTCTGGTGTGTTCCTTGATTTTCATGATGGTGGTTGATCCCTGACCTGTCTGGTGGGTTCCTTGGTTTTCAGGATGTTATTGAACACTGACCTGTCTGTTGTTTTCCTTGATTTTCATGCTTGTGGTTGATCCCTGACCTGTCTGGTGGGCTCCTTAGTTTTCAGGATGCTGGTTGATCCCTGATCTGTCTGGTGGGTTCCTTCGTTTCATGCTGCTGGTTGATCCCTGACCTGTCTGGTGGGTTCCTTGGTTTTTAGGATGCTATTGATCACTGACCTGTCTGGTGGGTTCCTTGGTTTTCATGCTGCTGGTTGATCTCTGACCTGTCCGGTGGGTTCCTTGGTTTTCATTATACTGGTTGGGTTGATCCCTGACCTGTCTGGTGGGCTCCTTGGTTTTCATGCTACTGGTTGATTCTTGATCTTCTCACACAAACCTCTGAGATCTCCATAGAACAACTGTAGTTTTACTGAGAAGAGATCACCCAGGAGGCGACAATGTACTGATTATGTGACTTCCGGGGGTGACTGTCACTCAGGATTGTATTTAGGGCAGTGTTTCTCAACTCCAGTCCTCAAGACCCACCAACAGATCATGTTTTCAGGCTTTCATTAATGTTGCACAGGTGATGGAATTATTCTTTGTCTAATATTGAGGAAAACTTGAAAACATCATCTGTTGGTGGGTCTTGAGGACTGGAGTCGAGAAACACTGATTTAGGGGTTTAGACTACAAGGGGTTGAATACAAATGCACGGCACAATTATCAGATTTATATATAGAAAATATTTAGAAAACCAGGAATCATTTACACGTCAAAAATCCTTGTGCTCAGTGTTGGCGCCACATAAAGTTGCAGTAAGATACATTTGTCTGTGGTTGTAACGTGAAATAATGTTCTATTCACAGAGTATGAATACAGTGTCAAGGCGCTGTGCCTGTAGTATACATGATATACCGTATACAGGCGGTACGTGTATATACCGGCTGTACACGGCGTTCATTCTCCATATCTCAGTCTGCAGCACTCTCTCTGAGAGCTGTTGCTCTGGGGGTCTCTCGCTCTGGGGGGCTCTCGCTCTGGAGGGGCTTGTTCTGGGGAGTTCCCGCTCTGGGGGGTTCTCACTCTGGGGGGCTCTCGCTTTGCGGGGTCTCGCACTGGGGGGCTCTTTCTCTGGGGGGGCTCTCGTTCTGGGAGGCTCTCGCTCTGGGGGGCTCTCGTTCTGGGGGGACTCTTGTTCTGGGGGGTTCTCGTTCTGGGGGGGGGCTCTCGTTCTGGGGGGCTCTCGTTCTGGGGGTGCTTGCTCTGGGGGGGTCTAGCACTATGGTCTCTTGCTCTGGGGGGCTCTCGCTCTGGGGGGCTCTCGCTCTAAGGGCTCTTGCTCTGGGGGTCTCGCTGCTCGTGCTGTAGACCTGGGTAAATCTCAGCTCCTCGCACTCGTGATCTGCGGAGCCCACGCTGTATTTAATTCTCATAAGTTCAGATAAATATTCATTGATCTGTAATTAACTTTGTGATGATTGAACGCGGCACCCGGGGCTCCGAAAACGCTTTACACACGCTACATTTAACTTCTTCCTCTTCCCGTCCGGAGACTAATGTTTATTGGACGTGATAGAGCAGCGTCCGTCCACCGTCAGGGACGCCAGCGTCTCGCTGCTCAGATTTGCCTTTTGGGGTCAGTGTGAAGTCGTATTAGGCTTTGTATCTGAAGGATCGCCCTGACAAATCCTCCATAAGTCTGACGAGAAACGCAGATTCTGCTTCAGAAAACAAAGGATCCAAGTCACATAGAAAATCAAGAGAATAAGTCATAGAAGGTTCTAGCAAATATCAACCATATATGACTCCGACTCGTGGCACAGATCCCGGCTGCAGCTACAGAGCCATGGGAGCATTCCTCTATATACAAGGATATAAGTGATATAATACTGCCCTATATACAAGAATATCAGAGCTATAATACAGCCCTATATACAAGAGTATAACTACTATAATGCTGCCCCTATGTACAAGAATATTACTGCTATAATACTGCTCCTATGTACCAGAATATAACTACTATAATACAGCCCCTATGTATAAGAATATAACTACTATAATACTGTTCCTATGTATAAGAATAGAACTGCTTTAATACCGCCTCCTATGTACAAGAAAATAACTACTATAATACTGCCCTCTATTTACAAGAATATAACTACTATAATACTGCCCCCTATTTACAAGAATATAACTACTATAATACTGCTCCCTATGTACAAGAATATAAGTACTATAATACTGCCCTCTATTTACAAGAATAACTACTATAATACCGCCCCCTATGTACAAGAATATATCTACTATAATACCACCCCTACGTACAAGAATATATCCACTATAATACCACCCCTACGTACAAGAATATAACTACTATAATACTGCCCCCTATGTACAAGGATATAACTACTATAATACTGCCCCTATGTACAAGAATATAACTACTATAATGCTTCTGCTATGTACAAGAACATACTATAATACTGCCCTTATGTACAAGAATATAATTGCTATAATAATGCCTCCTATGTGCAAGAATATAACTACTATAATACTGCCTCCTAATTACAATAATATTACTACTATAATACTGCTCCTATGTACAAGAATATAGCTACTATAATACTGCCCCCTATGTACAAGAATATAACTACTGTAATACTTTCCCCATGTACAAAAATATAACTACTATAACACTGTCTCTATTTACAAGAATAGAACTTTTATAATACTGCGCCCCCTATATATAAGAATATAACTACTTTAATACCGCCTTCTATGTACAAGAAAATAACTACTATAATACTGCCCACTATTTACAATATAACTACTATAATACTGCTCCTATGTACAACAATATAACTACTATAATACTGCCCCTATGTACAAGAATATAAATATAATACTGCCCCTATGTACAAGAATATAACTACTATAATACTGCTCCCTATTTACAACAATATAACTACTATAATACTGTTCCTATGTACAACAATATAACTACTATAATACTGCTCGTATGTACAAAAAAATAACTACTATATTACTGCCCCCTATTTACTACAATATAACTACTATAATACTGCTCCTATGTACAACAATATAACTACTATAATACTGTCCCTATGTACAAGAATATAACTACTATAATACTGCCCCTATTTACAAGAATATAACTACTATAATACTGCCCCCCTATTTACAACAATATAACTACTATAATACTGCCCCTATGTTCAAGAATATAACTACTATAATACTGCCCCTATGTACAAGAATATTACTACTATAATACTGCTCCTATGTACAACAATATAACTACTGTAATACTGCCCCTATGTACAAGAATATAAATACTATAATACTGCCCCTATGTACAAGAATATAACTACTATAATATTGCTCCCTATTTACAACAATATAACTACTATAATACTGTTCCTATGTACAACAATATAACTACTATAATACTGCCCCTATGTACAAGAATATAAATACTATAATACTGCCCCCATTTACAAGAATATAACTACTATAATACTGCCCCTATGTACAATAATATACTAGAATACTGTCCTTATGTACAAGAATATAACTAGTATAATACTGCCCCCTATGTACAAGAATATAACTACTATAATACTGCCCTCTATTTACAAGAATATAACTACTATAATACTGCTCCTATGTAAATGAATATAAATACTATAATACTGCCCCTATATACAAGAATATAACTACTATAATACTGCCCTACAACAATATAACTACTATAATACTGCTCCTATGTACAAGAATATAAATACTATAATACTGCCCCTATTTACAAGAATTTAACTAATATAATACTGCCCCCCCCTATGTACAAGAATATACTAGAATACTGCCCTTATGTACAAGAATATAACTAGTATAATACTGCCCCTATGTGCAAGAATATAACTACTATAATACTGCCCTCTATTTACAAGAATATAACTACTATAATTCTGCCCCCTATGTACAAGAATATAACTACTATAAATACTGCCCCTATGTACAAGAATATAACTACTATAATACTGCCCCCCCTATTTACAACAATATATCTACTATAATACTGCTCCTATGTACAACAATATAACTACTATAATACTGCCCTTATGTACAAGAATATAAATACTATAATACCGCCCTTATTTACAAGAATATAACTACTATAATACTGCCCCCTATTTACAAGAATATAACTACTATAATACTGCCCCTATGTACATGAATATAAATACTATAATACTGCCCCTATGTACAAGAATATAACTACTATAATACTGCTCCCTATTTACAACAATATAACTACTATAATACTGCCCCTATGTTCAAGAATATAACTACTATAATACTGCCCCTATGTACAAGAATATAACTACTATAATACTGCTCCCATGTACAACAATATAACTACTATCATACTGCCCCTATGTACAAGAATATAAATACTATAATACCGCCCTTATTTACAAGAATATAACTACTATAATACTGCCCCCTATATACAAGAATATAACTACTATAATACTGCCCCTATGTATAAGAATAGAACTACTTTAATACCGCCTCCTATGTACAAGAAGATAACTACTATAATACTGCCCCCTATTTACAAGAATATAACTACTATAATACCGCCCCCTATGTACAAGAATATATCTACTATAATACCACCCCTACGTACAAGAATATAACTATTATAATACTGCCCCCTATTTAAAAGGATATAACTACTATAATACTGCCCTTATGTACAAGAATATAATTACTATAATAATGCCTCCTATGTGCAAGAATATAACTACTATAATACTGCCTCCTAATTACAATAATATTACTACTATAATACTGCTCCTATGTACAAGAATATAGCTACTATAATACTGCCCCCTATGTACAAGAATATAGCTACTATAATACTGCCCCCTATGTACAAGAATATAGCTACTATAATACTGCCCCCCTATGTACAAGAATAGAACTTTTATAATACTGCGCCCCCTATATATAAGAATATAACTACTTTAATACCGCCTTCTATGTACAAGAAAATAACTACTATAATACTGCCCCCTGAGGAAGCTCTCTAAATGCGAAATGTACATTGGGGTGGAGGTCTTGCTGAGCTGAACTATTTCACCTAGATCGCTATGGGTAATATATCCTCACTACTTCACACTGAATGAAATTTTCTCATGTGAATTGCTGTGCTGTATATGCATTGCAGCTCTAAATGGTGACTTATAAGTCACATGTGCAGGCAATTTTTGCTTCAAAGTATATATGATGTTAAAATGTCATGACTTGACAAAGATATATATGGTGATTGTATTCTACTATATCCATGCACTAGGATGAGACAGAGTAACCACAGTAATTAACTTGAATGGTGAGGATATTCATTCATTTTCCCATGGTATGCACTAAGCACTTTTTAAAGTTACCCTCTAGGTGAATTAAGCATTAGGGTGTGCTGGCCAGGATGCATAGATATATCATTTATATTCAATCTATATAGGATACCTAACGATATAATACCAGGAGAGGTATATCCCTACCTGAACCCCGGACATCCTGGCAGCACACGCCATGCACTCAATATTTGTTACCCAACACAACAGGGAGGAAATAAAGATCACTGTAGGTTTTCCCTGATTTTTTGATACTAGCCAGCATAACGACCCCCGCATCTATGTGTGTGTTTTGTACACTGTCACACCTCATTTTTTAATATCAATGTATGCTTTTCATCATTGTTTTTATGTATACAAGTGTGTGTTAATAAAATTGATATCTGAATATGCCCAAGTGCTCTGGTATTCTCTTTCTGATGTAGTCAATAGTTGAGCTAGCATATAATATATAACTAATAATAATGAAAATCTGGATTTATGTACTAATTATAATACTGCCCCTATGTACAAGAATATAAATACTATAAAAATGCCCCTATTTACAAGAATATAACTACTATAATACTGTTCCTATGTACAACAATATAACTACTATAATGCTGCCCCTATGTACAAGAAAATAACTACTATAATACTGCCCCCTATTTAAAAACAATATAACTACTATAATACTGTCCCTATGTACAAGAATATAAATACTATAATACTGCCCCTATTTACAAGAATATAACTACTATAATACTGCCCCTATGTACAAGAATATAACTACTATAATACTGCCCCTATGTACAAGAATATAACTACTATAATACTGCTCCTATGTACAACAATATAACTACTATAATACTGCCCCTATGTACAAGAATATAAATACTATAATACTGCCCCTATGTACAAGAATATAACTACTATAATACTGCTCCCTATTTACAACAATATAACTACTATAATACTGTTCCCTATGTACAACAATATAACTACTATAATACTGCCTCTATGTACAAGAATATATCTACTATAATACTGCCCCCTATTTACAACAATATAACTACTATAATACTGGCTTCATGTACAAGAATATACTAGAATACTGCCCTTATGTACAAGAATATAACTACTATAATACTGCTCCTATGTAAATGAATATAAATACTATAATACTGCCCCTATATACAAGAATATAACTACTATAATACTTCCCCCTATTTACAACAATATAACTACTATGATACTGCTCCTATGTACATGAATATAAATACTATAATACTGCCCCTATTTACAAGAATATAACTAATGTAAAGCGCTGTGGAATTAATAGCGCTATATAAATGAATACAATTATTATTATTACTATAATACTGCCCCCCCATGTATAAGAATATACTAGAATACTGCCCTTATGTACAAGAATATAACTAGTATAATACTGCCCATATGTGCAAGAATATAACTACTATAATACTGCCCTCTATTTACAAGAATATAACTACTATAATACTGCTCCTATGTACATGAATATAAATACTATAATACTGCCCATATGTACAAGAATATAACTACTATAATACTGCCCCCCTATTTACAACAATATAACTACTACTAGAAGGTGGCCCGATTCTACGCATCGGGTATTCTAGAATTTACGTATTGTGTAATTAATGTATGATTTTTGTTATATATATATAGATGTTGTTGTGTGTAATTACCAAGTGTTTGTGTAGGGCGCTGTACATGTTCAGGGTGTTGTCTGGGTGTGGCGGGGGGTGAGAGCGGTGTTGTTTGTGTGTTGCGTTGCGTGTGTTGCGTTGTTTGTGGAGCGCTGTGTGTCTGTAGCATTGTGTGTGTGTTGCGTGGTTTGTGTGTGTTTTGGGGGGAGGTATGTTTTGTGCAGTGTGTGTGTTGCGCGGTATGTGTGTATATTTATGTATGCCGTGGTGTTTGTGTGTTGGGTGTTGTGTGTGTGCAGCGTTGTCTGTATGTGTGGGTGTCTGTGTAGGGCGGTGTTTGTGTTTCCCAGTGTGTGTGTGTTGTGCAGTGCGCGTGTGTGTGTGTGTTGGGGGGAGGTGTGCACCTCCCATCGTGCTCCATCCTCCATGCTGCGCACCCCCCATCGTGCTCCATCCCTCAAGCTGCGCACCCCCCATCGTGCTCCATCCCCTAAGCTGCGCACCCCCCATCGTGCTCCATCCCCCATGCTGCGCACCCCCCATCGTGCTCCATCCCCCATGCTGCGCATTCCCCATCGTGCTCCATCCCCCATGCTGCGCATTCCCCATCGTGCTCCATCTCCCATGCTGCGCACTCCCAAACGTGCTCCATCCGCCATGCTGCACACTCCCAAACGTGCTCCATCCGCCATGCTGCGTACTCCCTATCGTGCTCCATCCCCCATGCTGCGCACCCCCCATAGTGCTCCATCCCCCATGCTGGCCGCAGCATCAGCCTCTGTGCCCGCAGCATCAGCCTCTGTGCCCGCAGCATCAGCCTCTGTGCCCGCAGCATCAGCCTCTGTGCCCGCAGCATCAGCCTCTCTCCTCACAGCCTACCCCAGCCTCAGCCTCCCCCAACATCAGCCTCTCTTCTCTCAGCCTCCCCCCTCCCAGCCTTCCCCAGGATCAGCCTCTCTCGTCCCAGCCTCCTCCAGCACGCCGTGCTCCTCTGCCGCCACTCACAGATCCGATCGTATACACTCACACTCACACCCACCCGATCGCATACACTCATACCCACCCACCCGATCACATACACTCACACCCACCCGATCGCATACACTCACACCCACCCGATCGCATACACTCACGCACACACACATTGACGATATTACACATAGGCGCTCATACTCACAACATCCGGAGATACCATATGCTTCCGGCCATGTGATCCTCCGGCAGGTCCTGAAAGCTCAGAGCACAGTACCGCCGCCGAGAAGCAAGCGATATCCCAGGATGTTGTGAGTGTGTGGATGTGATGTGTGTGTGAGGTATGTGTGAGAGTGAGTGTGATCTGATGTGTGTGTGTACTCACCTGGGGCTCCGTGTCAGTTGGGGGAATGCGTGCGGGGGCGGGGCCAGAGCGAGCGTGCATTGCGTGAGGGGGGCGGGGCCTGCAGAGAGCCGGGGCGAGAGGCCAATCCGTGTGGGGGGGCGGGGCCATGGCGAGCCCAGCGGCCAATCAGCTTTGTGTCACCGTAAGGACACAATTTTGGAGCATGACAAAGACAGACAGACAGACAGACAGAATAAGGCAATTATATATATAGATAATACTGCTCCTATGTACAACAATATAACTACTATAATACAGCCCTTATGTACAAGAATATAAATACTACAATACTGCCCCTATTTACTAGAATATAACTACTATAATACTGCTCCCTATTTACAACAATATAACTACTATAATACTGCCCCTATGTACAAGAATATAACTACTATAACACTGTCTCTATTTACAAGAATAGAACTATTAATACTGCTCCCTATTTACAACAATATAACTACTATAATACTGCCCCTATGTACAAGAATATAAATACTATAATACTGCGCCTATTTACAAGAATATAACTACTATAATACTGCTCCCATGTACAACAATATAACTACTATAATACTGCCCCTATGTACAAGAATATAAATACTATAATACCGCCCTTATTTACAAGAATATAACTACTATAATACTGCCCCTATATACAAGAATATAACTACTATAATACTGCCCCTATTTACAAGAATATAACTACTATAATACTGCCCCCTATGTACAAGAATATAACTACTATAATACTGCCCTCTGTTTACAAGAATATAACTACTATAATACTGCCCCTATGTACAAGAATATAACTACTATAATACTGCCCCTATGTATAAGAATAGAACTACTTTAATACCGCCTCCTATGTACAAGAAAATAACTACTATAATACTGCCCCCTATTTACAAGAATATAACTACTATAATACTGCTCCCTATGTACAAGAATATAAGTACTATAATACTGCCCTCTATTTACAAGAATAACTACTATAACACTGCCCCTATGTACAAGAATATAACTACTATAATTCTGCTCCTATGTACAAGAATATAACTACTATAACACTGCCCCTATGCACAAGAATATAACTACTATAATACTGCCCCTATGCACAAGAATATAACTACTAGAATACTGCTCCTGTGTACAAGTATATAATTGCTATAATATGTATAGTATATAGTGTGTGTCAGCTGAAGTCTTTGTAGCTGCAATGGGCGGCACACCAGACAATATGTGGCACACAGCATGTTGCACGTACACTGGTGTATGCGTCCCACAGATCCGTGTCCTTCCTCCGTGGCCCCTCCTAATACTGCCTTGTCCGTGTCCTCCCTGTCAGTTGTGGCCCTTCTGCAGGATTTCTTTCCCCGTGTGGCTCTTTCAGAGACGACGTTCTGGTGGAGACGTCTTCTCAGTGAGTTATTATAAATGGACACGTTTTTAATTATGGCGTTTTCGGTGGGGAGCGATCTCTGGACGTCCTTTACCGGTCGCTGTAATGAGTCGTAAATCCAGTTTTTATTATTAATTGTGTCCGAACAATGAATCTCGCCGCTTCCTTTGTCCTGTCCGGTTGGTGAGATCTTGTGATGGTTTCCTATAAATCACGGACGTGTGGAGTTACTTTGCGTTTTGTCTGTTCCTCCAGGGGTCGTGTCCTGCCGTCTCGGGAGTGTTTGGGGCCGCTTTTTTCAGATGCTCTAATTGATACATTGTATTATTTCGGTACATTGGTTGCCTTGTTTTTACTGATTTTGTGGTGTGCGGATATCTGGGTGCTGACTGATGTGTTCCCTATCTCAGCCCTGTGCACAGGTCCCCAACTCCAGTCCTCAAGGCGCACCAACAGTGCAGGTTTTTGGGATTTCCTTAGTATTGCACAGGTGTTAATGTAATTACCTGCCCAGGTGCTGGTTCAAACAGCAGTGCAATGCTAAGGAAATCCTGAAAACATGCACTGTTGGTGGGCCTTGAGGACTGGAGTTGGGGAACCCTGCATGTAGAGGATGACACTCGCTCTCATAGCTACTGACGTGTTCCCTATCTCAGCCCTGTAGAGGATGACACCCGCTCTCCTAAGTACTGACGTGTTCCCTATCTCAGCCCTGTAGAGGATGACACTCGGTCTCATAGCTACTGACGTGTTCCCTATCTCAGCCCTGTAGAGGATGACACCCGCTCTCCTAAGTACCGACGTGTTCCCTATCTCAGCCCTGTAAAGGATGACACCCGCTCTCCTAAGTACTGATGTGTTCCCTTTCTCAGCCTTGTAGAGGATGACACCCGCTCTCCTAAGTACCGACGTGTTCCCTATCTCAGCCCTGTAAAGGATGACACCCGCTCTCCTAAGTACTGATGTGTTCCCTTTCTCAGCCTTGTAGAGGATGACACCCGCTCTCCTAAGTACTGACGTGTTCCCTATCTCAGCCCTGTAGAGGATGACACCCGCTCTCCTAATTACTGACGTGTTCCCTATCTCAGCCCTGTAGAGGATGACACCCGCTCTCCTAAGTAGTGACGTGTTCCCTATCTCAGCCCTGTAGAGTATGACACCCGCTCTCCTAAGTAGTGACGTGTTCCCTATCTCAGCCCTGTAGAGGATGACACCCGCTCTCCTAAGTAGTGACGTGTTCCCTATCTCAGCCCTGTAGAGGATGGCACCCGCTCTCCTAAGTAGTGACGTGTTCCCTATCTCAGCCCTGTAGAGGATGGCACCCGCTCTCCTAAGTAGTGACGTGTTCCCTATCTCAGCCCTGTAGAGGATGGCACCCACTCTCCTAAGTAGTGACGTGTTCCTTATCTCAGCCCTGTAGAGGATGACACCCGCTCTCCTAAGTAGTGACGTGTTCCTTATCTCAGCCCTGTAGAGGATGACACCCGCTCTCCTAAGTAGTGACGTGTTCCCTATCTCAGCCCTGTAGAGGATGACACCCGCTCTCCTAATTACTGACGTGTTCCCTATCTCAGCCCTGTAGAGGATGACACCCGCTCTCCTAAGTAGTGACGTGTTCCCTATCTCAGCCCTGTAGAGGATGACACCCGCTCTCCTAAGTAGTGACATGTTCCCTATCTCAGCCCTGTAGAGGATGACACCCGCTCTCCTAAGTAGTGACATGTTCCCTATCTCAGCCCTGTAGAGGATGACACCCGCTCTCCTAAGTAGTGACATGTTCCCTATCTCAGCCCTGTAGAGTATGACACCCGCTCTCCTACGTAGTGACGTGTTCCCTATCTCAGCCCTGTAGAGGATGACACCCGCTCTCCTAAGTAGTGACGTGTTCCTTATCTCAGCCCTGTAGAGGATGGCACCCGCTCTCCTAAGTAGTGACGTGTTCCTTATCTCAGCCCTGTAGAGGATGGCACCCGCTCTCCTAAGTACTGACGTGTTCCCTATCTCAGCCCTGTAGAGGATGGCACCCGCTCTCCTAAGTAGTGACGTGTTCCTTATCTCAGCCCTGTAGAGGATGGCACCCACTCTCCTAAGTAGTGACGTGTTCCCTATCTCAGCCCTGTAGAGGATGGCACCCGCTCTCCTAAGTACTGACGTGTTCCCTATCTCAGCCCTGTAGAGGATGGCACCCGCTCTCCTAGGTATATATGGCAATGGTCGGATATGTGCTGGGCGGGGTCTCAGTATATAGACGCTTGGCCGAGTTCTCCGGGAGGACGTCCTCTGTGTTTGGTGTGAAGGGCGTCCATGTGGGGCGATCATTTTATTGATGTCTGACTTGTAACCGTGCAGTCCGTAACAATGTCGCGTCGAGGCGCTGAGATTTACAGCCTCCGCTTGTGTGTTTCTGGCTTGTCTGGAGCTCTGAGGAGCGCAGCTCCTGCACACACATCTTCATTTCATGGATCCCGTTCAGCCTGACTGTACAGAGCCACCAGCAGCTCCGCCATAATTCTCCTCCTTGTCAGTCCTGACAGTTGTCTCTCGGCCGCTGTCACTTCATTTGTGATTTTTATGGCAGAATGAAATATATATGAGTGTCACATCACGGCTGAGCATGAAGGCTGCGAGGTCAGGGCGGAATCGTCCATGACTGTATGGAAATGAGCGCAGCACCGCAGAGATTACAGAAGATCATGAAGAGATGTCCTGCGGACGCGACCTAGAGAGCAAAGCAGTGGCCAGAGGACACAAGCCCACCCAGGCCGTACTATGGCATCACCTTACACCATTGGGGTCCAACATCTACATGAAGTTTGGACGTTCTCCCTGTTTCCTCCTACATCCAAAATATATACAGTACTGTGTGTATAGTAGATTACATTACTTATCTTTTATTATACTCCAGAGCTGCCCTCACTATTCTGCTAATGCTGTCACTGTGTACATACATTACATTACTGATCCTGAGTTACATCCTGTATTATACTACAGAGCTGCACTCACTATTCTGCTGGTGCAGTCACTATGTACATACATTACATGACTGAATTGCCTCCTGTATTATACTCCAGAGCTGCACTCACCTTTCTGCTGGTGCAGTCACTGTGTACATACATTACATTACTGATCCTCAGTTACATCCTGTATTATACTCCAGAGCTGCACTCACCTTTCTGCTGGTGCAGTCACTGTGTACATACATTACATTACTGATCCTCAGTTACATCCTGTATTATACTACGGAGCAGCACTCACTATTCTGCTGGTGCAGTCACTGTGTACATACATTACATGATTTGTCGCTGCAGTCTCTCTGTAGATACATTACTAGTTTTGCATTATACTCCAGAGCTGTGATCACTTTTCTTCTGGTGTATTCTCTCTGTACAGAACCAGTGTTTGTCGTTTCAATGTTTGGTCTTTCCTTCCGTTCTCCTCTGGACTTGTGTTGCTGTGCAGCGTTTGTCGTTTCTTTCACCTCTGGACTTGTTTTGCTGTGCAGCGTTTGTCGTTTCTTTCACCTCTGGACTTGTTTTGCTGTGCAGCGTTTGTCGTTTCTTTCCCCTCTGGACTTGTTTTGCTGTGCAGCGTTTGTCGTTTCTTTCCCCTCTGGACTTGTTTTGTTGTGCAGCGTTTGTCGTTTCTTTCCCCTCTGGACTTGTTTTGTTGTGCAGCGTTTGTCGTTCCGTTCTCCTCTGGACTTGTTTTGTTGTGCAGCTTTTGTCGTTCCGTTCTCTGGACTTGTTTTGCTGTGCAGCGTTTGTCGTTACGTTCTCTGGACTTGTTTTGCTGTGCAGCGTTTGTCGTTTTTCTCCTCTGGCCTTGTTTTGCTGTGCAGCGTTTGTCGTTCCGTTCTCCTCTGGACTTGTTTTGCTGTGCAGCGTTTGTCGTTCCGTCCTCTGGACTTGTTTTGCTGTGCAGCGTTTGTCGTTCCTTTCTCATCTGGACTTGTTTTGCTGTGCAGGGTTTGTCGCTCCGTTCTCCTCTGGACTTGTTTTGCTGTGCAGTGTTTGTCGTTCCGTTCTCTGGACGTGTTTTGTTGTGCAGCGTTTGTCGTTTCTTTCCCCTCTGGACTTGTTTTGCTGTGCAGCGTTTGTCGTTACGTTTTCTGGATCTGTTTTGCTGTGCAGCGTTTGTCGTTTTTCTCCTCTGGCCTTGTTTTGTTGTGCAGCGTTTGTCGTTCCGTTCTCCTCTGGACTTGTTTTGCTGTGCAGCGTTTGTCGTTCCGTTCTCCTCTGGACTTGTTTTGCTGTGCAGCGTTTGTCATTCCGTTCTCTGGACTTGTTTTGCTGTGCAGCGTTTGTCGTTCCGTTCTCTGGACTTGTTTTGCTGTGCAGCGTTTGTCGCTCCGTTCTCCTCTGGACTTGTTTTGTTGTGCAGCGCTTGTCGTTTCTTTCCCCTCTGGACTTGTTTTGTTGTGCAGCGTTTGTCGTTACGTTCTCTGGATCTGTTTTGCTGTGCAGCGTTTGTCGCTCCGTCCTCTGGATGTGTTTTGCTGTGCAGCGTTTGTAGTTCCGTTCTCTGGACTTGTTTTGCTGTGCAGCGTTTGTCGTTCCGTCCTCTGGACTTGTTTTGCTGTGCAGCGTTTGTCGTTCCGTCCTCTGGACTTGTTTTGCTGTGCAGCGTTTGTCGTTCCGTCCTCTGGATGTGTTTTGCAGTGCAGCGTTTGTAGTTCCGTTCTCTGGACTTGTTTTGCTGTGCAGCGTTTGTAGTTCCGTTCTCTGGACTTGTTTTGCTGTGCAGCGTTTGTCGCTCCGTCCTCTGGATCTGTGTTGCTGTGCAGCGTTTGTAGTTCCGTCCTCTGGATGTGTTTTGCTGTGCAGCGTTTGTCGCTCCGTCCTCTGGATCTGTGTTGCTGTGCAGCGTTTGTCGTTCCGTTCTCCTCTGGACTTGTTTTGCTGTGCAGCGTTTGTCGCTCCTTCCTCTGGACATGTGTTGCTGTGCAGCGTTTGTCGTTCCGTTCTCCTCTGGACTTGTTTTGCTGTGCAGCGTTTGTCGCTCCGTCCTCTGGATGTGTTTTGCTGTGCAGCGTTTGTCGCTCCGTCCTCTGGACTTGTTTTGCTGTGCAGCGTTTGTCGCTCCGTTCTCTGGATCTGTGTTGCTGTGCAGCGTTTGTCGCTCCGTCCTCTGGATCTGTGTTTTGCTGTGCAGCGTTTGTCGCTCCGTTCTCTGGACTTGTTTTGCTGTGCAGCGTTTGTAGTTCCGTTCTCTGGACTTGTTTTGCTGTGCAGCGTTTGTCGCTCCGTCCTCTGGATCTGTGTTGCTGTGCAGCGTTTGTAGTTCCGTCCTCTGGATGTGTTTTGCTGTGCAGCGTTTGTCGCTCCGTCCTCTGGATCTGTGTTGCTGTGCAGCGTTTGTCGTTCCGTTCTCCTCTGGACTTGTTTTGCTGTGCAGCGTTTGTCGCTCCGTCCTCTGGACTTGTTTTGCTGTGCAGCGTTTGTCGCTCCGTCCTCTGGACATGTTTTGCTGTGCAGCGTTTGTCGTTCCGTTCTCCTCTGGACTTGTTTTGCTGTGCAGCGTTTGTCGCTCCGTCCTCTGGACTTGTTTTGCTGTGCAGCGTTTGTCGCTCCTTCCTCTGGACATGTGTTGCTGTGCAGCGTTTGTCGTTCCGTTCTCCTCTGGACTTGTTTTGCTGTGCAGCGTTTGTCGCTCCTTCCTCTGGACATGTGTTGCTGTGCAGCGTTTGTCGTTCCGTTCTCCTCTGGACTTGTTTTGCTGTGCAGCGTTTGTCGCTCCGTCCTCTGGACTTGTTTTGCTGTGCAGCGTTTGTCGCTCCGTTCTCTGGATCTGTGTTGCTGTGCAGCGTTTGTCGCTCCGTCCTCTGGATCTGTGTTGCTGTGCAGCGTTTGTCGCTCCGTCCTCTGGACTTGTTTTGCTGTGCAGTGTTTGTCGCTCCGTTCTCTGGATTTGTTGTGTTGCTGTGCAGCGTTTGTCGCTCCGTCCTCTGGATCTGTGTTGCTGTGCAGCGTTTGTCGCTCTGTCTTCACCAGGAATCTTCGCTCCGCGGATGCGGTGTCATCATGGTTCTTTTTTATTGCTGCTCTGGGATTTGTATTTTTATGTCATTTTTGAGGTGAAGTTGTTAATATCGGTGATTTCCGCGCAGCGATTGTCAGGAGTTTATAGAAAACATTTCTTTCTAACGATGCTTACACGAGGTGCAGGTCAGGAAAACAGATTGTGCAATAACTCTGCGCCGTCGTCTCCAATTATGGCGGGAATGAGATTATTTATGGTGGTATGGGGCAGACACTGATGTGCCGCACTCCGGAGCGCGGGAGAGGTGAGGACCGGGCTACATGACAGCAAGCAGAGGTCCTGAGAGTGGTGAGATCTGAGCAGTGAGACGCCTAGATATGGGGCAGATGCCGGTCTTCTTTCCTGGTCACTGCGCTGTTGTTACTTTTCACCCCATCTGCCTCTCAGGTCGGCAGCGCTCAGCGGCTGCGCGGGGCGAGGACACGGTATCAGGCTGCCGCGCGTCCAGCCGCTAAGAGCCGGAGATGTGTGCAGATTCTCCCTTCAGGCGCTACCTCGGCCTCTATCTGTGCGTGTGATATACGACCTGTATAGAAATCCGCGGTGATACGGGAACACCATTTACTGCCGAGGAGGGGGGCGGCCGCGGTTATTATCCTTCTTATCGTTTCATTTTATTATTCTTTTATGAAATACATAAAAAGTTTGAGCACAGCGCCGGCGTCCGCCATAAACAGGACACGGTCAGGCGCCGCTGGGTCACCGGGCCGGGGTGCGCAGCGTTTACAGGGTGACGGGCGAGGAGACCCAGGAACCGATCGTTTCTGGTGCTTGTATGGAGGAGTCTCCTGCCCGGAAGGATTTTTTTTTTTTGGAATTTGTTTCCATTTTGCTCTTTTTTTTAAAAAAAATTCTGTTTTTTTCATTTGGGTGAAATAATCAGAGGAGATTCCGGCATTTTTTGAAAAATCCACAATTTTAGAAAATTAGATTTCATAGAAGGGTTTTAGGTGAAGGATGAGGAGAAGTAGATCCCAGATGGAAATGGAGAGATGGCTGTGCCGGTGTGGCCCCCAGTGCGTCCTATAGTGTGGCCCCCAGTGCGTCCTCTAGTGTGGCCTCCAGTATCGCTTCTGGTGTGGGTCAGTCTGGAGGCCACACTGGAAACCGGACTGACCCACACCAGAGGCGATACTGGAGGCCACCCTATAGGGCGCACTAGAGGACGCACTGGGGGCCACACTAGAGGCCATACTGGAAACCAGTGTAGCCCCCAGTGCGTCCTATAGTGTGGCCTCCAGTATCGCCTCTGGTGTGAGTCAGTCCGGCCCTCAGTGTGGCCCCCAGTGCGGCCTCCAGTGTGGCCCCCAGTGTGGCCCCCAGTGCGGCCTCCAGTGTGGCCCCCAGTGCGGCCTCCAGTGTGGCCCCCAGTGTGGCCCCCAGTGCGGCCTCCAGTGTTGCCCCCAGTGCGGCCTCCAGTGTTGCCCCCAGTGCGGCCTCCAGTGTTGCCCCCAGTGCGGCCTCCAGTGAGGCCCCCAGTGTGGCCTCCAGTATTGCCTCTAATGTGGTTCAGTGCGGCCTCCAATTTGGGCTCAATGTGGCCTCCAGTGCTGCTCAGTGCATTTTTTTCTCCATTCGTTTTTCATAATGAAAAAACGCATCATGAATTGACGCTGAAGTTTTCTTTATCTGCAAGGATAAAATAAGCAGCGTGTGCACAGCGATCAGGATTCTCATTGACTTTGCTGGGATAAGGATAGACGCGTTTCTGTGACAAAACGGCACCATAAAACGCATTAAACAACTCATTGTGCGCACACAGCCTTCCTGCCTTCCACCTGCGCTCTACTTTCTTTCCGTGCATGTACAGTTGTACTAATGTGTACAAATGGCTTTATTATGGGCCTGCAGCTGCACCTCCACCCTCAGAGCAGCGCTCGCCCGGTGCAGGTTCCTAACGGTTCACATTCCCGATAAAATATATAGCTTTAGAAAAAACACAAGCTGATGTTTGTTCTGCCTAATTATCAGAAGTGTTACTTTACGAGGATTGCAGCACATTATACTTTTATTGTGGTGTAATTATACCGGCTGCCTGTGGTCTGTGTCATAAAACTGCAAAAAAAGCCTCATTATCCCGGGAAGAAAAGCGAAGAAAAGCGAAGAAATGCTCGTCCTCAGGATTTTATTATTGTTATTTTTTTCCTCTTTCTCTTTTGTTTTAATTTTCTGAGCTCTGAATTGTCTGGAGACCCCGGGAGATTTGCCTGGTTAACCCCTGAGATGCCAGATGACGTGCGCCTCCAAAGGGGAGATGTGTGGCTGCAGCTCATGCAGGGGCCCCCAGGCTGCAGCTCACGCAGTGGCCCCCAGGCTGCATTTCACGCAGGGGCCCACAGGCTGCAGCTCACGCAGGGGCCCACAGGCTGCAGCTCACGCAGGGGCCCACAGGCTGCAGCTTACGCATGGGTCTCCAAGCTACAGCTCAAGCAGGGGCCCCCAGACATGGGGCCCCTAGGTTGCAGCTCACGCAGGGGCCCCCAGGCTGCAGCTCACGCAGGGGCCACCAGACTGCAGCTCACGCAGGGGCCACCAGACTGCAGCTCACACAGGGGTCCCCAAGCTACAGCTCACGCAGGGGCCCCCAGACATGGGGCCCCCAGGCTGCAGCTCACACAGGGGCCCCCAGGCTGCAGCTCACGCAGGGGCCCCCAGACATGGGGCCCCCAGGTTGCAGCTCACGCAGGGGCCCCCAGGCTGCAGCTCACGCAGGGTCCCCCAGGCTGCAGCTCACGCAAGGGCCACCAGACTGCAGCTCACACAGGGGTCCCTAGGCTGCAGCTCACACAGGGGCCACCAGACTGCAGCTCACACATGGGCTCCCAGACATGGGGCCCCCAGGCTGCAGCTCACGCAGGGGCCCCCAGGCTGCAGCTTACACATAAGCCCCTAGACATGGGGCCCCCAGGCTGCAGCTCACGCAGGGGCCCCCAGGCTGCAGGAGGATATCATCCATGCCTCCATCAGGCGTTTTCTCCATTTTCTGCTTTGTGCTCTGCAGGCATATTGCCCCCCTCGCTGAGATTTTGGGAGCTGGATGGATGAGCCCCCCACAGTCGATCGCCTTCTGCATGTCTTGTACCATCAAAAAGTTGCAAAATATTGTCTGCAAAAAAAACACTTCAAACAGATCTTCAGGAAAAAAAACTCCTAAAAGAAGCCGTGCTTCCAGGAGCTCTTGCCTCTTAAAAATCCTGTCATAGTTTCCTGCGCTAAGTGTCTGTTCACACAGAGTTTTTGCTGAAGATTTTAATGCAGATTCTGCTCTAAAATCCACATCAAATCCGGCCTCCAGCACTCCTGGAATCCCACTGTGGAGTATAATGGGAAATACTGAAAATCATGTCTGAGAAACCAGCCCCCCCTGGGGTGAGTGTGTAACTCTGGGAGGGGTAGTGCAGCTCTCGGGGGGTAACGCAGCTCTGGGTGGGAGTGCAGCTCTGGGGGGAGCATAGTTTTGGGGGGGTAGCGCAGCTCTTGGGGAGAGTGCAGCTCTGGGGGGGTCGCAGCTCTGGGAGGAGTGCAGCTTTGGGGGGAAGCTCAGTTCTGTGGGGAGCGCAGCTCTGGCATCTTGTGTCTGCAGACCCTGGGCGGCTAGCAGCAGCAGTGCATTGATTGACTCAGCGCTCGGCCGGCTGCGATCGATGCGCTGTTCAGATAACGCAGCTTTTCTCATTCACATCAGGGCTGATTACAGATGTTTTCTCTGCTCTGTGTGACGAGAGGTCAACAGCGTAGTCGGAGCGAGACCTGCGGGTCACCCCGGGCCCGGGATTAGCGGGGCCACGTCCCTGACACTCTACTCCCATGGATCCGGCTCATGGCAGCCGCACACTTTTAATTAATCCTCCAGCTCCGCGTCCTCTCACCCGAAACCGGGAACATGTACAATAGGGATCAATCCGACCGCCGCCTGAAAGACGGAGCGTGGACGTCCCAGCACAGCCCCGCTGCTGAGGGTTTGTTACAGTGTAACCGGCTGGGAATCCATGAGCCGAGGCGTCTGTGCTGCTGCCCCGATCCTCTACACCAGTGTTCCCCAAACTCCGCTCCTCGGCCAACAGGCGCAAAAAGGAATCCCCGAAAACGGTACCCACTGGGGCCGAAGAGCGACTACACCATACATTGTAAAAGCACTTTACCACCGGTAATGCATCTACTACTGCCTGTTATCAGCCAAGGCTGGGGGAAGGGGGGAATGTAGAACAGGTGAATACAATCTATTACTCCCTGTTATCAGCCATTACTGGGGAGGAGACTGTAGTACAGGTGAGTACAATTTATTACTCCCTGTTATCAGCCATTACTAGCGAAGGAGCATAGTCTGTTGCTCCCTGTTGTCAGCCGTTTCTGGCAGCGAATGTCTGCAGTGTTTTCAGCCTTTTAGTTGCTCTCCATACTGCTGTGTCTTCTGATGGGAGGGATTTGTGCAACGAGGTCAGTGACCCGTGCCTGCGGTGCTGCTCTGATGTCACTGCTGCCGCTCTGGTGTCACCACTCCTCTCTGTCATTGTTGCCTCTCTAATGTCACCACTCCTTTCTGATGTCGCTGGTGCCGCTCTGATGTCACTGGTGCCGCTCTGATGTCGCTGGTGCCTCTCTGATGTCACTGCGTCCTCTCTGATGTCACTGGTGCTGCTCTGATGTCACCCATGTTGCTCTGATGTCACCTCTGCCTCTCTGATGTCACCCGTGCCGCTCTGATGTCACCTCTGCCTCTTTGACGTCACCTCTGCTTCTCTGATGTCACCTCTGCCTCTCTGTCACCTCTGCCTCTCTGTCACCTCTGCCTCTCTGTCACCTCTGCCTCTCTGTCACCTCTGCCGCTCTGATGTCACCTCTGCCGCTCTGATGTCACCTCTGCCGCTCTGATGTCACCTCTGCCGCTCTGATGTCACCTCTGCCTCTCTGATGTCACCTCTGCCTCTCTGATGTCACCGGTGCCGCTCTGATGTCACCGGTGCCTCTCTGATGTCACCTCTGCCGCTCTGATGTCACCTCTGCCGCTCTGATGTCACCTCTGCCGCTCTGATGTCACCTCTGCCTCTCTGATGTCACTGCTGCCGCTCTGATGTCACTGCTGTCGCTCTGATGTCACCTCTGCCTCTCTGATGTCACCGGTGCTGCTCTGATGTCACTGCTGCCGCTCTGATGTCACTGCTGCCGCTCTGATGTCACTGCTGTCGCTCTGATGTCACCGCTGCCTCTCTGATGTCACCTCTGCCGCCATGATGTCACCTCTGCCTCTCTGATATCACCTCTGCCTCTCTGATGTCACCGGTGCCGCTCTGATGTCACTGCTGCCGCTCTGATGTCACTGCTGCCGCTCTGATGTCACTGCTGCCGCTCTGATGTCACTGCTGCCGCTCTGATGTCACTGCTGTCGCTCTGATGTCACCTCTGCCTCTCTGATGTCACCGGTGCTGCTCTGATGTCACCTCTGTCGCTCTGATGTCACTGCTGTTGCTCTGATGTCACTGCTGCCGCTCTGATGTCACCGGTGCTGCTCTGATGTCACCGGTGCTGCTCTGATGTCACCTCTGCCGCTCTGATGTCACCTCTGCCGCTCTGATGTCACCGCTGCCTCTCTGATGTCACCGCTGCCTCTCTGATGTCACCGCTGCCTCTCTGATGTCACTGCTGCCTCTCTGATGTCACTGCTGCCGCTCTGATGTCACCGCTGCCGCTCTGATGTCACCGCTGCCGCTCTGATGTCACCTCTGCCTCTCTGATGTCACCTCTGCCTCTCTGATGTCACCTCTGCCTCTCTGATGTCACCTCTGCCTCTCTGATGTCACCTCTGCCGCTCTGATGTCACCTCTGCCTCTCTGATGTCACCTCTGCCTCTCTGATGTCACCTCTGCCTCTCTGATGTCACCTCTGCCTCTCTGATGTCACCTCTGCCTCTCTGATGTCACCTCTGCCGCTCTGATGTCACCTCTGCCTCTCTGATGTCACCTCTGCCTCTCTGATGTCACCTCTGCCTCTCTGATGTCACCTCTGCCTCTCTGATGTCACCTCTGCCTCTCTGATGTCACCTCTGCCTCTCTGATGTCACCGCTGCCTCTCTGATGTCACTGCTGTCGCTCTGATGTCACTGCTGTCGCTCTGATGTCACTGCTGTCGCTCTGATGTCACTGCTGCCGCTCTGATGTCACCTCTGCCGCTCTGATGTCACCTCTGCCGCTCTGATGTCACCTCTGCCGCTCTGATGTCACCTCTGCCGCTCTGATGTCACCTCTGCCGCTCTGATGTCACCGCTGCCTCTCTGATGTCACCGCTGCCTCTCTGATGTCACCGCTGCCTCTCTGATGTCACCTCTGCCTCTCTGATGTCACCGGTGCCGCTCTGATGTCACTGCTGTCGCTCTGATGTCACTGCTGTCGCTCTGATGTCACCTCTGCCTCTCTGATGTCACCGGTGCCGCTCTGATGTCACCGGTGCTGCTCTGATGTCACCTCTGCTGCTCTGATGTCACTGCTGTCGCTCTGATGTCACCGCTGCCTCTCTGATGTCACCTCTGCCTCTCTGATGTCACCTCTGCCGCTCTGATGTCACCTCTGCCGCTCTGATGTCACCTCTGCTGCTCTGATGTCACCTCTGCTGCTCTGATGTCACTGCTGTCGCTCTGATGTCACCGCTGCCTCTCTGATGTCACCGCTGCCTCTCTGATGTCACCTCTGCCTCTCTGATGTCACCTCTGCCTCTCTGATGTCACCTCTGCCGCTCTGATGTCACCTCTGCTGCTCTGATGTCACCTCTGCTGCTCTGATGTCACCTCTGCTGCTCTGATGTCACCTCTGCTGCTCTGATGTCACTGCTGTCGCTCTGATGTCACCTCTGCCGCTCTGATGTCACCTCTGCCGCTCTGATGTCACCTCTGCCGCTCTGATGTCACCTCTGCCGCTCTGATGTCACCTCTGCCGCTCTGATGTCACCTCTGCCGCTCTGATGTCACCGCTGCTGCTCACTGATACTTGTCCCTCGCTGCAGTCGGGGTTTGGTCTTCAGGCGCTTGATTTTCTTGTGGAGCGACATGAGTGGAGACATTTCCGGCGTGTGTTCGATGAGGAGTCTTTGAAGCCTATAAATGGCGGCCTGAGCTTAGTAACGTCCTGAGGAGCCCGGCACGGGTCTCCCGGTGCCCTGCGCTGCGCCCCGGCCTCCTTCTGCCCCTCTTCTCGCCTTTTGTCTGGGCCGCTCTTTGAAGCCTTGTCCTGCTCCAGACTCTGCCGGGGATTTCATTAGGAGCGGAGATGATGGCGGCTCGCCTCGCGCCTCCTTTCATCCTCCTTTGCTCTTCATTATGGCGGAGTCGCGGCGGCTTTCCTCTCACTTGTGCCGAGCCTTTTGTTCTGCCTTTGTCTATTTATCACACTGTGAAGGTTGAAAGAGATGTTATTAATCTGGGAGAATGAAGGCAGGATTAGTGGTATGAATCGGATTCTGAGAGGTGTAATGATAGAAAGAGTCGCTCGGCTGGCGAGTCGGGCAAGTTTGATAAATGGGGAGCACAGTATAGTGACTCTCACATTGTGGCGGCTGCGAGCTCTTACCCACTGGGGCGAGTCCATCCGCTCAGATCCGGGAGCTGTCCCGCGGTATCCTCACCTGATCCAAGACGCTGGCGCATCAGCCGCAGATCTCTCCCTCCTCCTCCACCGCAGGTTTAATGGGAAACCAAGACACACGGAGTATGAAGAGTCATTATTATTGTGCCGCCCGTCTTCTCCACATTTACGGCCTCATTCTCTGGTGCCGATCCCTCCACGTGCCGAGGCGAAACCGACATTGATAAATGCTCAGATCGTCCTACAGAACGGTTGTGACCTTACTGGATCCGAGGACAGCGCCGGTCCCGAGCTGGTCACACCCGGACCTCCGCCATTGCACAGGAATGTCGTGCGATGTCCTTATCAACGTCTCTCTGACCTTGAACGCCGCCAATAATGTCCCAAGTTTTCAGTAACAGCCTCGAGTAAACCTTACGGCCCGACCGTAGCACCTCGTTCCTGGTGCAGACCGGCAGTGCCCACCCCCTCTTCCCTGAGTAACGGGGGCTTCACAACGGACAAATCTGCTCTGCACTTATAATGTGACTTTATTCCTCGATAATTTTTTTTTTTTTTTTTATCAATTTACTAATTGTAACAAAACTGTCTTCCTGGTGAGAGGTGACGGAGTCGCCCGCAGCGGCCATGAAGCAGCCCTAATCTGTATCACCGAACTAATCTGAGACCTACTGAAATGACCGGGGGTCTTCGCTTTACTTGAGCGGCAGAAGTTCAGCCGGGTCCTGCGATGTCTCCATAGTGCGGACTGTCCTGGGACATCAGATGGCTGGGTCTTGCGATGTCTCCATAGTGCGGACTGTCCTGGGACATCAGATGGCCGGGTCCTGCGATGTCTCCATAGTGCGGACTGTCCTGGGACATCAGATGGCTGGGTTCTGCGATGTCTCCATACTGCGGACTGTCCTGGGACATCAGACGGTTGGGTCCTGTGATGTCTCCATAGTGTGGACTGTACACTCGGCTGTAGCGGATCGTCAGCAGACTCGGCTGTAGCGGATCGTCAGCAGACTCGGCTGTAGCGGATCGTTAGCAGACTCGGCTGTAGCGGATCGTCAGCAGACTCGGCCGTAGCGGATCTTTGGCGGACTCTGCCGTAGCGGATCTTTGGCGGACTCTGCCGTAGCGGATCTTTGGCGGACTCTGCCGTAGCGGATCTTTGGCGGACTCTGCCGTAGCGGATCTTTGGCGGACTCTGCCGTAGCGGATCTTTGGCGGACTCTGCCGTAGCGGATCGTCGGCGGACTCTGCCGTAGCGGATCGTCGGCGGACTCTGCCGTAGCGGATCGTCGGCGGACTCTGCCGTAGCGGATCGTCGGCGGACTCTGCCGTAGCGGATCGTCGGCGGACTCTGCCGTAGCGGATCGTCGGCGGACTCTGCCGTAGCGGATCGTCGGCGGACTCTGCCGTAGCGGATCGTCGGCGGACTCTGCCGTAGCGGATCGTCGGCGGACTCTGCCGTAGCGCATCGTCGGCGGACTCTGCCGTAGCGGATCGTCGGCGGACTCTGCCGTAGCGGATCGTCGGCGGACTCTGCCGTAGCGGATCGTCGGCGGACTCTGCCGTAGCGGATCGTCGGCGGACTCTGCCGTAGCGGATCGTCGGCGGACTCTGCCGTAGCGGATCGTCGGCGGACTCTGCCGTAGCGGATCGTCGGCGGACTCTGCCGTAGCGGATCGTCGGCGGACTCTGCCGTAGCGGATCGTCGGCGGACTCTGCCGTAGCGGATCGTCGGCGGACTCTGCCGTAGCGGATCGTCGGCGGACTCTGCCGTAGCGGATCGTCGGCGGACTCTGCCGTAGCGGATCGTCGGCGGACTCTGCCGTAGCGGATCGTCGGCGGACTCTGCCGTAGCGGATCGTCGGCGGACTCTGCCGTAGCGGATCGTCGGCGGACTCTGCCGTAGCGGATCGTCGGCGGACTCGGCCGGAGCGGATCGTCGGCGGACTTGGCCGGAGTGGATCCTCAGGGGACTTTGCGGATCCTCAGGGGACTCGTCCGGAGCAGATCGTCGGCGGACTTTGCCGGAGTGAATCCTCAGGGGACTCTGCCGGAGCGGATCGTCGGCGGACTCGGCCGGAGCGGATCCTCAGGGGACTCGGCATGTCCGTGGAAGCTGCTGGGGAGTCTCAGAACCTCCCATGATAGCACATCACTGGACCTCACCTGGCGCCGCACGGCTGCTGAGATAGACGTCCGCTCGATGGTGTTGGGGTGCAATGTGGATTAGATATTGACTCATAATTGCTCTGGGTCATGGTTGGGGTGGGGATCCTTCCGCACCACCTGGGAGATCAAGGGTTAGGTATTGGACAAGCGGCTGTGATTGGCCGGCATCTTAATTGTTAATTTCCATTAATAGGCTGATCTGTTCTTAGAGATCCAGGGGTCAGCGCTTGTGATAAAGCCCCTGACGGCAGTGACCACCTCCTCCTGACGGATGTGGAGACAGCGATATGACAAACGGCAATATGCGCAAATCCTCCTCCACTATTTCACCTTACCACAGCAGCCAAAATAAATGGGGGAAGTGATCAGTGGAACGTTTTCCAGTGCTGGGCGGCCGGGCAGCGCTCCCGCAGGTAATCAGGGCCCGCCGCTGGAGGTCATTTAGCATGGAAATTGCCTGACACAATGGCTGAATCTGTCAGCGACGATCTGTGTCCCGGGGAATGTGCGGCGCCGTCTTACGCTGATCCCCTCCAACAGCACAAGGAGGCACAGGACGAGCTCCCAGATGTGCGTGACGTGTGGATGCCTCGTACAGCGCCAATCTACCATTCCTAAATCTTGCCCGCAATATCCGCTCTATGAGGGTAATGAAAGGCGCCGCTCATCACCTCTCACTATCGTGTTCGTTAGTCTCATTCACACCGGGCAGATACAATGGGAGATTTCTGCCCAAAGATGCAGATGAATAATTTCCAGCTCCGTGAATGACGGTTCAGTCATCTCCGTGTTTGCGCTGAGGAATTGCTGTGGCGACTCCTCTGCGATTCGTCATGGCGCAGGTTTTAATGCAGATTTTTTGTAAAACTTAGTTCAGAATCCATCTTCTTTTGTTTGCACCTTCATCCTATTCCCCTTTGTGATGGTTTCTTACTTCTTACGTCCCCTATAATTTGGGAGTGCCATGCAGGTTTCTCACGACTTTTTGATTATTCCCCGCTCTGACAACTGGCAATGGACGAGGCACCCCCCCCCCCCAATAACGAAGGTAAAGGCTCATTTTCAAACTTAGATCTTTGATCATTTACTGGAGACATTTACGGTGCTGGCCAAAAGTATTGGCACCCCTGCAATTCTGTCAGAGAATACTCAGTTTCTTCTTGAAAATGATTGCAATCACAAATTCTTTGGTATTATTATCTTCATTTCATTTGTCTTCAATGAAAAAAAAAATTGTTATAAAGCCAAATTGGATATAATTCCACACCAAACATAAAAAAGGGGGTGGACAAAAGTATTGGCACAGTTTGAAAAATGATGTGATGCTTCTCTAATTTGTGTAATTATTAGCCCCTGTAACTTACCTGTGGCACCTAACAAGTGTTGGCAATAACTAAATCACACTTGCAGCCAGTTGACATGGATTAAAGTTGACTCAACCTCTGTCCTGTGTCCTTGTGTGTACCACATTGAGCATGGAGAAAAGAAAGAAGACCAAAGAACTGTCTGAGGACTTGAGAATCCAAATTGTGAGGAAGCATGAGCAATCTCAAGGCTACAAGTCCATCTCCAAAGACCTGAAAGTTCCTGTGTCTACGGTGCGCAGTGTCATCAAGAAGTTTAAAGCCCATGGCACTGTGGCTAACCTCCATAGATGTGGAAGGAAAAGTAAAATTGACGAGAGATTTCAACACAAGATTGTGCGGATGGTGGATAAAGAACCTCGACTAACATCCAAACAAGTTCAAGCTGCCCTGCAGTCCGAGGGTACAACAGTGTCAACCCGTACTATCCGTCGGCGTCTGAATGAAAAGGGACTGTATGGTAGGATACCCAGAAAGACCCCACTTCTTACCCCGAGACATAAAAAGGCCAGGCTGGAGTTTGCCAAAACTTACCTGAGAAAGCCTAAAACGTTTTGGAAGAATGTTCTCTGGTCAGATGAGTCGAAGGTAGAGCTTTTTGGGAAAATCCATCAACATAGGGTTTACAGGGAAAAAAAAGAGGCATTCAAAGAAAAGAACGCGGCCCCTACAGTCAAACATGGCGGAGGTTCCCTGATGTTTTGGGGTTGCTTTGCTGCCTCTGGCACTGGACTGCTTGGCCATGTGCATGGCATTATGAAGTCTGAAGACTACCAACAAATTTTGAAGCATAATGTATTGCCCAGTGTGAGAAAGCTGGGGGTCTCCACCTTGTGGGGTAGAATGTTTAGGTGGACGTGTTACCCCTGTTGTCACTATTGCTGGTGTCCCCTATTGCTGGTGTCCCCTCTCCTCCGGTGGTCCCTATTTCTGGTGTCCCCTCTCCTCCGGTGGCCCTTATTTCTGGTGTCCCCTCTCCACTGGCTGCCCCTGTTGCTGGTGTCCCCTCTCCTCCGGTGGCCAATATTTCTGGTGTCTCCTCTCCGGTGGCCCCAATTTCTGGTGTCCCCTCTCCGGTAGCCCCTATTTCTGGTGTCCTCTCTCCGGTGGCGGACCCTTTTGTTGGTGTCCCCTCTCCTCTGGCGGCCCCAGTTGCTCGTGTCCCCTCTCCATTGGTGGCCCCTATTTCTGGTGTCCCCTCTCCTCCGGCGGACCCTATTGCTGGTGTCCCCTCTCCGGTGGCCCCTATGTCTGGTGTCTCCTCTCCTCTGGTGTCCCCTATTTCTGATGTCCCCTTTCCTCTGGTGGCCCCTATGTCTAGTGTCCCCTCTTTTCCAGCGGCCCCTATTTCTGGTGTCCATTCTCTTCCAGCGGCTCCTATTGCTGGTGTCATCTCTCCTTTTGCGGCCCCTATTGCTGGTGTCATCTCTCCTCCGGCGGTCCCTATTTCTGGTGTCCCCTCTCCTTTGGCGGCCCCTATTTCTGGTGGCCCCTATTTCTGGTGTCCCCTCTCCTCCGGCGGTCCCTAGTTCTGGTGTCCCCTCTCCTTCGGCGGCCCCTATTTCTGGTGTCCCCTCTCCTTTGGCCGTTCTGTCCTGTGCTGGGGGCTTTTCTCTATACAGTGTGTGATGGCACACTGTCAGTATGGCGGTATATGATGTAAGAGCGGCCCCGTGGTTTGCTGCTCATGGTCAGTAGGAGTATCTTATGTAGAAATGATCAGGCCGCTCCTGGGTTATTGATCAGACCTGGTCCTGGGCGCAGTCTGTGAGATTTCGGAGGCCGCTCGGCCCTAAACCTGCGGCGCGGTGCCCCTGCAGCTAATTATTTGGATGTGATAATGCAGTTAGTGTACTATTAAAAAACGCCCCAGATCTGATTAGTATGGATTTAATATCACATGATATATCATTATATCGTTACCCGCTGACAGATGTAATTGAAATACACTTATTGCAGCCGTGGGTCAGGTTTCATTCAATCACCGGCACCTCAGGGGAGATCCGTGACATCGAAAAATAATCGTCAAGAGTGAAAATTGCAATAAACCTCCAGAAAGCGGCGACCTGATTTTATCTGCTTTCAGCTGGATGCCAGAGACCCCCAGTCCCTCCACCCGGGGGTTTCTTTACGTCTCTGGGCACAGATCCCCCCCCTGCTGCTTCTGCAGGGGCGAGCGTGGAGGACTCCGGCCGACGTGTGGCGGGTGCACTGTCCCCCTTCTTCCGCGCCCGCATGCTCCATCTGATCGCTGACACTTACAATCTCCCTTTATGGAAAGGATTTCTGCCTCTGATTGTGTTTAATGTGTTGTCATTATCACAGCACCTGCAGGAGGGGGCACAATCCTCGCGCGCACATCACACAAGTGGCACTTTTATTGCCAACAAAACCGCAGATTTATATGAAAATGTCTGTATGAATTTCCCACTTACAAGGTGACAGCGGCTGCAGATGAGCGGCTGAATCCGAGCGACGAGAGGCTGAATCCAAGAGATAAGCGGCTGCAGACGAGCAGCTGAATCCGAGTGACGTGCGGCTGAATCCGAGTGACGAATGGCTGCAGATGAGCAGCTGAATCCGAGCGACGTGCGGCTGAATCCGAGTGACGAGCGGCTGCAGACGAGCGGCTGAATCCAAGCGAAGAGCGGCTGAATCTGCGTGACAAGCGACTGCAGATGAGTGGCTGAATCCGAGCGACGAGCAGCTCGATCCAAGAGATGAGCGGCTGTAGACGAGCGGCTGAATCTGAGTGACGAGTGGCTGCAGACGAGCGGCTGAATCCGAGTGACGAGGGGCTGAAGACGAGCGGCTGAATCCGAGTGACGAGCGGCTGCAGACAAGCGGCTGAATCCGACTGACGAGTGGCTGCAGACGAGCGGCTGTATCCGAGTGACGAGCGGCTGAATCTGCGTGACGAGCAGCTGCAGATGAGCGGCTGAATCCGAGTGACAAGCGGCTGAAGACGAGCGGCTACAGAGGAGTGGCTGAATCCGAGTGACGAGTGGCTGAATCCGAGAGATGAGTGGCTGAATCCGAGAGATGAGTGGCTGAATCCGAGAGATGAGCGGCTGAATCCGAGTGACGAGTGGCTGCAGATGAGCGGCTGAATCCGAGCGACGTGCGGCTGAATCCGAGAGATGAGCGGCTGAATCCGAGTGACGAGTGGCTGCAGACGAGCGGCTGAATCCAAGCGAAGAGCGGCTGAATCTGCGTGACAAGCGACTGCAGATGAGTGGCTGAATCCGAGCGACGAGCAGCTCGATCCAAGAGATGACCGGCTGTAGACGAGCGGCTGAATCTGAGTGACGAGTGGCTGCAGACGAGCGGCTGAATCCGAGTGACGAGCGGCTGAAGACGAGCGGCTACAGAGGAGTGGCTGAATCCGAGTGACGAGTGGCTGAATCCGAGAGATGAGCGGCTGAATCCGAGAGATGAGCGGCTGAATCCGAGAGATGAGCGGCTGAATCCGAGAGATGAGCGGCTGCAGACGAGCGGCTGAATCCGAGTGATGAGCGGCTGAATCCGAGAGATGAGCGGCTGAATCCGAGAGATGAGCGGCTGAATCCGAGAGATGAGCGGCTGAATCCGAGAGATGAGCGGCTGAATCCGAGAGATGAGCGGCTGCAGACGAGCGGCTGAATCTGAGTGACGAGCGGTTGCCGCTCCCCAGGAACGTGTGCTCGTATGTGAGGCGTTGGAGCCCGGTCTCCTCTGTTACATTGTATCGATGATGATGATACAGCCGCCATGTTCACCCGTCTTCTCCGCTGATCTGCGTCTTGCTTCTTTTCATCTTGTTGCATTTTGTTGATCTTCTGTCTCTGGACGCATCCGACATCAGGCAGCCGCTTATCGAGCGCCGGGTTAACTTGACTTTGATCCCCGGTTTGCAGTGAAGACCTGATAAAGGCTTTGTGCTGCGGATCAATACATCGGAGACTGCGGATTTATTGCTGGGCCCCAGATTAATCTCGCACCACCTCGCCTGTTTACACAGCGTCCGTAATTCCAAGTCTCCCTCCTCACCGTCTTCTGCTTCTTTTGACTTTCTGTCCTTGCAAAACTCAGTCGGTCCTGAGACCTGAAATCCCTGATACAGAATCTGCAGGTCGCAGCCCGAGTGCCGGATCCTGACTGTGGTGCTGGACAAGCCACACTGAGCAGCGAGAACCTTCCCGAAATGCTGGACTCCATATTACATTGCAAAGTCTGGAGTGCCCTCAGTCATTAACACTAGCAGTACCATAGAGCAGCAGCACTGCACACCAGCAGGCATCAGTAAAATCTGACCTGGGCACGAGGGGTCAAATGCGTTAGTGCTGATGCTTGGGTCAAAACAATCCAGAAGAATTGTATTCTGCACAGGTGTATAGCTTCAATCGAGACCCAGGCACTGTGTGGTTATGGTGCAGACCCTTGGGATGTATGGTTGTCATGTAGACCCACATATATAGAAGCTGCAGAGTGGTCATTAACTGTGCCGCCACGCGGGGAGATCACAGTCCACTTCCCTGCAGTTTTGTTGTCCAGCTTAACACCATCGTGTGCAGGGGGCCACCATAATGTGCAGGGAGCCACCATCATGTACAGGGGGCCACTATAATGTGCAGGGGCCTACCATCATGTGTAGGGGTCCACCATCATGTGTTGGGGGCCCACCATCCTGTGCCGGGGGCCCACCATCATGTGCCGGGGGCCCACCATCATGTGCCGGGGGCCCACCATCATGTGCCGGGGGCCCACCATCATGTGCCGGGGGCCCACCATCATGTGCCGGGGTCCCACCATCATGTGTAGGGGGCCCACCATGATGTGTAGGGGGCCCACCATGATGTGTAGGGGGCCCACCATCATGTGCAGGGGGCCCACCATCATGTGCAGGGGGCCCACCATCATGTGCCTGGGGCCTACCGTCATGTGCAGGGGGCCCATCGTCATGTGCAGGGCGCCACCATTCATACAGTTTGGACTCAACTTTGCACTCATTTTCCCTGTTCTTATTGGAATGTGCACATTGTAGCTTCAGTCTGACGGCAGCTCCATTCAGTACTGATCCCTGCTCCATATCTGTTCTATGCCATAATATTTTAATTGTCAGAAAAGGCCTGGCTCAACCGCAAACAGTGCTCAGGAGTAAGACCAGCAGTACTACAAATATAAAACTCTGGCACTCAAATTGGAAAAATGAAAAAAACATTTTTTCACTATGGCGTAATATAGCAGGAAACACCCTGGAAAAACCACAGTCCATCATTATTGTAACATGAAGGTCTGTCAGTCCGGAAAATGAAACCGGCTTTCAGGAGGATTGCCCCATGAAAGAAATGACCTCTGCTGCAGAGGATAAGTTCAACAGAGTTACTGTCCTCAGATAGCGGCCTTCATTAAGGTAACGGGATCATCCCAGCATTGGCCGTCAGAGAAGTAGCCATTATGGGTGAATTGCTGGAAAGACGCCGCTACTGAGGATCACAGACAAGAGGAAACTTGTAAGAACCGAACAACAGAAGGAGGGGACATGAGATCATGGAAACCTGCGCTGTGCTCTGAGCAGTCAGAAGCTAAGATTTCTGCTTTCAGCCACCATGAGACATAGAAGAGGTGAGCGGATGCGGTGCCCACTGTGAAGCGCAGAGGGAGGTGTGATGGTGGGGGGCTACTGACACTGGGGGTGATCTATTCCATACAAGGCACATTACGGCCCCCACAGCGTCGGCAGCCACCGCCGTTCTATCTGCACTCAGTGGGTACAGGATTTGTGCCTCAAGAGGATGATGAGCCAACCCCCCCCCCCAGATAATGTGACCCAAGGAGAAGGGAGGAGGCCACGGCAGAGGACACGGCCTCCGACCTCCACAGTCACCGACCTCCGCCATGGAAAGTGGAGGCAAATTTGAGAAATGTTTGGAAAAGATTGATTGAGATCAGTGTTGTGTGCGCCGGTCCTGATGACGGGTCGAGGTGGAATCAGAAGTGCAGCTCGTGTGAAGACACCAAACAGCACAGGCGTAACGCAGATTCACTTTGTGGAAACAGTTTGCGACTTTTCAAAGTGATTTACTCCAGATTTGTGGTATAGTCACTCCGAAAAATCGGGGCCTTGGTCTCTGCTCTACTGTCCATCAAACTGCATTCAGCCAAAATAAGGAGGTGTACTTAGGGGATGCAATATCGGGAGCAATGCATGCTGGGAAATGAGAGTAAGCACGTTCCTGCACCTATAGTGCTGGCATAATATTAATGGGAAGCAAGCGGCGGGTTACAGAGCGGTGGATCGGGACCGTAACTTGTGGTGAGGGCAGATGACCATGTTCAAAGATTTTCTGTGGGTTTTGGGCACATTGACATTTCACATTTTTCACTATGCTACATGTTGGCAGCTGTTCTGTATGGTGGGGTCTCGTCCCCTCACTGCCATGCCCTTGTGCCCCCGCACCTGCTAATGCTGTGCCTTCCTCGGCTACGGTTGGCGGCTGTTCTGTACAGTGAGGTCTTGGCCCCTCACGGCTGTGCCCGTGCGCCCCGGTGCCTCCAGCCTATTAGAAAATCACCGGATCTACTGGCGTCTCGGGGAATAACTATCTGACTATTGTAGCAGTAAATGAGTGAACCCGGCGCCATTTCTGTTTGGCAAACACTGAGTGTGGCGTAGGCGCGGGGATAAATAGGTGTAATGTATGTGTAATCGCAGCCGTCAGAGCCATCCATAAGCCTCTCCGGCAGGCGCGGGTGACAGCCATGGAGCCGCCTGATTATACACACTTCCATCTCGCCAATGTCATTTCACAGGGCGATCAGTGTGCGGATGTAATGGCAGCCTGCGCCGGTGACAGAATATTACAGGGGCTAATGGAAAAGCTCCCGGATACAAGGGGAGAGCGGCCACACATGGCTGGGCGCGAGGCACAATGCAGCGACGGCAGCAGAAAGCAGGAGACACCGGTATCCGGGCGGGAACCTTCTGTTATACTTTTTATTTTACTTATTTTCCTCACTTATATAACGGTAATAATTACACAGCGCGGTACAGGCGTGATCATCACTGTCCCCATTAGGACTCACAAGCTACATTCCATATCAGTATGAAGTGTGGGGGCAAACGGAGACCCCATAGGAAACCCACCTAACACAGGGAGAACATACAGACTCCTTGGAGATGTTGTCCTTGGTGGGATTTCAACCCAGGACCCCAGCGCTGCAAGACTGCAGTGCTAACCACTGAGCCACCACAAGACTTCAGTGCTAACCACTGAGCCAGTACAAGACTGCAGTGCTAACCACTGAGTCACCACACATGCAAACCAGTGAGCCACCATAAGACTGCAGTGCTAACCAGTGAGCCAGCACAAGACTGCGGTCCTAACCACTGAGCCACCTCAGAGTGCAAACCACTGAGCCACCAAAAGACTGCAGTACTAACCACTGAGCCGCCACAAGACTGCAGTACTAACCACTGAGCCGCCACAAGACTGCGGTGCTAACCACTGAGCCGCCACAAGACTGCAGTACTAACCACTGAGCCGCCACAAGACTGCGGTGCTAACCACTGAGCCACCACAAGACTGCAGTGCTAACCATTAATGCACTGTACAGTGCAAACCACTGAGCCACCACAAGACTACAGTGCTAACCACTGAGCCACCACAAGACTGCAGTGGTAACCACTGAGCCAACACAAGACTGCGGTGCTAACCACTGAGCCACTGCACAGTGCAAACCACTTAGCCACCACAAAACTGTAGTGCTAACCAATGAGCCACCGCAGAGTGCTAACCACTGAGCCACCACAAGACTGCAGTGATAACCACTGAGCCACCACAAGACTGCACTGTCAACCACTGAGCCACCACAAGACTGGTGCTAACCACTGAGCCACCGTGTTATACGGTGTGTTATTACAGCACTCCCCTTATTTCTGAATGTACCCACGTTCAGCCATGACCCGGTCCGTACTTTCCCGGGTGGATGGTCATTTTCATGGTGGTGGTATTCAGTACCTCTCTCCTCTTGCGGTGTGGGAGGGGTGAGGATCTGAGCGATGGCTCCGGTGTCAGGATGGCGACGGCTCTGCCGCTTTATCTGGGGATATTAAACCGTAGTGCGTGACATCCGGCGGCAGCGGGATAGATGTCGCCATTCATCTCCCACTCAGCCTCTGACAAGCTACACTGCCCTTGTTGAAAGGCATCTGTCAGTCGCGTCCCGGCTCTCGTCCTCCACCCTCCATCTTCCTTCTGAGCCGCGTTCAGACCCGGGGAGAAGCGGCGAAACAAATAGTAGAACATAATGTGCCGGAGGAGTCGGCGCCCCCTCCCCGGTGATAAGCGGCCGCTGTATTACCGCCTGTTTAGATAACATTGAAAATATCAGAATGGCTGAAACCATTACAGGATGAATAAAATAAAGCCGCGGAATAAGCCGCGAAGGTGACGGCGCTAATGCCGGCGTTTAATATTTGATGTGATGGGATAAAGAGGATCACCTTCCAATCGAATGTATTACTGATCCCTGTGTGATGTGACAGCGCCGCGGCCGTGTTATTCTTCACTAGTTACCGCAATCTTCTCCCCCGACATCACTCACACAGGTTCTCACTGCATGAGTAAACACCCATTATACCGCGCGCTGCAACCGGAACCGTAAATCACGCCCGCCGCTCCCAGGGCTGATGGCGCAGATTGTTATTTCATTATTTGTCCTGATAAATGGAATTTCTCACCATTTCTTGTCGCCATTTTCCCCTCTGCTTTTTGTGACTTATGTTTTCGAGGGAGCGAACGTTTCATTGCAGAGCGGCAATTAACGGGCAGCTCCAAGATATCGCAAGAGATAAAAGCCCAGAAACCCGCGCACACTCCAGCACCAGATGGCGGTAATCACAGGTTATTATGTATCAGGACACATCTCATCACCGATACTGTGTCCTCCCACAATTCCTGCTCTGCACCATTCCTTCACATCTCACAGGTTTTCTCATACAGAGCCTCCTGCTTCATGAATATCTGCTACAGTCACTATGCACATGCATTACCGCCTGTGTTATACTCCAGAGCTGCACTCACTATTCTTCTGGTGCTGTCACTGTGTACATACATTACATTACCTCCTGTATTATACTCCAGAGCTGCACTCACTATTCTGCTGGTGCAGTCACTGTGTACATACATTACATTACTGATCCTGAGTTACCTCCTGTATTATACTCCAGAGCTGCACTCACTATTCTGCTGGTGCAGTCACTGTGTACATACATTACATTACTGATCATGAGTTACCTCCTGTATTATACTACTCCAGAGTTGCATTCACTATTTTGCTGGGGCAGTCACTGTGTACATACATTACATTACTGATCCTGAGTTGCCACCTGTATTATTCTCCGGAGCTGCACTCACTATTCTGCTGGTGCAGTCACTGTGTACATACATTACATTACTGAGTTACCGCCTGTATTATACTCCAGAGCTGCACTCACTATTCTGTTGGTGCAGTCACTGTGTACATACATTACTGATGCTGAGTTGCCTCCTGTATTATACTCCAGAGCTACGCTCACAATTCTGCTGGTGCAGTCACTGTGTACATACATTACATTACTGATCCTGAGTTACCTCCTGTATTATACTCCAGAGCTGCGCTCACTATTCTGTTGGTGCAGTCACTGTGTACATACATTACATTACTGATGCTGAGTTGCCTCCTGTATTATACTCCAGAGCTGCACTCACAATTCTGCTGGTGAAGTCACTGTGTACATACATTACATTACTGATCCTGAGTTACCTCCTGTATTATACTCCAGAGCTGCGCTCACTATTCTGCTGGATGTTATTGGCAGTATTTGGGCTGATTTTTGTGTTTGCTCGGTGACTCCTCCTGCAGGGTTTCGCTCCTCATATCTCGGCACATTTGCATTTAGATGAATATCAGTCGCCGGCGTTTTCCTCCCCCTCAGACTCCGCGATGAGTGAATTTTGTGTATTTTCTGCGATTTCTGAGGTCCTGAAGGTTAAACATCTGAGGTCCGGGATCTTTGTGGAGGGGGCGACCTGTCTGGTGGGTTTAGTTGCAGCATTTTTGCATCTGTGGGCAGTAAAGTGACTGCTGCGCTGATGGCGGCGATGCTGCGGGGATTACTGACGATTGCGGTCATTATCACTGGTGTGAATAGTCCCTGATATACGTGACCCCTCTGGCGTATTGATACCCCTTGTTTGCGGTTCCGCCGTCAGATCCTCGGACGTGGTGCGTATTCCTGATGTCTGCCGTCTGCCATCTTTCTTTGCCTGCTGTCGCGGTCCCGTCTCCGTCACATCTCGGCCTCCTTTGGAGCTGATCGATGCTCGCGGCACTTCCTTCCAACACCCAGGAAAAAAACAATTAAAAAGCGATCGATCCTGCAGGCGGCTCGCACTGAATATTCATATCGGGACAGCCTGACCTTCAGCCGGGGGTGGCCGATCCGGGCTCGTCTACGGCACTGACCTTGAGGAGGACATGACTGAAAATCCTTTGCTGCGTCCCCAGCTTTCCCAGGCTCCTGCAGGGCGGGTCTGCTGCCGCTCCTGGGATGGCAGAAACTGCCTGCACGACGCCCAGCCGTCCTCGGAGCAGATGTCGTCTCTTCTCATATCAAAGAATCGGGGGGCACGGACCTGGGGAACAGAATCTATAGAAGGGGAATCGGGGGGGAATCGGTTTTTGTTTCTTTGCTTTGCAGTTTTTCCATTAGGAACCTGAGGCTGGAGGTGCAGTGAACCTCGTGCCTCCTTGCGAGGCTCCTGAATATCCCGGCTTGTGCCTCCTCCTTTGGATATTTTTCCGTCAGGTCTCCTGTGGATATGATTTTCGGTATTTCTGGCCCCGCGCTGATTATCTTTGCGTCTGACACGACCGAGGTGTTGACCGGGTAAATCTGCGAACAATAAAGACATCACAACATATTTATCCGCGGGCCGACATGACGGAACGCGCGCCCCTTTGTGTACATAAACTGTAATTCCAGTGAATTATGCGCAGACTTAATTAGGAGTTTTAATTGCCGATCATCTCCCGTAGGATTAACGCTGTTATCTATTAATTATCCGCAGAGCCGCCTGTTTGGCGGAGAGGAGGCAGCGGCTGCGGAGAAGTCTTACGTACGCGCCACTTAATTATGTGCTAACAGGGAAGTAAGAGGCGCCGAGTGTGGCCTTATTAGCTGATGAGATAGCGGAGGCCGCGTCTGCCGTCCTCACATGGCGTCTCGTCTTCTGCTCAATCCGCCATTGTTCTGCTCTTATGTCGCCACTTCCTGACGCTGCGATACGCTACAGACTCCATATTTCCCCTTCACAGGATAGCGGCACTGTGGTATGTGACAGTCCACGTTCTCCGTGGCCGGGACTTGTAGCCGTTAGCCACAGTCCCACCACCTAGTAGCATTCACGTGGAGCCACCGCTATCACTCTTCACAACAGACCCGGGAACGTCTAACCCACCGCAACATTTATTAAGCAGTTTTCAATTTTATGCCATTGCACAAAATGTTCGGTTTGCCCCCCATGTTCTGCAGCTGAGAACCTCGCATGTTGCACCAGTTGGGGGCGCAATCCTTTACACACAGAGTCCAGTCCATTAAGGCTGCTTTCACACATACAGTTTTTGCCATCAGGCACGATCCAGTGAAAAAACTGATGCGATTGATCCTTCAAAAAAAACGGATCCGTCGCATCAGTTTATTCCATGCGTTCCTTCCGTTTTTTGACGGATCCATTGTGATTCTGAGCATGCTCAGTTCAAAAAACCGGATCCGTCGTTGGATTCCGTCATATGCCGGATAACGACCGATCCGGCGCCCATAGGCTTGCATTGTACATCATGCCGGACGGCACAAAATCCGGCGTGGTCCGTTTTTTTGCCGGAGACAAAAAAAACGTTGCATGCTGCGTCCTTTCCGGCAGCCGGACGAAGAAATTTCGCCGGATCCGGCAGACGCCGCATGCAACGCAAGGTCATCCAGAACAATCCGGCACTAGTACAAGTCAATGGGGGATAAAACTGATACGGCGCCGGATTGTGCCTCACGGCAAAAAAACGAATATGTGAAAGCAGCCTAAGACTGACATAAGCACCTGGATGAATTCCTGCTGGGATTTTCCACCTGAAAATGGTGGACTTTTTGCCGCAAATCTGCAATTGTTCTTGGGAGATTGACAGAAACTAAAAGGCACAACTGATATGTGCAATATTGTTAAATCCGTATCTCCTACAAGCAGCTGAGATTAACCATTAATTATCCGGCCTAAAGTCTGAGGTTGCACCCCCTCTGGGAGCTCCACTGCCACTTCTGATACCTCTACCCCAACTGTGGGGGCTTCGTGCCCCCTCTGAGAACACCATGCTACCTCTGGAGGCTCCTTGCCCCTTCTGGGAGTTGTGCACCGCCTCTTAAGGCTCCATGCCTCCCCTGGAAGCTATAAATCACCTCTGGGAGCGAGCTCCACATTACCTCTGGAGGCACCATACCACCTCTCGAGGCTCCACACCCTCTCTGGGAGCTGCACAGTCAATTCTTGAAGCTCCACACCATCTCTGGACGCTCCATGCCACTTATGGAGGCTCGCGCCACCTCTGGGAGCTCCATGGCCCCCTCTGGGAATCCATGCTTTATTTGAGAGCTCTATGTCCCCTCTGGATGCTCCACAGCGCGTTTTTTAATTTCTCGGCCCCCTCTGGACACTCCACATCTCTTATTGGAGCGTTATGCCCCATCTGGAGGCTCAACGCCCCCTCTGTGAGCTCTTTGCTCTCTCTGGAGGCTCCACTCTACCTTTTGGGAGCTCTGCGTGCCCCTCTAGAGGCTTCACACCACCTCTTGATACTGCACACCTCCTCTGGAGTCTCTATATCCCGTCTAGAGTCTCCACAACCCTTCTTGGAAGTCCTCGCCCCCTCTAGAGACTCCATGCCCCTTCTGGCAGCTCTACACCCCTTCTTGATGATCCATGCACCCTCTGGAAGTTAATAGCCACCTCTGGGAACTTTGCTTCACCTCAGGAAGCTCTGCACTCCCTCTGGAGTTTCCATGCTACCTCCGAGAGCTATATACCTTATATGGAGGCTTTGCATCCCCTCTAGGAGCTGCACAGCCACCTCTGAGACCTCCACAGCCAATTCTGTAGGCTCCACGGTACTTAGGAAAGCTTCAAGCCCACTCTTGATGCTCCATGCCACATCTGGAAGCTCCACTTTTTATGTAGAAGCTCCACACTATCTCTGAAGGCTCCACATTCCTTTTGGACACTCTATAGCCCCTCTTAAGGCTGCATGACTGCTCATGAGGCTATATCTCACGTCTGGATGTTCCACGCCACGTCTTGATTCTCCACGCCATGTCTGAAGGCTCCACGACACCTCTGGGAGTTCCATGGCCCCCTTTTCTACACACCTCTTGATGCTCCACGCGGCCTCTGGAGGTTCCGCGTCCCATCTCAGAGTTCCACTCCTTTTTTTGGAGGGTCAACACCACCTCTGGGATATGGAGGCTCCATGCCCTCTGTGGAGGCTCCACACTACGCCTAGATGCTCTACTTTCCTTTTGGATACTTTATACCCCTTCTTAAAGCTCCATGACTGTTCTTGAGGCTATACGCCACCTCTCGGAGCTCTATGCCACCTCTGTCAGCTCCATGCTCCCTCTGGAGGCTACATCTAAAAATTACACCAGATTTATAAACGGGGCTTATCTCCATAAATCAATTAATGGAGTTACATTTTACCATCGAGTTATTCTCTCTGAAATCCCCATAGCCCTCGACGGGAACAGGATCCACGTGAATTCTGGGGTGACCATTGGGCCACTAGGGGTCCCCAGTCACCACGCTCACACATTTAGACTTGCAAATGGAAGATAATGCAGCCATATTGTCATGACTGTGGTGGGTGGTAAGGGGCCCTTGACCCTTCTTGCCTGGGGCCCTGCCCCCTCCCCTATGGTCAGGCCCCTTGGTTTTCGGATTCATCCTTTTTATGAATAGATGGATGGATTAGCATTTGTGGTGGGTTTGACCTAGTGCCAGCGCTTTCCTTGGCATCTTTCCTGGTATGAGACCCCCAGACCACCATGAAGCTGGTTCTTGTCTCCTGCGGACCCCATGTATTGTGTTCCTTATATGCATGATGGCATCCTTTGTCCGCCGGTGCCAGTCTTTCTGACTCCGTACCTGCTGGATCGGCTCACTCCTTTCTCATCCCCTCTTCCCAAGCAATTTACATTTCAATCTGTGCTGGGCCTGTGCGCCATCGCTCCCCGAGCCGTGGGATAACCATTTACAAATTAATCTGGGAAATCTGCTGCCAACATGGTGTCTCTCCAGCGCTATTAACTACTGTATCTTATTACGGCCGAGGACAGCGGGAATACAAACAGCCGGCGCGCCGGCGGAGGAAGCCTATTTATTATGGGTTGTATTTATTTATCAGCCCCGGCGAGGGGGTCACTGCGGACCGCGGGGTTATCTCATGATCACCGACGCTCTGACGGGGAAGGTGGTGAGTTATGATGGTGTATCTATACAAGCAGCTGTAGTCAGAGTACCGACTGACCTCACAGCGAGGTGTGATGTTATGTGCCGCATTGTGATGTCATCACACTGGGCAGTATGTCATTAATATCATGAACACTCCCGATGACCTCATACAAGACCCAGTGACATCATCCAGCTGGTCTGCATGTATGATGGCTCACTGCTGGTCGCCTGTACAGCCCAGACCCCATCACCAGTGGCAGCACCGACACAGGAGCCCCTGAGCTGTATGGATTGTTGGGATTGATCCACCATTGCGTCACCTTTCTGACAGTCACCCTCATCGTCAGATTCGGGGCTTCGCTCCTGGCCTTCTGATATTTGGATGAAGTGCCAGGAAAAATATTTGAGGATAAGTAAGAGACATGTGGCAGGCGGGGTATACGGCATCTCCTCGCGGCCCTCCGGGGACACACAAACGGGAAGATTGTATCATGTTTATCAACGACTGAAGCCGCTATGGCTGCACAAATGTCAGGCAGGAACTTAATGGTGGACACTCTGAAGGCAGTGACTGCGGGATACGGCTTGTCAAGGGCTCCTGCCTGATGGGAGTGACTGCGGGATACGGCGTGTCAAGGACTCCTGCCTGATGGGAGTGACTGCGGGATACGGCGTGTCGAGGGCTCCTGTCTGATGGGAGTGACTGCGGGATACAGCGTGTCGAGGGCTCCTGCCTGATGGGAGTGACTGCGGGATACGGCGTGTCGAGGGCTCCTGCCTGATGGGAGTGACTGCGGGATACAGCGTGTCGAGGGCTCCTGCCTGATGGGAGTGACTGCGGGATACGGCGTGTCGAGGGCTCCTGCCTGATGGGAGTGACTGCGGGATACGGCGTGTCAAGGACTCCTGCCTGATGGGAGTGACTGCGGGATACGGCGTGTCGAGGGCTCCTGCCTGATGGGAGTGACTGCGGGATACAGCGTGTCGAGGGCTCCTGCCTGATGGGAGTGACTGCGGGATACAGCGTGTCGAGGGCTCCTGCCTGATGGGAGTGACTGCGGGATACGGCGTGTCGAGGGCTCCTGTCTGATGGGAGTGACTGCGGGATACAGCGTGTCGAGGGCTCCTGCCTGATGGGAGTGACTGCGGGATACAGCGTGTCAAGGACTCCTGTCTGATGGGAGTGACTACGGGATACAGCGTGTCAAGGACTCCTGTCTGATGGGAGTGACTGCGGGATACAGCGAGTCGATGGCTCCTGTCTGATGGGAGTGACTGCGGGATACAGCGTGTCGATGGCTCCTGTCTGATGGGAGTGACTGCGGGATACGGCGTGTCAAGGACTCCTGTCTGATGGGAGTGATTGCGGGATACAGCGTGTCGAGGGCTCCTGCCTGATGGGAGTGACTGCGGGATACAGCGTGTCGAGGGCTCCTGCCTGATGGGAGTGACTGCGGGATACGGCGTGTCGAGGGCTCCTGCGTGAAGGGAGTGACTGCAGGATATGGTGTGTCAGGGGCTCCTGTCTGATGGGAGTGACTGCGGGATACAGCGTGTCGAGGGCTCCTGTCTGATGGGAGTGACTGCGGGATACAGCGTGTCGAGGGCTCCTGCCTGATGGGAGTGACTGCGGGATACAGCGTGTCGAGGGCTCCTGCCTGATGGGAGTGACTGCGGGATACGGCGTGTCGAGGGCTCCTGCGTGAAGGGAGTGACTGCAGGATTTGGTGTGTCAGGGGCTCCTGTCTGATGGGAGTGACTGCGGGATACAGCATTTCGAGGACTCCTGTCTGATGAGAGTGACTGTATGAAGATCCACTATCAGTGCATTTATGTTCTTAAAGACTTTGGCCCCAATTTATCATTTTTACTTTGTCCTGACGTATTCACTGAGGTTTATTGCATCAAATTAATTAAAATGGCGCACACGGTTCATTAATTTGTCGCAAAGTTAAAAAAAAATACTTCTTTCCTATCATAAACCATTTTTGTGACTTTTTGAGTTGAGAATCGCATTTTTTTACAAAATTGTTGCAAGCGATGCGGCTTTTGGAGAGATCCTGTTTAACACTGCACCCGAGGAAATGAAGCAGAGTTGCGCCAAATTTTGAAAAGTCGCAATTGATGAATCGGCTGGAATCTCTCAACTCTGCGAACAACAAAGAAACGGGCAAGTGAATAATAGTATTAAAATAAGACACAAATAGAATAACGGGTGCAAAAAAAAGGACAAAACTAGTAAAAAAAATAAAATCGTTTTCAATACCTCACTGTATTGGAAGATTCTTTGTTTATATCGTCCTTTGTTACAATGTGTCAGTGCAGATAAGAGCGATCACTTGGAGGGGAGAGGGTTCTGCTGCTGACTGTAAATGGCTGTCTTGGCTGTACTGATACATTGTAGCAAATCTTTGGCGGGGAGATTCAATATTTGAATGTAAAAAAACAATGTTTGCAATTACTGTTAGATAACAGAGATCCCGAAAATAGAGAAACATTGAAACAAGTGAAATAATAATACAAGATTTACAAGGGTGGAAATATCTGCGTTCTGCACATTAGCTGGAACAGTCCGATGTAATAATAGTTCTGGCTGTTGTCACCCAATTGTTCCAGCTGTTGTTACCTGATGGGTCTGATTATTGTGATTTTATTGTTATTGCTGATGTGCCCCTGTAGTTCCAGCTGATTTGACCCTATTTTCCAGCCTATGTGATCCTGCAGTTCTAGTTGGTGTAACCCAATTTTTCCAGCTGATGTGATCCATTGGTTCCGGCTGCTGTGACATGATTCTTCTTGCAGATGTGATCTGATTTTTCTGATTGTTGTGTCCAATTGTTTCAGCTGTTGTGACCTGATTGTCCCAGCTGATGTAGTGTGATAGTGCCAGCTGTTGTGACATGATTGTCCCAGCTGATGTGATGGGATTGTGCCAGCTGTTGTGATTGGACTGTGCCAGCGGTTGTGACCTGATTGTCCCAGCTGATTTGATTGGATTGTGCCAGCGGTTGTGACCTGATTGTGCCAGCTGTTGTGACCTGATTGTCCCAGCTGATGTGATTGGATTGTGACAGCGGTTGTGACCTGATTGTCCCAGCTGATATGATTGGATTGTGCCAGCGGTTGTGACCTGATTGTGCCAGCTGTTGTGACCTGATTGTCCCAGCTGATGTGATTGGATTGTGCCAGCTGTTGTGACCTGATTGTCCCAGCTGATGTGATGTGTTACACTCAGACAGTCGAGTGTCCAAAACACAGTGTGACAGATGTGCATGGATCAACAGACGTCCGGAGCACTTGGTCCTTAAGCTCCCCTAACATCCCTATACAAGTCCATACCCTTGTCGCCCTCACATGCCTAGTGCCTTACTGTCCCTCCACACACCCTGTGTAGGGACAAGGCTGGTGAGTGCACTAGATGTCATCACTACAGTAACAACACACAAGGGAAGAACGACAGACAGGGGAACATAAAGGATATACTAAAGAACTTCACAGCTTCAGCCAGACACCAGGGCTGCAGACAACATAGCTCCAAAGAGTAGCACAAAAGCCCCAGCAGCGGATCACCAGCAGGAGATCACCAGCAGCGGATCATCAGCAGCTCCTAGAAAACGTCTTCCCTCTAAGGAGGTCAGAAACAAAATGACTTCTATTACCGACATCAGTTGATGGCTAGGCTAAACTGCTAAATGAGCATTACCCGAGAAACCGATAAGAGGGGTCTGTGGTTCCCCTTTTCTTTTTAACAGATGATGTGGATACTGGGGGTCTCGCGTACCTTCTGACAGAGTATATATCCGGGATTACATAGGGGCCACACAGAGTCGTAACCCAACACTGAAGGTCTGAATGTGATTTTCTGCCTTATTTACTGCACTTGTGTGATTCAGTGAAACCCTTCAATCCGGCATCTGATAATCCAGAAAATCAGTGCTGTAATGTAAAGCGATGATTACTGGTGTATGTATAGTATAAGTGAGCGTCCAGTAATGTGCAATGTCTGGTAATCTGGCACCCGTCCCATTGATGCTGTCTGTTTTGGTGACTCTTCTTCGCGCTCCTCATCCTCCTCTCTCTCTCTGCAGGCTTACAGCTTCGCCATCGGTACTTGGCCTAAGAACGGACTCCTAGACATGAATAAGGGCATGAGCCTGCAGCACATAGGGCGACCCCACAGCGGGATAGGTGAGTGCCGCAGCGGGAAGGAGGGATTGTGAGCGTCGTGTCCTCTGATCCCCCCCATCTCCATGTGGAAAGGGTTAATTCTTGTTCTCTGCTCTCGCCGCAAAAACTCTGCAATCAATAGATGTTAAGGAGATGAATTATTTACATCTCAGCAGCATTTAATTAGAGCGCTCCCTGCTCTGGGGGATGGCGTCGCCCGCTCTGAGGCACCCCTTTCCTGTGAGCTCAGCACCCCGCTCCTGTGAGGCCAGCACCCCGGACCTGTGATGCCAGCACCCCCCTTTTATGAGGTCAGCCCCCTTGGCCTGTGAAGTCTGCACTCCGGACCTGTAAGCCCAGCACCCCGAACCTTTGAGCCCAGCACCCCGGGCCTGTGAGGCCAGCACCCCGCACTTGTGAGCCTAGCACCCCCCTCCTATGAGGTCAGCACCCCGGCCTGTGATATCAGCACTGCGCTCCTGTGAGGCCAGCACCCAGGGCCTGTGAGATCAGCACCCCGCTCCTGTGAGGCCAGCACCTCGCGCTTGTGAGCCTAGCACCCCCCTCTTGTGAGGCCAGCACCCCCCTTCTATGAGGTCAGCACCCCGCTCCTGTGAGGCCAGCACCCCGCTCTTGCGCCAACTGCACTGGGTGAGATTTTGTGACGCCCCGTTGCCAGCACCGTGCTGCTCATGAAGCTGAGCACTCACTCCAAGGGTGGTCATAGGCTCATGGGGTCGTCATGGGCTCACGCGGTGGTTATGGGCTCACAGGGTGGTTATGGGCTCACGGGGTGGTTATGGGCTCACGGGGGTGGTCATGGGTTCGCGGGGTGGTCATGGGCTCACGGGGTGGTTATGGGCTCACGGGGTGGTTATGGGCTCACGGGGGGGGTCATGGGCTCACGGGGGGGGTCATGGGCTCACGGGGGGTCATGGGCTCACGGGGGGGTCATGGGCTCACGGGGGGTCATGGGCTCGCGGGGTGGTCATGGGCTCGCGGGGTGGTCATGGGCTCACGGGGGGGGTCATGGGCTCACAGGGGGGTCATGGGCTCGCGGGGTGGTCATGGGCTCGCGGGGGGGTCATGGGCTCACGGGGTGACTGGGTGACCCGCCTTTCATCCTCATGAGGCTTATAATCGGGTCATAATATCCATCACTTGTCAGGCGGAGCCGCGCGTCTGTGAGTGTCTTCTACCTCCGCTCCGCAGCTTGGGACACGGCCCATTACCCGCTCCGAGTACCCAGCACTTCTGCAATCGATGCTTTAATTGATGCTTTGTACAGTTAATGTATCCAAGAAATGAGTGATGCCGTCCCCTCCGATGGAGTCCGGCACGGAGCTGCGGAGTCTCTGCGCGGCTGCTGCGTCTTATGGCAGCGTAATGCAGCGCCATCCGGAGTGATGTCCCCCTCTGCAGCAGAAGCCTCGGATCCCGGACCCCAGCTGCGCTATATGAATCCCTTCTACAAGCGCCTAACCCCAATGTGATCTGAATGCTCTGACTTCCTGCTGAGCTTGTGACCAGTCCGAACAAGCAGCGCTGCAGTGTAAAGCATGTTGAATAGGAAGTAGATATCAGACTGCCCCAGACTCCAGGAGACAATGTCGCTGCGCTGAAGTCTGTGATCATAGCTGTTTGCCGGAAAAGATACAAAGCAAGCACTACCGAATAACAGCAAGCAGAGGTAGTGACTTCTGAAGGATATTTCAGACCAGAAGTGAATGTCTTTTTTCTGAGGCTTCTCTCGCTCATGCATCTCCTACTCATCTCACTGATTTGGCGGAAGCATGTGTCTTGTGAATGCGGCGTTCTTCCATTGGAGGCGTGCATCCTGTGAGTGCGGCGTTCGACCATCGGAAGCGTGCGTCCTGTGAATCCGGCGTTCTTCCATCGGAAGCATGCATCCTGTGAGTGCGGCGTTCTTTCATCCATCGGAGGCGTGCGTCCTGTGAATACGGCGTTCTTCCATTGGAGGCTTGGGTCCTGTAAATGTGGCGTTCTTCCATCCATCAGAGGCGTGCATCCTGTGAATGCAGCGTTCTTCCATTAATCTGAGGCATGCTTCCTGTGAATGTGGCGTTCTTCCATTAATTGGAGGCGTGCGTCCTGTGAATGTGTCGTTCTTCCATCGGAGGCGTTCTTCCATCGCAGGCGTGTGTCCTTTGAGTGCGGCGTTCTTCCATCCATTGGAGGCGTGCGTCCTGTGAATGTGGCGGTCTTCCATCGGAGGCGTGCGTCCTGTGAATGCGGCGTTCTTCCATCAGAGGCGTACGTCCTGTGAATGCGGCGTTCTTCCATCGGAGGCATGCGTCCTGTGAATGCGGCGTTCTTCCATCGGAGGCGTGCGTCCTCTGAATGCGGCGTTCTTCCATCGGAGGCGTGCGTCCTGTGAATGCGGCGTTCTTCCATCGGAGGCGTACGTCCTGTGAATGCGGCGTTCTTCCATCGGAGGCATGCGTCCTGTGAATGCGGCGTTCTTCCATCGGAGGCGTGCGTCCTGTGAATGCGGCGTTCTTCCATCGGAGGCGTGCGTCCTGTGAATGCGGCGTTCTTCCATCGGAGGCGTGCGTCCTGTGATTGCGGCATTCTTCTATCGGAGGCGTGCGTCCTGTGAATGCGGCGTTCTTCCATCCATTGGAGGCGTGCGTCCTGTGAATGCGGCGTTCTTCCATCGGAGGCATGCGTCCTGTGAATGCGGCGTTCTTCCATCGGAGGCATGCATCCTGTGAATGCGGCGTTCTTCCATCGGAGGCGTGCGTCCTGTGAATGCGGCGTTCTTCCATCGGAGGCGTGCGTCCTGTGAATGCGGCGTTCTTCCATCGGAGGCGTGCGTCCTGTGAATGCGGCGTTCTTCCATCGGAGGCGTACGTCCTGTGAATGCGGCGTTCTTCCATCGGAGGCATGCGTCCTGTGAATGCGGCGTTCTTCCATCCATTGGAGGCGTGCGTCCTGTGAATGTGGCGTTCTTCCATCGGAGGCGTGCGTCCTGTGAATGCGGCGTTCTTCCATCGGAGGCGTACGTCCTGTGAATGCGGCGTTCTTCCATCGGAGGCATGCGTCCTGTGAATGCGGCGTTCTTCCATCGGAGGCGTGCGTCCTGTGAATGCGGCGTTCTTCCATCGGAGGCGTGCGTCCTGTGAATGCGGCGTTCTTCCATCGGAGGCGTGCGTCCTGTGAATGCGGCGTTCTTCCATCGGAGGCGTGCGTCCTGTGAATGCGGCGTTCTTCCATCGGAGGCGTGCGTCCTGTGATTGCGGCATTCTTCTATCGGAGGCGTGCGTCCTGTGAATGCGGCGTTCTTCCATCCATCGCCACTGCAGTGATTGCAGAGATAAGTAATCGCTGAGGAATAAACACTTTGTGCATGTGCCGGTGATGGATTTTGGCCATCGCTCCCGAGCGCGGCTGTTCGGGGATTTTTGGCATGTCACGGGCGGATGATGTAAGTCAGGTATTTATCTAGCAGAGAGCGAATAATGGCTGATGACATCATGAGCCGGCGAGATAATCTGGAAATGGATAAAAGGCGACAGCCAGGATCATTTGTCCTGAGTGAAGGGAGGAAGATGGATCCAGGCGGGCAGCAGCATCAGTCTGCAGAGGCCGCAGAGCGTGGCACCTGCCCTGGCGCGGCTGACGGGTGCACGTGAATCTGAGCCCCGAGTCGTCCTCTGGGGGGTCACATAATGACCTGCACTCCATGACTGGAGCAGTAATTGTCGCTCTATGGCATGGGACAGCTGGAGCTCTTTGTGCCATCTCCCGGGGCGCTGTGGATCCAATCTCCAAATTTCCACCAGTCCAGAATGGAAATTCCAGTCACAGGACCCCGGGCTATGAAGCATCATAAGCACTGTAAAGATTTTCAGATGTGTTTTCCGGGTGGGGGATTGTAGTCACTGGCTTGTAATATAGCCACTGTTAGGCTATGTGCCCACGCTAGAATGTCCCTGCGGATTTTTTTTGCCTGAAAATCCGCGACTTTCGCGGCAAATCCGCACCCGCGGATTTGCCGCGAATTTACCGCGGATTTACCGCGGATTTGCCGCGGATTTTGATGCGGATTTCATTTTTTTTTTTTTCCCCATTCAAAACCAAAAATCCGCACCAAATCTGCACCAAACAATTGACATGCTGCAGATTTTTCCGGATCAAAATCCGCGGCAAATCCGCAGCGGAAAAATCCGCAGCATGGGCACAGCATTTCCAAAATGCCATTGAAATGGCTTGGAAGTGCTGCTGCTGCAGATTTTCGGCAAATCCGCGGTAAATCCGCGGCAAAATCCGCGGCAAATCCGCGGTAAATCCTGTAGCGTGGGCACATAGCCTTAGGATCCTGTGTCCGTGTAACGTGCAGTCATCAGGCGCTAATGTTTAGGAATACATGGACGGTCGCACTATCAGGTGCCACATTCCCAGGTTACGTTCTATAGAGACTGACGTCACCGTGACATTCCACACATCATGCCGGAGATTTACCACCTAATGTCGGTATTGGGTTTGTGTACCATCTTGTAATGCAAGAGCCTGTCTGGAAGATGAAGAGATAATTTCACTGATGGTGCCTCAAAATATGAGGATTTGGCGGGAGGAGAGGATCCGCGAGGTGGGAGGAGAGGATCCGCGAGGTGGGAGGAGAAGATCCGCGAGGTGGGAGGAGAGGTTCTGCGAGGCGGGAGGAGAGGTTCTGCGAGGCGGGAGGAGAGGTTCTGCGAGGCGGGAGGAGAGGTTCCGAGAGGCGGGAGGAGAGGATCTGCGAGGCGCGAATCCGCAAGGCGGGAGGAGAGGTTCTGCGAGGCGGGAGGAGAGGATCCACGAGGCGAGGTTCCGCGAGGCGGGAGGAGAGGTTCTGTGAGGCGGGAGGAGAGGATCCACAAGGCGGGAGGAGAGGATCCACAAGGCGGGAGGAGAGGTTCTGCGAGGCGGGAGGAGAGGAGCCACAAGGCGGGAGGAGAGGATCCGTGAGGCGGGAGGAGAGGTTCCCCAAGGCGGGAGGAGAGGATCCGCGAGGTGGGAGGAGAGGTTCTGCGAGGCGGGAGGAGAGGAGCCACAAGGCGGGAGGAGAGGATCCATGAGGCGGGAGGAGAGTATCCGTGAGGCGGGAGGAGAAGAGCCACAAGGCGGGAGGAGAGGTTCTGCGAGGCGGGAGGAGAGGATCCGCGAGGCGGGAGGAGAGGTTCCCCAAGGCGGGAGGAGAGGTACTGCGAGGCGGGAGGAGAGGAGCCAGAAGGCGGGAGGAGAGGTTCCCCAAGGCGGGAGGAGAGGATCCGCGAGGCGGAAGGAGAGGATCCGCGAGGCGGGAGGAGAGGTTCTGCGAGGTGGGAGGAAAGTGATAGGAAACAGTAGAAATCTGTGAAGATGACTAACAGGCGAATACTGCGAAATGGAGCCATAACAACCATGAATAACAGGGTTGTGAGAACGTGGCGACCTCAGTTTCAATATACGTCTCAGCCAGAGATCCGGTGCCCCGATAGGTCCCAGTGTAGATCCCTGCTTTCCAGGAGCTCTCGTTGATGGCGACTTTTCAGATGGTGCTGAGGTGGTGGCAGGCTTTATCCCCCTCTGCTGTGTGCGCCTCTCGTAGATGGCGGCTCCTCGGATGGTGGTGGGGTGGTGGCAGGTTTTATCCCCCTCTGCTGTGTGCGCCTCTCGTAGATGGCGGCTCATCGGATGGTGGCGGGGTGGTGGCAGGCTTTATCCCCTCTCTGCTGTGTGCGCCTCTCGTAGATGGCAGCTCCTCGGATGGTGGCGGGGTGGTGGCAGGCTTTATCCCCTCTCTGCTGTGTGCGCCTCTCGTAGATGGTGGCTCCTCGGATGGTGGCGAGGTGGTGGCAGGCTTTATCTCCTCTGCTGTGTGCGCACCTCGTAGATGATGTCTCGGCCCTAAATGCCGGCTTGTCACATAGATGGCGGCTGCGGCTTATCTATAGGAGTGCTACATGGTGATTTTTTTTAACCCCTTGTGTGCTGGCGGCAGCTCTCCTCGCCCCGTACAATACCTCGTGCACCAGGGGTCGCCGGCTGTCTTTATTGGAGGTGCGGAGAGGTCGGGTGTTATATTGTCCACACATGCAGAGTATTAATTAGGCCCGGCATAGGAGGCAGAAGAAATGGCGGCGGCTGGATCTTTTCTGAATGAGGAGGTTAATGGGATGCTCGGAGAGTAGACAGCTTTAATGAGCTTCAACTGGATGTGCCGGGAGTTTACTGTGGGTGTTAAAAGGGTCACACTGCAGTAGTCTGATGTGGATTGTGTGCGGGACCCCCGGTGTCAGGGGTGAGCGTCTGTCAGAGTGCAGGCAGAGCTGCATTCACTTAGTGACACCATTCTAATTAACTACCGGGGGAGACGGCAGCCACTGATGAGCGCCGCCATAGTCCTCTGCGCTGACACCAGACGATGGAAAGGGAGGAAGAGACATCCGCTAAGTGCACCAGCTGAAGCCGCGAGCGCGGGATATCCGCTGACACTTGCGTGGCCCCGGGGACCCCAGCACGCCTCCCGCGGTGCTTACTGATGTCCACTTGGCCGCTGTGGGGTCACCGCCTGTCATCCCGCCACATGTCACCATATACATGACCCTGATCTGAAAGGTACAGAAAACACCAGACCCCACTGATCGTAGGGCACACGTGTGAGGCCGACACTCGGGGCTTCCACGGACCCCCAGAGGACTAGCCCCATCAGTGCTAATCTGTGCGGAAAACCAAAAGCCCATGTACAAGTATCCTCATCAGTCCGGTGCACCGCGCTCTGTAACCCCGATTACTGGCCGAGGGCCACACACGATGTGAAGGCTAGATCACTGGGGGGCCACAGACTATGTGAGAGCTGCAGCATTGGGGGGCCCACACATGATGTGAGAGCTGCAGCACTGGGGGGCCCATACATGATGTGAGAGCTGCAGCACTGGGGGGCAACACATGATGTGAGAGCTGCAGCACTGGGGGGGCCCACACACGATGTGAGAGCTGCAGCACTGGGGGGCCCCACACGATGTGAGAGCTGCAGCACTGGGGGGCCCGCACATGATGTGAGAGCTGCAGCACTGGGGACCCACACATGATGTGAGAGCTGCAGCACTGGGGGCCACACACGATGTGAGAGCAGCAGCACTGGGGGGCAACACATGATGTGAGAGCTGCAGCACTGGGGGGCAACACATGATGTGAGAGCTGCAGCACTGGGGGGCCACACATGATGTGAGAGCTGCAGCACTGGGGGGCCACACACGATGTGAGGGCTGCAGCACTGGGGGGCCCACACATGATGTGAGAGCTGCAGCACTGGGGGGCAACACATGATGTGAGAGCTGCAGCACTGGGGGCCACACATGATGTGAGAGCTGCAGCACTGGGGGGCCACACACGATGTGAGGGCTGCAGCACTGGGGGGCCCACACATGATGTGAGAGCTGCAGCGCTGGGGGCCACACATGATGTGAGAGCTGCAGCACTGGGGGGGCAACACATGATGTGAGAGCTGCAGCACTGGGGGGCCACACATGATGTGAGAGCTGCAGCACTGGGGGGCAACACATGATGTGAGAGCTGCAGCACTGTGGGGCCACACATGATGTGAGAGCTGCAGCACTGGGGGGCCACACATGATGTGAGAGCTGCAGCACTGTGGGGCCACACATGATGTGAGAGCTGCAGCACTGGGGGGCAACACATGATGTGAGAGCTGCAGCACTGGGGGGCCACACATGATGTGAGAGCTGCAGCACAGTGGGGCCACACATGATGTGAGAGCTGCAGCACTGGGGGGCCACACATGATGTGAGAGCTGCAGCACTGGGGGCCACACATGATGTGAGGGCTGCAGCACTGGGGGGCCCACACATGATGTGAGGGCTGCAGCACTGGGGGGGGGCAACACATGATGTGAGAGCTGCAGCACTGGGGGCCACACACGATGTGAGGGCTGCAGCACTGGGGGGGCCCACACATGATGTGAGAGCTGCAGCACTGGGGGCCACACATGATGTGAGAGCTGCAGCACTGGGGGCCACACATGATGTGAGAGCTGCAGCACTGGGGGCCACACATGATGTGAGAGCTGCAGCACTGGGGCCCACACATGATGTGAGAGCTGCAGCACTGGGGGCCACACATGATGTGAGAGCTGCAGCACTGGGGGAGGCACACGATGTGAGAGCTGCAGCACTGGGGGGGCCCCACACATGATGTGAGAGCTGCAGCACTGGGGGGCAACACATGATGTGAGAGATGCAGCACTGGGGGCCACACATGATGTGAGAGCTGCAGCACTGGGGGGCCACACACGATGTGAGGGCTGCAGCACTGGGGGGCCCACACATGATGTGAGAGCTGCAGCGCTGGGGGCCACACATGATGTGAGAGCTGCAGAACTGGGGGGCAACACATGATGTGAGAGCTGCAGCACTGGGGGCCACACACGATGTGAGAGCTGCAGCACTGGGGGCCACACACGATGTGAGAGCTGCAGCTCTGGGGGCCACACATGATGTGAGAGCTGCAGCACTGGGGGACCCCACATGATGTGAGAGCTGCAGCACTAGGGGGCCCACACATGATGTGAGAGCTGCAGCACTGGGGGGCCACACATGATGTGAGAGCTGCAGCACTGGGGGGCCACACATGATGTTACATAGTTACATAGTTACTAAGGTTGAAAAAAGACCTAGGTCCATCTAGTTCAACCTTCCTCCACCAGTTCTACATTTAGTCACTAAGTCATTTATAACCAACAATGTTCTGTGTACTGAGGAAATCATCCAGCCCTTTTTTGAAAGCAGTTATAGTATCTGCCATTACTACCTCTTGTGGTAGGGCATTCCACAGTCTGACTGCTCTAACTATAAAGAACCCTTTCCTATTTAGCTGTCGGAATCGCTTTTCTTCCACTCGCAGTGAGTGTCCCCTGGTCCTTAGTATTGTCTTCGGAAGAAATAAGTTATGTGCCAGTCCTTTATATTGACCACACATGTATTTATACATATAAATTAGATCTCCTCTGAGACGTCTTTTTTCTAAGCTAAACATATCTAACTTTTTCAACCTCTCATCATACGGGCGGCCTCCATTCCTTGCAATAGTCTAGTTGCCGCCTTTGAACTGACTCTAACTTCTGAATGTCCTTTTTAAAATGTGGAGCCCAAAACTGGATCCCATATTCCAGATGTGGCCTTACAAGTGATTTATAGAGGGGTAACAATACGTTGGGATCCCGGGATCTAATCTCTCTTTTTATACACCCTAGAATCTTGTTTGCTTTTGCAGCTGCTGCCTGACATTGAGTGCTGCTGCTCAGCTTATTTGTAATGAGAATACCCAAGTCCTTCTCCTGTTCTGTAGTCCCGAGTTTACTTCCATTTAATGTATACGCAACTATAGGATTACTCCGTCCTAGGTGAATTACTTTACATTTATCAACATTAAATCTCATTTGCCAAGTATCTGCCCATTCTGACATCTTATCCAGATCTTTTTGTAATATTATACTATCAAGGTCAGTTTTTAATATCCTACATAGTTTGGTGTCATCAGCAAAGACTGACACTTTACTATCAATCCCATCCACAAGGTCATTAATAAAGAGATTAAAAAGAATTGGTCCTAGCACAGATCCCTGGGGCACCCCACTGCTGACTATGGCCCATTTAGAGAATATACCATTTATGACAACTCTTTGTTTCCTATCTTTTAGCCAATTCCTTACCCAGTTGCATATAGTTTCCCCTAGTCCTTGCTTCTGGAGCTTTAGTATAAGGCTATTATGTGAGAGCTGCAGCACTGGGGGGGGGGCACACATGATGTGAGAGATGCAGAACTGGGGGGCCACACATGATATGAGAGCTGCAGCACTGGGGGGGCCACACATGATGTGAGAGCTGCAGCACTGGGGGGGCCACACACGATGTGAGAGCTGCAGCACTGGGGGGCCACACATGATGTGAGAGAGCACTGGGGGACCCCACACGATGTGAGAGCTGCAGCACTGGGGGACCCCACACGATATGAGAGCTGCAGCACTGAGGGGCCCACACATGATGTGAGAGCTGCAGCACTGGGGGGGCCACACATGATGTGAGAGCTGCAGAACTGGGGGGCCCACACATGATGTGAGAGCTGCAGCACTGGGGGGGGCGACACATGATGTGAGAGCTGCAGCACTGGGGGGGCGACACACGATGTGAGAGCTGCAGCACTGGGGGGCCACACATGATGTGAGAGCTGCAGCACTGGGGGGCCCACACACGATGTGAGAGCTGCAGCACTGGGGGGCCCACACATGATGTGAGAGCTGCAGCACTGGGGGGCCCACACATGATGTGAGAGCTGCAGCACTGGGGGGCCCACACATGATGTGAGAGCTGCAGCACTGGGGGGGCCCACACATGATGTGAGAGAGCACTGGGGGACCCCACACTATGTGAGAGCTGCAGCACTGGGGGACCCCACACGATATGAGAGCTGCAGCACTGGGGGACCCCACACGATGTGAGAGCTAGAGCACCTGGGCTCAGACATGAGGACACGCCCAGAGTCTGGTCTCTGCTTCCGGGAGACTTTGTGGCGGTAGAGTCATGGGCTGCTCTGGAGAAAGGCGCTGGCACTCGTTTTGCCCTGGACGTTGCATCTTCAGTTCCGCGACTACAAGGTGCAGTATTTGCACCATATTCACTAAGGACAGGACTCCTCCTCTGGCCTATCACAAGGGGCCGCGCTATATGCGCCATTTACGTCTCCGCGCATCCCGCTATTCACTATAAACCTCTTATAACTTATGCTATAATTGTGGTAATCCGGTAAACGAAGTGCGCCAAGAAGTGAGGTTCGTGGTGTCTGAGAAATTCAGCATTGAGACTTTCTCTGCGCTTACACTGAGCGCTTTGAAAAGTTTTGTTGGTTAGTCATAAGAAATGCCGTAATAATAAATGCTGTGCCGTGCCTCGTGTAGGAGAATATTGTGCGGGAGTCAAATAGTCGGACAATTGCACCATTTGTTTCCAATCATTGTCTCCGAGCAGCAGCCACCACCTTCTTATACCCTGCAGAGGCCCAGAGCAGCAGCCACCACCTTCTTATACCCTGCAGAGGCCCAGAGCAGCAGCCACCACCTTCTTATACCCTGCAGAGGCCCAGAGCAGCAGCCTCCACTTTCTTATATCCTGCGGAGACCCAGAGCAGCAGCCACCACCTTCTTATACCCTGCAGAGGCCCAGAGCAGCAGCCACCACTTTCTTATACCCTGCAGAGGCCCAGAGCAGCAGCCACCACCTTCTTATACCCTGCGGAGGCCCAGAGCAGCAGCCTCCACTTTCTTATATCCAGCGGAGACCCAGAGCAGCAGCCTCCACTTTCTTATATCCTGCAGAGGCCCAGAGCAGCAGCCTCCACTTTCTTATATCCTGCAGAGGCCCAGAGCAGCAGCCACCACCTTCTTATACCCTGCAGAGGCCCAGAGCAGCAGCCACCACTTTCTTATACCCTGCAGAGGCCCAGAGCAGCAGCCACCACCTTCTTATACCCTGCGGAGGCCCAGAGCAGCAGCCTCCACTTTCTTATATCCAGCGGAGACCCAGAGCAGCAGCCTCCACTTTCTTATATCCTGCGAAGACCCAGAGCAGCAGCCTCCACTTTCTTATATCCTGCGGAGACCCAGAGCAGCAGCCTCCACTTTCTTATATCCTGCGGAGACCCCGAACAGCTGCTGCCATCTTCTTATACCCTGCGGAGGTCTTGAGCAGCAGCCACCACCTTCTTATATCCTTCGGAGGTACTGAGCTGCCGCCACCTTCTTATATCCTGCGGAGGCCCCGAGCAGCCGCCACCTTATTCCTTGCGGAGGCCTAAGCAGCCACCACTTTTGTATACCCTGCGGAGGCCCCGAGCAGCCGCCACCACCACCTCATATCCTGCGGAGGCCCCGAGCAGCCGCCACCTTATTCCTTGCGGAGGCCTAAGCAGCCACCACTTTTGTATACCCTGCGGAGGCCCCGAGCAGCCGCCACCACCACCTCATATCCTGCGGAGGCCCCGAGCAGCCGCAGCCCCCTTATACACTGCGAAGTCCGCGAGTAGCTGCCGCCACCTTCTTATATCCTGTGGAGGCCCCGAGCAGCCGCCACCTTATTCCTTGCGGAGGCCTAAGCGGCCACCACTTTTGTATACCCTGCGGAGGCCCCGAGCAGCCGCCACCACCACCTCATATCCTGCGGAGGCCCCGAGCAGCCGCAGCCCCCTTATACACTGCGAAGTCCGCGAGTAGCTGCCGCCACCTTCTTATATCCTGTGGAGGTCCCGAGCAGCTACTGCCACCTTCTTACACCCTGCAGATGTCCAGAGGAGCCGCTATCACTTTCTTTAATCCTACGGAGGCCCAGAGGGACCGCCATCACCTTCTTATACCCTGCGGAGGCTCCACTGTAGTTAGCGCTTTCAGCCGATGGCACTGAAGGTGACACCTGAGTCCTCCGAGCCATGCAGGTGGTGTAAAGCTCATCTTGTTCGTCGTGTCATGAAGTCAGCAGACAGGTCTCTTAACCCTTGCTCAGCCATGGACGACGGCAGCAGATACTGGATCACAGCATCCAGGAAATAGACAGGAGCAGAGGGGAGCGAGCAGAGACAATGAAGGAGGCAGGTGGGACAGCGGTCCATCACTGCCCGGTCAGAGCACATTAACTCACTGACATGTTTCTCATTAGCCAGCCTGAGAGGTGTCACAGCCGGGATGACAGCGGAGCCAAGGCAGCTTGAAAAGGCGGAAAAGAGAGCTGACAGCACCTGCCCTTCTTCCTCCCCACCACTGCCACCTTTAATGCTGCAGCCATGCGTCCTCCATGTGGGGGTGTAGCTACAAATAATTAGGATACCTGCCTGTTATGGGGCGACTTGTATGGCATGGGAAGACAAGTCATATTCCTGAGCTATGCAGAGCAACAGGTATGACCACACGGTGCCCCAAAATCATGGCCTCCCCTAGAGCCCAGCTCACAATACCATAGAGCTGCTGCAAAATCAGAGCCTCCCCCACACCTGAGCTTAAATACAGTAGAGCTGCTCCAAAATTATGGGCTCCCCCATACCTGAGCTTACAATACAGTAGAGCTGCCCCAAAATTATGGCCTCCCCCATACCTGAGCTTACAATACAGTAGAGCTGCCCCAAAATTGTGGCCTCCCCCATACCTGAGCTTACAATACAGTACAGCTGCCCCAAAATCAGAGCCTCCCCCATACTTGAGCTTACAATACAGTAGAGCGGCCCCAAAATTATGGCCTCCCCCAGACCTGAGCTCACAATACAGTAGAGCTGCCCCATTAAGAGCTCAGTGTTAGTCCGGGTGGTGTCCATTAGTCTCTGCAATCCACAGTGAGCTCAACACGACCGCAGCACAGATCTCTTCCCTTGCTGGCAGTTTGTTACATTGTATCAGGGCATTTCATTGCTGCGGTTTGTTACAATGTATTAGCGCATTTCATTGGCCGCAGTTTGTTACAATGTATCAGTGCATTTCATTGCCGTGGTTTGTTAGTGTACCAACGCATTTTATTGCCCACAGTTGGTTACAGTGTATCAGCGCATTTCATTGCCCGCGGTTTGTTACAATGTATCAGCGCATTTCATTGCCCGCTGTTTGAATTTCGGGATCCATCTCGGTGTGGATGTTACTCATTTTCACGCCTGGCGCTGGTGGAGGGGGATTTGTTTTTTCTCCAGTTTTCTGTCTTGCTGTCATGTCAGCATTTGGCGATTCACCTTGTACAATAGGAATCTTCTGCCTCAATTAGGCGCCTCCATGAGGTGCGAGGCGCGGGCTCCGCTCTGGGGGTTAATAGGTGTCTCTGCCGGTGTAACGATCATTGATCTGCTGCTGTCTTGCCGCGGCGGCTGCTGCTGTCTGCTTCCTCTCTGCGCTCAGCGATGGCTGCACACACGGCCTAATCAATGTCAGGCAAATTATTACTTGCAGATACAGCCCTGAGTTGGGGGATAAAGGGCGAACGTTTACCGCTGACCCCCTCATGTTCCCCCGGAGTGGGCAGTGCATTAACCACTTCCCTGCCTGTCAAAGTCATCATCTTCCCATCACCAGGACCACCGCTGCAGAAATCAGTGCCATAGAAAGTTCAAGTGTCCTTCATCTGCTGCCGCCGTGCCCTCCATGTGTCCTCCGTCCGCCTCACTGACAGATACAGGGGGCTGCAGATCAAGTGACATCTAGAAAAGGACAAAAATGTAGGAACCACAGTACATGCAAGGTGTACAGCATGACCACACCAGCAGAAGAGTGATTGCAGCTCTGGAGGATAATACAGGACAAGTAAATAATAGAGGACAAGTAATTTACAGTCATGGCTGAAAGTGTTGGCACTCTAAAAAAAAAACCCCAAACATCTCTAGCCGCCACCATATGTGCCTGTGGGTGCTGTGATCTTTACTTTGTAGGCTTCATTCGGTTTTTAGTAAACCGTAGAATTATGTGATTTACCATAAAGCTCTGTCTTGGTCTGATCTGTCCACAAGACACTTTCTCAAAAGGATTTTGGTTACTCACGTACATTTTGGCTTCTTTTCTGTCTCTGTGTCAGCAGTGTGGTCCTCCGGGGTCTCCTCCATAGTGTTTTTCTGTCTGTGTCAGCAATGGGGTCCTCCAGGGTCTCCTCAATAGTGTTTTTCTGTCTCTGTGTCAGCAGTTGGGTCCTCCGGGGTCTCCGCCATAGCGTTTTTCTGTCTCTGTGTCATCAATGGGGTCCTTCTGGGTCTCCTCCATGGTGTTTTTCTGTGTATATGTCAGCAGTGGGGTCCTCCTGGGTCTCCTCCATAGCATTTCATGTCATTCAGATGTGGACGGATAGTTTGCGCTGACACTGATACCCCTGAGCTGCAGTTTGAATTACTTTGGACCTTGATTGGGACTTATCCACCATCCGGACTATCCTGAGTTACAACCTTTCATCAGTTTTTCTCTGCCGTCCACATCCAGGGAGATTAGCTAAAGTGCCAAGGGATGTAAACTTCTTTATTATGTTTTGTACCATGGACAAAGGAACATCAAGATCTCTAGAGATGAACGTATAACTTTGAGATTGTTGATATTTTTCAACTATTTTGGTTCTCAAGTTCTCAGACATTTGTCTTTCTCTTCTCCATGCTTAGTGTAGCACACAACATACAGACACACAATGCAAAGATTGAACCAACTTCTCCCCTTTTTCTCTGTTTTCAGGTGTGATTTTCTTAATGCCCACACCTGTTACTTGTCACAGGTGAGTTTGAACAAGCAGCACATGCTTAAAACACAATTGTTTACGCACAATTTGGGAAAGGTGGGAAGAATTTTGGCCGGCCCATTTTTGGGGTTTTATGCGAAATTGTCCAATTTTCCTTTTATGTTTTTTTTGTTCCAATACACAAAGGAAATAAACCTGTGTATAACAAAGCAAGTAACTGCAAGAATTATCTGGGAGAAATCCTTCATTTTCTGGAACAATTTCAAAGGTGCCAACACTTTTGGCCATGACTGTACCAGCAGCAGAATAGTGAGTGCAGCTCTGTAGTATACAGGATGTTACTCAGGATCAGTAATGTATGTATACAGTGACTGCCTCAGCAGAATAATGAGTGCAGCTCTGGAGTATAATACAGGATGTAACTCAGGTTCACAGTGACTTCCTCAGCAGAATAATGAGTGCAGCTCTGGAGTATAATACAGGATGTAACTCAGGTTCACAGTGACTGCCTCAGCAGAATAATGAGTGCAGCTCTGGAGTATAATACAGGATGTAACTCAGGTTCACAGTGACTGCCTCAGCAGAATAGTGAGTGCAGCTCTGGAGTATAATACAGGATGTAACTCAGGTTCAGTAATGTAACGTATGTACACAGTGTCGCACCAGCAGAATAGTGAGTGCAGCTCTGGAGTATAATACAAGAGGTGATTCAGGATCAGTAATGTAATATACATGCACAGTGACTGCACCAGCAGAATAGTGAGTGCAGCTCTGGAGCATAATACAGGAGGTCACTCAGGATCAGTAATGTAATATATGTGCACAGTGACTGCACCAGCAGAATAGTGAGTGCAGCTCTGGAGCATGAGGGTTCGTATCCGCGTTAAGTTTTACTCGTGTTTTTAATGTTGCATTTTTTTGCAGTATCAAAAACACGGCGTTGTACATTCCCAGCACAGAGGATGGATATTAATCTCCGGCCGCTCTGCTGTTGTTTATGCTGCGGATCTCACCTGCGGAGCGCTTCTCTGAGCCGCAGCGTGATAATTTCTCCTGCGGATTCGCTGAGTCTTCTGTGCAGAATTTTCCCATAGACTTTCATTAGATGTAGAAATTCCGCAGGTAAAAGCCTCACATGTAATTTTGGCAAGCTTGTGCACGTGATCCGCATCTAATGATGTCAGCGCCAGGAAGGTTCAAAAAGAAGACGACTTTATTTAAAGGAAGACGCAGCAAACCGAGACAAGAAACACAGCGTCAAAAACGCACGTAAACAAGTGTGCGGAGATGGAGCATTGCAGCAGCGTCTGTCGCTGGACGGATACAGGAGGTAACGGTGTCTCTCGGCATTTGGTTGCACGTCTCATCACTTTTCCGGCATCTCGGTATCGTCGCCTCCTGTGCGCCGCAGACAAGTGATCTTCACACCTGCCGCTCTCTGAGATTAGCAGCCGAGCCGGAGATTTCCCAGTGTCCGTGTCACCTCGCCGTCTCTAGATTCACGCTCACACGAGCAGACGACACTCATCCCTCCGCAGATTCCAGCAAAGCCTCATCCTCATCAATATTCACAAGTCATTACTGACAATGGCGGTTCAAGGTGAGACACGAAAGTCAGAGGACGGGAGACGCCGCAGAGCTCTGCTGCCCCTCTCTGCTACCTGCTCTGATTATTGGGGTCTGAGCAGACCCTGTCACCAGATAGATGAAGCTGAATCCTTACACAGTTACTGAAGACCCCTCTCCAGCAGCAGGGAATAGGTTACTGCTCCCTTCTAATTTTATAGAAGGCTAAAATGGGCAGTGGCGTATAGCGGCGTGTCGTAGCAGTGTTCCGTGGTGGGTCGCAGCAGTGTCAAATGTAACAGTGTAATTACACAGCGGGATGTAACAGTGTTGCGTGGTAGGCCGTACAAATGTCTTAGGGGTCAGTATTGCATGCAGAGGGGAAGTGGTTCGTGGATGTGTGCGCTTCTTTCTGTCCGGCGATCGTTTCTTAGGACATTTGTAAGTCACATTACAGCCTTGGTAGGGCGTTGACTTTTTAGGGTTTCCTTGCGTAGCAGGACGCAAGGGACCGAGCAGCCGTGATCTGGACTGGACGCTAGAGACTGACCAGCCGGGTGTTGTGCTGCCTTCATGATCTGGACAGGATGCTAGAGACTGAGCGGCCATGATCTGGACGGGACGCTAGAGACTGAGCGGCCATGATCTGGACGGGACGCTAGAGACTGAGCGGCCATGATCTGGACGGGACGCTAGAGACTGAGCGGCCATGATCTGGACAGGACGCTAGAGACTGAGCGGCAATGATCTGGACAGGACGCTAGAGACTGAGCGACCATGATTTAGATGGTATGCTAGAAACTGAACAGCTATGATCTGGATGGGATGCTAGAGACTAAGCGGCCATGATCTGGACAGGACGCTAGTGACTGACCAGCCGGGTGTTGTGCTTCCCTCATGATCTGGATGGGATGCTAGAGACTGAGCGGCCATGATCTTGACGGGACGCTAGAGACTGACCAGCCGGGTGTTGTGCGGCCCTTATGATCTGGACAGGATGCTAGAGACTGAGCGGCCATGATCTGGACGGGATGCTAGAGACTGAGCGGCCATGATCTGGACGGGATGCTAGAGACTGAGCGGCCATGATCTGGACGGGATGCTAGAGACTGAGCGGCCATGATCTGGACAGGACGCTAGAGACTGACCAGCCGGGTGTTGTGCTGCCCTCATGATCTGGATGGGATGCTAGAGACTGAGCAGCCATTATCTGGACGGGATATTAGAGACTGAGCAGCCATGATCTGGATGGGATGCTAGAGACTGAGCAGCCATTATCTGGACGGGATATTAGAGACTGAGCAGCCATGATCTGGATGGGATGGTAAAGACTAAGCAGCCATGATCTGGACAGTACACTAGAGACTGAGCGGCAATGATCTGGACGGGACGCTAGAGACTAACCAGCCGGGTGTTGTGCTGCCCTCATGATCTGGACAGGATGCTAGAGACTAAGCGGCCATTATCTGGACGGGATGCTAGAGACTGAGCGGCCATGATCTGGACGGCATGCTAGAGACTGAGCGGCCATGATCTGGACGGGATGCTAGAGACTGAGCGGCCATGATCTGGACGGGACGCTAGAGACTGACCAGCCGGGTGTTGTGCTGCCCTCATGATCTGGACAGGATGCTAGAGACTGAGCGGCCATGATCTGGAAGGGACGCTAGAGACTGAGCGGCCATGATCTTGACGGGACGCTAGAGACTGAGCGGCCATGATCTGGACAGGATGCTAGAGACTGAGCGACCATGATTTAGATGGTATGCTAGAAACTGAACAGCTATGATCTGGATGGGATGCTAGAGACTAAGCGGCCATGATCTGGACAGGACGCTAGTGACTGACCAGCCGGGTGTTGTGCTGCCCTCATGATCTGGATGGGATGCTAGAGACAGAGCGGCCATGATCTGGATGGGATGCTAGAGACAGAGCGGCCATGATTTGGACGGGATGCTAGAGACTGAGCGGCCATGATCTGGACGGGACGCTAGAGACTGACCAGCCGAGTGTTGTGCTGCCCTCATGATCTGGACGGGATGCTAGAGACTGAGCGGCCAAGATCTGGATGGCATGCTAGAGACTGAGCGGCCATGATCTGGCTGGGCCGCTCCACCGCCTGATCAGTAGGGATGCCCCGGTGACACCTTGGTTCTCCATACTGTGTGGGGCCACTGTTGTCTCCTGACCTTTATTCTGGCTTGTAGATATGGAGCAGGATCTCGCGGCTGCGACGTGTCCGGCAGTAAGTATCAGAGCCGGAGTTCTGAGTGTAACAAGTCCAATGTCTTCCCCATTGGTGGAAGCTCATTAGGACGGGAAGTGTCTGGTACTGGAAGGTGAGCTCCTCCAGGACTAATAATAACCACCGGCTCCTGACAAAGCTGCGGCGCACCGTCGGATTGAGCAGAAATGAGGGCACGCTGAGGAGCAGTTGGCCTTGTTTCTTGCCTCCGCTGCGCTCCTGCGGCGCGGCCCTCCCTTAACGGGGAGTTAACGAGAGCGTCTGTTCACCACAGTGACCTTCTGCCTCCGTGTCTGCTGGAGCCTTCCTTGATTAAGCCGGACTTGAAGATGCTTCACCTCCGTTAACTTGTTTTACATGGAAGAGAAAAAAGAAAAAAGGCAGGAAAAAAAAAGAAACTTTCTGTTAATTGGTGCCGGCCTTTCTGTGCGCTCCATGAAAGCTGTGATCAGGATAATGAAGTTGGAGTGTACGATGAGAAGCCCGGCAGGGAGAAAGGCGCTGAAGGAAAGAGCAGGAGCGCGGCGATCTGGAACCGCTCCCCGCCGGACGCTCAGACGACCATATTGTATTAGACACGCGAGGTCTGCAAACTGTTTCTGATGGACACAGTCCAGCCTGAGCCCTGGGACCCACAGGACACTGACATGTTATACCTGACACCCACACAGCGGATACGCAGCATATCGAAATCCACAGGGTGTCAGAATAAGTGCAGTGTAAGGCTGAGATCACAGGTCCCGTAATTAGCCGTTAGAATGGATCCTGCAGGGATCACATGTCCTGTAATCAGCCATAAGACCGGATCCTGAATAGATCACATGTCCTGTAATCAGCCATTAGAATGGATCCTGCAGAGATCACATGTCCTGTAATCAGCCATTAGACCGGGTCCTGCAGAGATCACATGTCCTTTAATCAGCCGTTAAACCGGATCCTGCAGAGATCACATGTCCTGTAATCAGCCATTAGAATGGATCGTGCAGAGATCACATGTCCTATAATCAGCCATTAGAATGGATCCTGCAGAGATCACATGTCCTGTAATCAGCCATTAGAATGGATCGTGCAGAGATCACATGTCATGTAATCAGCCATTAGAAGATCCTGCAGAGATCACGTTTTGTAATCAGTCGTTAGAACAGATCCTGCAGAGTCGTTGAGGAAAATGTTTTGTAAACAACTTTTTTGTCCTTCGGTAAATAACTGATGTGTGCCGGATCCGTTAAGGATTGCTATTTAGCCATCCATTTTTTTGCATTTGTAACGGATCCACCAGTAATTGTGCCACTGGATTTCTGCAGGATCTGTTCTGATAGATGACTGCTGGACCCGTGAGCTCAGCCTTCTGCAGAGAGAATCCGCAGCGATTCGCAGACCGATGCTGAAGATGTAGCCGTCCAAAGGATGAAATCTCTAATGAAATTCCACAGCAGAAATGTCCTATGGGAACGTAGCTAAAGTGTCAGAGACCCCCGAGAACAGAGTGAAGTGTTCAGTCACACAGCAGCTGCCCCGTGGGTTTGCTCCACTTTCTGCAGGCCCCCTGTCCTGTGCCATCCGTATATTGAGCCCATCACTGTCATACACCTGGTCCAGGTGAGCTGCTGATGACGCTGGCTCCTGTGATTGACAGCTCGTCTCTCTCAAGAGGTCATGGTCATATCAGGCCTGATGCCATCTCTCCAGTACTGCAGCAATCTCCAGCTTTCACTGCTTTTTGGTCTCTCCCGTTCTGCAGCAATCTCCAGCTTTCACATCTATTTGGTCTCTTCAGTACTGCAGCAATCTCCAGCTTTCACTGCTTTTTGGTCTCTCCCGTTCTGCAGCAATCTCCAGCTTTCACATCTATTTGGTCTCTTCAGTACTGCAGCAATCTCCAGCTTTCACTGCTTTTTGGTCTCTCCCGTTCTGCAGCAATCTCCAGCTTTCACTGCTATTTGGTCTCTTCAGCACTGCAGCCATCTCCTGCTTTCACTGCTTTTTGGTCTAGCCAGTACTGCAGCAATCTCCTGCTTTCAGTGATTTTTGGTCTCTCCAGGGCTGCAGCAATATCCTGCTTTTAGTGCATTTTGGTCTCTTCAGTAATCTCCTGCTTTCACTGCTTTTTGGTCTAGCCAGTACTGCAGCAATCTCTAGCTTTCACTGCGTTTTGGTCTCTCCAGTGCTGCAGCAATCTCCTACTTTTAGTATATTTTGGTCTCTTCAGTGCTGCAGCAATGTCCTTCTTTCACTGCTTTTTGGTCTCTCCAGTGCTGCAGAAATCTGTGGCTTTCATTGCTTTTTGGTCTCTCCAGTGCTGCAGCAATCTTTGGCTTTCACTGCTTTTTGGTCTCTCCAGTGCTGCAGCAATCTTCTGCTTTCACTGCTTTTTGGTTTGAGTCCTCTGTTTTCCCCTAAACCTTCACTCTGCAGAGATCTGCATTCACCCTTCATCCTTTTGTGGCGCCTCATCCACATGTCTGTCGTGAACTGGACGCTGCACTTCTGCCTTTTGTCCACAAGATGTCATAGTGTTGTGCATTTGCTGGTGGGGGGCCGGGGTGCGTGGCAGGTAAGGGGGGACTCAGGTGTAGGATGAGAGGGTCACTGTGATGTTAGGCGCGGGCTTAATGTCTGCCGCACATGAATGTGTGCCGTCATCACAAGCCGCTCTCATCCTTCCCTACACTTAGCTAATGATCACAATTACTTCCCACACGGCGGCGGATCACAGGGAATTACAATCAATAGCTGGAGGCAGCCGCTCTTCATCCTGTAATAGTAAAATGGAATATTTGTTTGATATTGGGGCGTGAAGAAAGCACAGTGTAAATGGTGGCGTATGGCGAATTAGTGAGGATGGCATCATACATACTTCCTAGCAGGGGGATGGGACCAAAGGATAAAGAGGCGCTACAGCCGGATAACTGTATGGCGGTACATACATTGTATATGAGAGTTTGACACCACTGAGACTTCTTAACCGCTATATACTGAGACTGGGAGGAAGCAGGCATCCGCCGACTTAGCCAGAGTAGCCGCACATTTACATCACAGAGTGACCCTTAGGTTCCAATAAGGGTCAGATAGTAATTAACCCTGCACGGCTGTCATGTGGTTAGATAGTAACCCAGCGCCTGTGCGGCTGTCCTGTGGTTTGATAGTAACCCAGCGCCTGTGCGGCTGTCCTGTGGTTTGATAGTAACCCAGCGCCTGTGCGGCTGTCCTGTAGTTAGATAGTAACCTAGCGCCTGTGTGCCTGTCCTGTGGTTTGATAGTAACCCAGTGCCTGTGCGGCTGACCTTCGGTGAGCTAGTATCCCAGCGCCTGCGCGACTGACCTGCTGTCCGATAGTAACCCAGCGTCTCCGTCGCCGACCTGCGGTCATATAGCAGGTCTGCCGCGCAGGCGCCGGGTTACTATCAGATAGTAACCCAGCACCTGCACGGCTCACCTGCGGTGAAATAGTAACTCAGCGCCTACGCGGCTGACCTGCAGGTAGATATTAACCCAGCGCCTGCGTGGCAGACCTGTGGTGAGAGTAACTCAGCGCCTGCGCGGCTGACCTGCGGTGAGATAATAACCCAGCACCTGCGGGCCTGACCTGCTGGTAGATAGTAACCCAGCGCCTGCGCAGCAGAACTGTGGTGAGATAGTAACTGAGCACCTGTGCGGCTGACCTGCGGTGAGATAGTAACTGAGCACCTGTGCGGCTGACCTGCGGTGAGATAGTAACTGATCACCTGTGCGGCTGACCTGCGGTGAGATAGTAACTGAGCACCTGTGCGGCTGACCTGCGGTGAGATAGTAATTCAGCGCCTGCGTGGCAGATTTGCTGGCAGATAGCAACCCAGCACCTCCGCAGCTGACCTGCTGTCAAAGAGTAAGCCAGCGCATGCACGGCTGACCTGTGGTGAGATAGCAACTCAACGCCTGCGCGGCTGACCTGCTGGTAGATAGTTACCCAGCGCCTGCGCGGCAGACCTATGGGGAGATAGTAACTCCGCGCTTGCGTGGCTGACCTACTGGCAGATAGTAACCCAGCGCCTGTACGACTGACCTGCTGTCAAAGAATAACCCAGCGCCTGCGCGGCAGAACTATGCGGAGATAGTAACTCCGCGCTTGCATGGCTGACCTACTGGCAGATAGCAGGTCAGCCGTACAGGCGCTGGGTTACTATCTGACAGCAGGTCAGCCGTACAGGCGCTGGGTTACTGTCAGATAGTAACCCAGCGCCTGCGCGGCTGACCTGCTATCGGAAAGTAACCCAGCGCCTGCGCGGCTGACCTGCTGTCAGATAGTAACTCAGCGCCTGCGCGGCAGTACTGATCCCATTTCTTCCCCGTCCTCTGTCCTTCCACGTTGCGTTGATGTCTCTCAGACCCCGAGGGGTTAATAATAAGGACTGTTACTTTGGAGAAGTTTCTTTATTCAGTAGCTTGTAATATCCCCCCTCTCCCCTGACAAAGGGTCCGCAGATCACAGCTGCACAGACACCAGCCGCACTCCTATTGAGGCGATCCCGGCAGGCCTATCTCTCCGCCACACATAGTCCTGCTCCTAATGAGACGACGGCAGCTAGTTAGCAGAGGGGTGTGTGTGTCGAGCTAAAATGAGATAGTTAAACTGCGGTGATTGAAGGTGGAGGTCGGAGGTCAGCTCAATTATGTTGTTGCAGAATAATCGCTGGGTCGTTTGATATGGAGGTTCTAAGCGTGGCGGCGGCACAGACAAGCTGCTTTGTGTCTGTATGTGAGAAGAAGAGACGTGCACACCAAATGAGAAGTATTACACTAGTTAAAATCATTAGAAAACGTTCCTCAACAGCCTCCCCCCTCCTCGGCGCCGGGTCCCCTCCCCGTACGACACGATTTCAGAAGCGAGACTCATACTGTGAGTGGAGCTTCAACTCTCTAAAGATTCAGGACCAGTTACTCGCACCAAAATAATCCTTACGTTCCCCATCATTTACTCCGTACAAAGTCCCTTCCGGCAAATCGCTGTGAGTCGGAATTAAAAGGCGAGTGCGCTGGCTTTAAGCAAGGATGCCATGGCTAATGCAGACCTGCTTCCTGCAGCCCGCCATCCGCACGCCAAATGACGGAGGTGGTGGCGTCCGATGGGTTATTGAGGACCGACCGTGCGATGTGACGTCGATGAACGCATCACATATAGAAGATATAGGAACGAGGTTTCTGTTATTATAGCTCATATTAGATAATCATTTCATCTTCCTAAAATTATATACTGAGGGTGACGCCTGGGGATCTGTTCATCCTGAGCCTCCTGGTTCACAAGGAGGAAGGTGCACCTTGGGCCTTGAGAACATGTCCCAACCTGATAGAATTGATACAATGTAAAACAATGTTAAATATGCTGGACAAAATCCCAGAGGAAGCCTGCAAAACCAGGGGGAGATGTGCAGCAACAATGCTGCAAAGCAAAAGCAACAGTGCAGCAAAGCAAAAGTGCAGTAAAGTAAAGGTTCAGCAAAAGCGCAGCAAAAGCAACAGTGTAGTAAAGCAAAAGTGCAACAAAGCAAAGGTTCAGCAAAAGCAACAGTACAGCAACAACACAAAGTGCAGCAAGGCAACAGTGCAGTAATGGAAAGGTTCAGCAAAAGCAACAGTGCAGCAAAGCAACAGAGCAGCAACAACACAACAAAGTGCAGCAAAGCAACAGTGCAGTAAAGCAAAAGTGCAACAAAGGAAAGGTTCAGCAAAAGCAACAGTGCAGCAAAGCAAAAGCGCAGTAAAAGCAAGAGTGCAGTAAAAGCAACAGTGCAAGAAAGTAGAAGCGAAACAAAACAAATGAAAATCAGCGCAGCAAAGGAACAGCAACAGTGCAGGAAAGCAAAAGCAACAGCGCCGCAAAAGCGCAACAACAAAAAAAAAGGTTCAGTAAAAGCAACAGTGCAGGAAAGTAAAAGAGCAAGAAAGCAAAAGCAACAGTGCAGAAAAAGTAACAACGCAGCAAAAGCAACAGTGCAGGAACGTAAAAGAGCAACAAAACAAAGGAAAAGCAACTGCGCAGCAAAGGAAAAGCAACAGCGCAGCAAAGCAAAAGCAACCGCGCAGCAAAGCAAAGGCAACAGCGCAGCAAAGGAAAAGCAACAGCGCAGCAAAGGAAAAGCAACAGTGCATCAAAAGCAACAGTGCAGGAAAGCAAAAGCACAGCAAAACAAAGGTTCAGCAAAAGTAACAACCCAGCAAAGGAAAATCAACAGCACAGCAAAGCAAAAGCACAGCAAAGCAAAGGTTCAGCAGAAGAAGCAGTGCAGCAAAGCAAAAGTGCAGCAAAATCAAAAGTGCAGCAAAAGCAATTGTACAGCAGCAGTGCAGCACAGCAACAGTGCTAACCAGGGAGCCACCATGTGGCCCAATTTTTGGGGGGAAATTAATCAGAAAGCGATAATCGTCATGTATAGGACGAGAACATATTTTGATCAGTGTAGGTCGTGTAACATGCGCTGTACACAGGGAATCAGACGCAACATTCACAAAACTCCTGCATTATTCCATAGTTGCCGTGATTTGTAAATCTGCAGACGTCTTTGGTAACTGGTAAAGTTTTTGGGTTGTGTTTCCAGCGTGACGGGTGTTGTGACATCCTATAGTCAGTGCTACAGACGGCGTCCGCTCCCTCATGTCGCTCACTTGAAGCCGAGCCTGTAAATCCTTATTGTGGAGGCGAGGGAGCGGGAGAGCATGGGAGGGAGGGCGAGGGAGATAAATGTTAGCTCATTTCTTAAGTAATTAGTTACCTCCTCATCCCCGTGTTGTAATTGTGAAGAAGCTGTAATGTTTAATTAGTCTGTAAATGAAACCCCAATTTCATAATGGCTGCGTTGACAGCGTTAAGTGAGACGGGCGCAGAAGGGGACGCATTGTTTCAGCTGGAGATGAAGCCGTCCGTCAGTAAACCAAGCGTCTCGGGGAGAAAATGGAAATGATAAGCGAAGTGAGGCTAATTAGCAAAATCATACAGGCCCCCGCTGATGGCTCTCATGAAAGAGGGAGGGTAATGGAGCCTGGTCGCTGAGAGATCCATTAATTGGAGCTGATCCCTGCTCTGCACAGAGCAGAGAAGGTGCGAGACGCCACCGTCCGGTCTCCTTCATGCTCGGCTATTGCAGAAAGCACCGGCCGACCCACACAACAGGTTCCCGGGTCTGTAAAAAGCCGCAGCTCTCAATGTAATCTGCAGCCTCCACACACCTGACCATAAGGAACGATTCTGAAGATTTACAGTCCTCTCCTATTATATGTAAACCCAAGAAAGCAAAAAGACAGCGGCCATCCTGGAGTCTGGTGTGAGGAGGCCTGTGAAGTCTACAATGGACGCTAGTTGTAGCACTTGTCCTATGTTCTGCAGATTTCTACGCCACTTTCTTGCCTTTTTCTGCTCTTTTGTTCTTTCACCCTTTCTTTTCCTCTTTATTTTTCTTTTCATTGTTTTCCTTTTCTCTCCTTGGTTTTTCTTCCTTTTCACTCTTGTTTCCCTGCATTTCTCTTTATTTGTCTGGTCTCTCTTCTCCCATTTTTCCCCTTTCCTCCATGTGGTTCTTCTTTCTTCCACGTTCTGTAATTCTGTCTGTTCTTCCTTCCCCTCCACTCTTTTTTTTTTTTTTTTCCCCCTCATTTTTTCATTTTTCTCTTTTTTCTTTTTAATTCCCCTCCTTTCTAAATCCTCCCTTCTTTCTTTCTCTGCATTGTTCTTTTTTTACCTTCTTTTTAGATCATTGTCATTGTTTTTTCTTTCTTTCCTTCCTTCCTATTTGTCATTTTTTTTCCCATGTGTTTTTACCTTCCTCTCCATCCATTTGTCTTCCATCCTATCCGTTCCTTTCCTTGCTTCTTTGCTGTTCTTTCTTTCCCCACTATTCCCATTCTTTTCTGTCTTCTTCCTTTTCCCGCCATCTCCCTCCTTTCCCAGCCATCTTCCTCCTGTCCCCACTGTCTTCCTTTTCCTGGCATCTTATTCCTGTCCCTGCCATCTTCCTCCTGTAACCACTGTCTTCCTCCTGTCCTCACCGTCTTCCTCCTGTCCTCGCCGTCTTCCTCCTGTCCCCGCCGTCTTCCTCCTGTCGCCGCCGTCTTCCTCCTGTCGCCGCCGTCTTCCTCCTGTCGCCGCCGTCTTCCTCCTGTCGCCGCCGTCTTCCTCCTGTCCTCGCCATCTTCCTCCTGTCGCCGCCGTCTTCCTCCTGTCGCCGCCGCCTTCCTCCTGTCGCCGCCGTCTTCCTCCTGTCGCCGCCGTCTTCCTCCTGTCGCCCCCGTCTTCCTCCTGTCGCCGCCGTCTTCCTCCTGTCCCTGCCGTCTTCCTCCTGTCCCAGCCGTCTTCCTCCTGTCCCCACCGTCTTCCTCCTGTCGCCGACGTCTTCCTCCTGTCGCCGACGTCTTCCTCCTGTCCCCGCCGTCTTCTTCCTTTCCCCGCCGTCTTCCTCCTGTCCCCGCCGTCTTCTTTCTTTCTCCACCATCTTCCTGCTGTCCCCGCCGTCTTCCTCCAGTACCCGCCGTCTTCCTGCTGTCCTTGCCGTCTTCCTCCTGTCTCCGCCGTCTTCCTCCTGTCTCCGCCGTCTTCCTCCTGTCTCCGCCGTCTTTCTCCTGTCTCCGCCGTCTTCCTCCTGTCTCCGCCGTCTTCCTCCTGTCTCCGCCGTCTTCCTCCTGTCTCCGCCGTCTTCCTCCTGTCTCCGCCGTCTTCCTCCTGTCCCCGCCGTCTTCCTCCTGTCCCCGCCGTCTTCCTCTTGTCCCCGCCGTCTTCCTCTTGTCGCCGCCGTCTTCCTCTTGTCGCCGCCGTCTTCCTCCTGTCGCCGCCGTCTTCCTCCTGTCCCCGCCGTCTTCCTCCTGTCCCCGCCGTCTTCCTCCTGTCCCCGCCGTCTTCCTCCTGTCCCCGCCGTCTTCCTCCTGTCCCCGCCGTCTTCCTCCTGTCCCCGCCGTCTTCCTCCTGTCCCCGCCGTCTTCCTCCTGTCCCCGCCGTCTTCCTCCTGTCCCCGCCGTCTTCCTCCTGTCCCCGCCGTCTTCCTCCTGTCCCCGCCGTCTTCTTTTCTTTCCCCGCCGTCTCCTTTCTTTTCACATCTTGTACCTGTCCCCGCCGTCTTCCTCTTGTCCCCGCCGTCTTGCACCTTTCCTCGCTGTTTTCCGTCCGGATTATTGGATGGCGGTATTTACAGCAGTGGCTGACGTCCGGCGGTTGCTCACTGCCAGCCGCTGTGTATTATTCATAGCAATAATCTTCTCCGATTGTTATAAAGTGCGTCCGCGGCAGGCCCAGAGCAGCAGCGGCACGCTGGGTTCAGTCGCTCGCCTGCCCTTGCTGCACTGAAATATTGGCACATACAACCATAAATCTCAATTTACAAGTGTGACTGCAGCGCGGGGAGTTACAGTTATACTAATGATCGCTTCTCACGATTATTTTTCATGTTACAACAGAGTTATAAATTTTTAAGAACAGCGGCGGCTGCACAGACTGGCTACGCTTTTATTTCTTGCGCTGGTTAACCCTTCATCAGCTGGTGCAGCGACCCTGACCTGCCTGTGGAACTTTGTGCACTCCATAGATTTTGCCCTGGTGGATCCTTAACTGCCATCATAGGGGGTTTATTATTGGGGGAGTCCATGGCCCAGTCGAGCATTATCCTTTGGCCTCTTTAATAATCTATTCAGCCATTTAGCTTGGTCTCTGTGATAACTACTAATTGCCTCGTTACCGTTATCATAGGGGGCTGATTCTCATCCTGAAAGGCACAAACCATGAATCTCTATAGGTTTATCCCTTCCTGTGCAGGTGTCAGTCTTCACTGCCGGGTTGGCATTGTGTTCACATAACCGCATGCTGCTGCGAATTATAGAAAAATACATGGTTAAAAGGTATCAACCACTGAGGACTTCAGTTCTTTTAAACAATTTTTTTGACAAATATCAGTAAGTGAATTATATACAGTCATGGCTGAAAGTGTTGGCACTCTTGAAATTGTGCCAGAAAATGAAGTATTTCTCCCAGATAATTTTTGCAGTTACAGGTTTATTTCCTTTGTGGTTTTTGCAACAACAAAAAAGAACTGGGGAAAAAAAGGCAAATTGGACAAAATTGTTGTCACCTTTCCAAAATTTTGGGTAAATAACATAGTTTCCAGCATGTGACGCTCTGTCAGACTCACCTGTAACAAGTAACAGGTGTGGGCAATATGGACATCATACCTGAAACCAGATAAAAAGGGGAGAAGTTGACTCAGACTTTGCATTGTATGTGTGTGTGCCGCACTAAGCATGGAGGACAGAAAGAGAAGAAGAGAACTGTTTGAGGACTGTTGAAAAATGCCAACAATCTGCAGGTTACAAGTCCATCTCCAGAGATCTTGATGTTCCTTTGTCCACAGTGCACAACATAATCCTGCCCATGGCACTATAGCTAATCTTCCAAGATATGGACGGCAGAGAAAAACTGATGAAGGGTTGTAACACAGGATAGTCCGGATGCTGGATAAGCCTCAATCATGGTCCAATAAAATTCAAGTTGCAGCTTCGGGCGATCAGTGTCGGTGCAAACTATCCATCCACATCTGAATGAGATGAAACGCTATGGAGGAGACCCCAGAGGACCCCACTGCTTAAACAGAAACAGAAAAAACACTACGGAGGAGACCCAGAGGACCCCACTGCTGACACAGAAAAACAATACGGAGGAGACCCCACTGCTGAAACAGAGACAGAAAAACACTACGGAGGAGACCCCAGGGCACCCCACTGCTGACACAGAGACAGAAAAACAATACGGAGGAGACCCCAGAGGACCCCACTGCTGACACAGAGACAGAAAAACAATACGGAGGAGACCCCGAGGAACCCACTGCTGACACACAAACAGAAAAAAAAGCTAAAATATACTTGACTAACCAAAATCCTGCTGTGAAAGGTAGAGCTTTTTGGTGAAGCCATCATTCTACTGTTTACCGAAAACAGAAAAAGGCCTACAAAGTAAAGGACACAGCACCTACAGGCACATATGGTGGAGGGCAGAGATGTTTTGGGGTTGTTTTGTTGCCTCTGGCACTGGGGGTTATCACTGTGTGCAAGACATCATGAAATCTGAAGATTATCAAGGGATTTTGGGTGGCAATGTAGAGCCCAGTGTCAGAAAGCTGAATATAGTCCTAGGTCAGGGGTCTCCAGCAGTACAATGACCCTAAAGACTTCAAGAAGCCCCAGAAAGGGATGAAGGCAAAGTGCCGTAGAGTCCTAAAGAGGCCACAATGAGTCTGGATCTAAACCCCATTGACACATGCGGAGAGGTCTGAAGATTGGGAGAAGAGAAGAGGCCTTCAGATATGAGAGACCTGGAGACGATTATAAAGAAGAGTCCGAGATTCCAGGTGCGTGGAGGAAGAAGCTTGTAGACCGGTATAGGAAACGACTGATTGCAAAGGGCACAGCCAAATATTAAGAGGAGGGGGACAACAAGTGTGTCCGAATCATTTTTTTAAGTTTTGTGTGAAATTCTGTCCACTTTCCCTTTTTTCTCCCTTGTATTTTTTAATGGTGTGGGAGAAATACTTCATTTTCTGGAACCATTTGAAGGGTGCCAACACTTTCAGCCATGACTGTGTGAGGGATTTTGGATTTATTAGTGCATTGCACCAGTTGTACTGGTTACCCCATGCTGGGATTTGTAGTTCCCCGTGAGACGATCTTCCCACCTGTCATCTGATCGATGCCGCAGATCTTTGAGAACAGTTTATTTGACTCTGGAGTGTCTCCATGGAGGTCGTTGTGCCGCAGAGCTGACAGTCTAATCCTCCTGCCTCCCTGTGTTTCGCTGTCTGGATGCTCCATCCTAGGTTTCCGTCCTCTGCATGGCTCATCCTGTATCCGGCTCCATCATGCCGCCCTCGTGTTGTCCCCATGTTGGTGACTTCTATAGATGTGGAGACCTCGTTATACCTGGCTGTCGCAGTGATATCCAGCCACATTCATCATGAGTCCGGTATTGAGCCGCAGCCTCGGGGTCTCAGATTCTCCGCATTTTGCAGTGAATGATAACATCTGTAGATTACACTATTAAGGTGAACCTGAAAGTCATTCTGCCCATGCCTGGCATTGTGTCAGGGGGCACAAGATGGGGACCCTTGGCCAATGTGGTGACCAAACCAGCAGCAGAAGACTGCGTGGGGCGAGGGGGAAGAGGGTACAAACCATCTCCAGAAAGACGAGCGAGCATTGCCGGCCTCTCCCCCAGTATATACTGTGTACCCGCTATCTACAGGTGATTTATATATGCCAGATGAAGACGATGTCTTGATTTCTGTACTGAGTTCGGCAGATTCCGGCCCTGTCATAGGACGCAGGAGCTCTGCAGACAAGCACAGAAAGTTTTCCGGTCACCAGTTTCACCAATGCTTTTTCCAGCGACAAATGGTTGTTTTGCAGACAGGGCCGATGACGGATGTGCAGCTGTTGGGGCTCAGCCATTAAGTCAGGATGGTGGCTCTGACCTACCAGCGATGGAGTGATAGATGCAAGTAATTTGAAAGGCAAAGCTGCCATGAGGCTGCCCCTGTGAGCGAGACGTCCCCAGTGCATTAATAATGCACATCGCAGCCAACGTGCCCAACAACACAATGAGCCGACGTGGAGGCCTGCGACAGCCGCACGCACCAGACACCGGCCCACCCAAACTTTCCAAACTGTGGCTGTATACAGTATATACAGCAGACTGGTATCTGCAGGACTTCTGTGTCCTAGGATCTACGATCCCATCAATCTAAAAGTGTCACGACGGCTCTGATAATACAGCGGCATTCAGTGCTCCGCGTGTCAGAGGCCGTGTGTAGCCTGTGTGCAGGACACTGCTCAATGTGGGTGGTACAGGACAAAACCCACACACAACCCCCAATAGTTCTGAAGTGAACTCCCAGTGGTTCCCTATTTACTGCCAGTATTTCCCCGCTCACTCCCAGTGGTTCCCAGTTCACTCCCAGTGGTTCCGAATTTACTGCCAGTATTTCCCCGCTCACTCCCAGTGGTTCCCAGTTCACTCACAATGGTTCCCAATTTATTGCCAGTATTTCCCCGCTCACTCCCAGTGGTTCCCAGTTCACTCCCAGTGATTCCAAATTTATTGCCAGTATTTCCCAGTTCACTCCCAGTGGTTCCCAGTTCACTCCCAATGGTTCCCAATTTACTGCCAGTATTTTCCAGTTCACTCCCAGTGGTTCCCAATTTACTGCCAGTATTTTCCAGTTCACTCCCAGTGATTCCCAATTTACTGCCAGTATTTCCCCGCTCACTCCCAGTGGTTCCCAGTTCACTCCCAATGGTTCCCAATTTACTGCCAGTATTTCCCAGTTCACTCCCAGTAATTCCCAATTTACTGCCAGTATTTCCCAGTTCACTCCCAGTGATTCCCAATTTATTGCCAGTATTTTCCAGTTGACTCCCAATAAATAAATCAAATGGAATGAAACCGGTTTAAATGCCGCTCTAGAAACCACAGATGCTGTAGATAAAAAGATTTTCTTTATTTCATAATTCTACGCGTTTCAAAGGCATCTCCGCCTCCTTCTTCAGGAACAAATATCATAAAAATTATGATTTTTGTTCCTGAAGAAGGAGGCGGAGATGCCTTTGAAACACGTAGAATTAGAAAGATTTTCTTTATTTCATATCTACAGCATCTGTGGTTTCTAGCGCGGCATTTAAACCGGTTTCATTCCATTTGATTTATTAACTGCTCCCCGAGGCCGTTGCTAAACCACTATAATCACTCACATGCGACCATAGGGTGTTGTGACTGGCACAACCCTACCAGGTGAGTGTGTCTCTTTCTGTCTCTCTACCCTCATACCGGGTAAGACACTATTGTGCTTTTTTCCCCTACAGCTTTACCAGTTGACTCCCAGTGATTCCCAATTTACTGCCAGTATTTCCCAGTTCACTCCCAGTGATTCCCAATTTACTGCCAGTATTTCCCCGTTCACTCCCAGTAATTCCCAATTTACTGCCAGTATTTTCCAGTTCACTCCCAGTGATTCCCAATTTACTGCCAGTATTTCCCCGTTCACTCCCAGTAATTCCCAATTTACTGCCAGTATTTTCCAGTTCACTCCCAGTAATTCCCAATTTACTGCCAGTATTTTCCAGTTCACTCCCAGTAATTCCCAATTTACTGCCAGTATTTTCCAGTTCACTCCCAGTGATTCCCAATTTACTGCCAGTATTTCCCCGTTCACTCCCAGTGATTCCCAATTTACTGCCAGTATTTCCCAGTTCACTCCCAGTGATTCCCAATTTACTGCTAGTATTTCCCAGTTCACTCCCAGTGATTCCCAATTTACTGCCAGTATTTCTCAGTTCACTCCCAGTGATTCCCAATTTACTGCCAGTATTTCCCAGTTCACTCCCAGTGATTCCCAATTTACTGCCAGTATTTCCCAGTTCACTCCCAGTGATTCCCAATTTACTGCCAGTATTTCCCCGTTCACTCCCAGTGATTCCCAGTTTACTGCCAGTATTTCCCAGTTCACTCCCAGTGATTCCCAATTTACTGCCAGTATTTCCCAGTTCACTCCCAGTGATTCCCAATTTACTGCCAGTATTTCCCAGTTCACTCCCAGTGATTCCCAATTTACTGCAAGTATTTCCCAGTTCACTCCCAGTGATTCCCAATTTACTGCCAGTATTTCCCAGTTCACTCCCAGTGATTCCCAATTTACTGCCAGTATTTCCCCGCTCACTCCCAGTAATTCCCAATTTACAGCCAGTATTTCCCAGTTCACTCCCAGTGATTGCCAATTTACTGCCAGTATTTCCCAGTTCACTCCCAGTGATTCCCAATTTACTGCCAGTATTTCCCCGTTCACTCCCAGTGATTCCCAGTTTACTGCCAGTATTTCCCAGTTCACTCCCAGTGGTTCCCAATATACTGCCAGTATTTCCCAGTTCACTCCCAGTAATTCCCAATTTACTGCCAGTATTTTCCAGTTCACTGCCAGTGATTCCCAATTTACTGCCAGTATTTCCCCGTTCACTCCCAGTGATTCCCAATTTACTGCCAGTATTTCCCAGTTCACTCTTAGTGATTCCCAATTTACTGCCAGTATTTCCCAGTTCACTCCCAGTGATTCCCAATTTACAGCCAGTATTTCCCTGTTCACTGCCAGTAATTCCCAATTTACAGCCAGTATTTCCCAGTTCACTCCCAGTGATTCCCAATTTACTGCCAGTAATTCCCAATTTACAGCCAGTATTTCCCAGTTCACTCCCAGTGATTCCCAATTTACTGCCAGTATTTCCCAGTTCACTCCCAGTGATTCCCAATTTACTGCCAGTATTTCTCAGTTCACTCCCAGTGATTCCTAGTTTACTGCCAGTATTTCCCAGTTCACTCCCAGTAATTCCCAATTTACTGCCAGTATTTCCCCGTTCACTCCCAGTGATTCCCAATTTACTGCCAGTATTTCCCAGTTCACTCCCAGTGATTCCCAATTTACTGCCAGTATTTCCCCGTTCACTCCCAGTGATTCCCAATTTACTGCCAGTATTTCCCAGTTCACTCCCAGTGATTCCCAATTTACTGCCAGTATTTCCCCGTTCACTCCCAGTAATTCCCAATTTACTGCCAGTATTTTCCAGTTCACTCCCAGTGATTCCCAATTTACTGCCAGTATTTCCCCGTTCACTCCCAGTAATTCCCAATTTACTGCCAGTATTTTCCAGTTCACTCCCAGTAATTTCCAATTTACTGCCAGTATTTTCCAGTTCACTCCCAGTAATTCCCAATTTACTGCCAGTATTTTCCAGTTCACTCCCAGTGATTCCCAATTTACTGCCAGTATTTCCCCGTTCACTCCCAGTGATTCCCAATTTACTGCCAGTATTTCCCAGTTCACTCCCAGTGATTCCCAATTTACTGCCAGTATTTCCCAGTTCACTCCCAGTGATTCCCAATTTACTGCCAGTATTTCTCAGTTCACTCCCAGTGATTCCCAATTTACTGCCAGTATTTCCCAGTTCACTCCCAGTGATTCCCAATTTACTGCCAGTATTTCCCCGTTCACTCCCAGTGATTCCCAGTTTACTGCCAGTATTTCCCAGTTCACTCCCAGTGATTCCCAATTTACTGCCAGTATTTCCCAGTTCACTCCCAGTGATTCCCAATTTACTGCAAGTATTTCCCAGTTCACTCCCAGTGATTCCCAATTTACTGCAAGTATTTCCCAGTTCACTCCCAGTGATTCCCAATTTACTGCCAGTATTTCCCAGTTCACTCCCAGTGATTCCCAATTTACTGCCAGTATTTCCCCGCTCACTCCCAGTAATTCCCAATTTACAGCCAGTATTTCCCAGTTCACTCCCAGTGATTGCCAATTTACTGCCAGTATTTCCCAGTTCACTCCCAGTGATTCCCAATTTACTGCCAGTATTTCCCCGTTCACTCCCAGTGATTCCCAGTTTACTGCCAGTATTTCCCAGTTCACTCCCAGTGGTTCCCAATATACTGCCAGTATTTCCCAGTTCACTCCCAGTAATTCCCAATTTACTGCCAGTATTTTCCAGTTCACTGCCAGTGATTCCCAATTTACTGCCAGTATTTCCCCGTTCACTCCCAGTGATTCCCAATTTACTGCCAGTATTTCCCAGTTCACTCCCAGTGATTCCCAATTTACTGCCAGTATTTCTCAGTTCACTCCCAGTGATTCCCAGTTTACTGCCAGTATTTCCCAGTTCACTCCCAGTAATTCCCAATTTACTGCCAGTATATCCCCGTTCACTCCCAGTGATTCCCAATATACTGCCAGTATTTCCCAGTTCACTCCCAGTGATTCCCAATTTACTGCCAGTATTTCCCCGTTCACTCCCAGTGATTCCCAATTTACTGCCAGTATTTCCCAGTTCACTCCCAGTGATTCCCAATTTACTGCTAGTATTTCCCAGTTCACTCCCAGTGATTCCCAATTTACTGCCAGTATTTCTCAGTTCACTCCCAGTGATTCCCAATTTACTGCCAGTATTTCCCAGTTCACTCCCAGTGATTCCCAATTTACTGCCAGTATTTCCCCGTTCACTCCCAGTGATTCCCAGTTTACTGCCAGTATTTCCCAGTTCACTTCCAGTGATTCCCAATTTACTGCCAGTATTTCCCAGTTCACTCCCAGTGATTCCCAATTTACTGCCAGTATTTCCCAGTTCACTCCCAGTGATTCCCAATTTACTGCAAGTATTTCCCAGTTCACTCCCAGTGATTCCCAATTTACTGCCAGTATTTCCCAGTTCACTCCCAGTGATTCCCAATTTACTGCCAGTATTTCCCCGCTCACTCCCAGTAATTCCCAATTTACAGCCAGTATTTCCCAGTTCACTCCCAGTGATTGCCAATTTACTGCCAGTATTTCCCAGTTCACTCCCAGTGATTCCCAATTTACTGCCAGTATTTCCCCGTTCACTCCCAGTGATTCCCAGTTTACTGCCAGTATTTCCCAGTTCACTCCCAGTGGTTCCCAATATACTGCCAGTATTTCCCAGTTCACTCCCAGTAATTCCCAATTTACTGCCAGTATTTTCCAGTTCACTGCCAGTGATTCCCAATTTACTGCCAGTATTTCCCCGTTCACTCCCAGTGATTCCCAATTTACTGCCAGTATTTCCCAGTTCACTCTTAGTGATTCCCAATTTACTGCCAGTATTTCCCAGTTCACTCCCAGTGATTCCCAATTTACAGCCAGTATTTCCCTGTTCACTGCCAGTAATTCCCAATTTACAGCCAGTATTTCCCAGTTCACTCCCAGTGATTCCCAATTTACTGCCAGTAATTCCCAATTTACAGCCAGTATTTCCCAGTTCACTCCCAGTGATTCCCAATTTACTGCCAGTATTTCCCAGTTCACTCCCAGTGATTCCCAATTTACTGCCAGTATTTCTCAGTTCACTCCCAGTGATTCCTAGTTTACTGCCAGTATTTCCCAGTTCACTCCCAGTAATTCCCAATTTACTGCCAGTATTTCCCCGTTCACTCCCAGTGATTCCCAATTTACTGCCAGTATTTCCCAGTTCACTCCCAGTGATTCCCAATTTACTGCCAGTATTTCCCCGTTCACTCCCAGTGATTCCCAATTTACTGCCAGTATTTCCCAGTTCACTCCCAGTGATTCCCAATTTACTGCCAGTATTTCCCCGTTCACTCCCAGTAATTCCCAATTTACTGCCAGTATTTTCCAGTTCACTCCCAGTGATTCCCAATTTACTGCCAGTATTTCCCCGTTCACTCCCAGTAATTCCCAATTTACTGCCAGTATTTTCCAGTTCACTCCCAGTAATTTCCAATTTACTGCCAGTATTTTCCAGTTCACTCCCAGTAATTCCCAATTTACTGCCAGTATTTTCCAGTTCACTCCCAGTGATTCCCAATTTACTGCCAGTATTTCCCCGTTCACTCCCAGTGATTCCCAATTTACTGCCAGTATTTCCCAGTTCACTCCCAGTGATTCCCAATTTACTGCCAGTATTTCCCAGTTCACTCCCAGTGATTCCCAATTTACTGCCAGTATTTCTCAGTTCACTCCCAGTGATTCCCAATTTACTGCCAGTATTTCCCAGTTCACTCCCAGTGATTCCCAATTTACTGCCAGTATTTCCCCGTTCACTCCCAGTGATTCCCAGTTTACTGCCAGTATTTCCCAGTTCACTCCCAGTGATTCCCAATTTACTGCCAGTATTTCCCAGTTCACTCCCAGTGATTCCCAATTTACTGCAAGTATTTCCCAGTTCACTCCCAGTGATTCCCAATTTACTGCAAGTATTTCCCAGTTCACTCCCAGTGATTCCCAATTTACTGCCAGTATTTCCCAGTTCACTCCCAGTGATTCCCAATTTACTGCCAGTATTTCCCCGCTCACTCCCAGTAATTCCCAATTTACAGCCAGTATTTCCCAGTTCACTCCCAGTGATTGCCAATTTACTGCCAGTATTTCCCAGTTCACTCCCAGTGATTCCCAATTTACTGCCAGTATTTCCCCGTTCACTCCCAGTGATTCCCAGTTTACTGCCAGTATTTCCCAGTTCACTCCCAGTGGTTCCCAATATACTGCCAGTATTTCCCAGTTCACTCCCAGTAATTCCCAATTTACTGCCAGTATTTTCCAGTTCACTGCCAGTGATTCCCAATTTACTGCCAGTATTTCCCCGTTCACTCCCAGTGATTCCCAATTTACTGCCAGTATTTCCCAGTTCACTCCCAGTGATTCCCAATTTACTGCCAGTATTTCTCAGTTCACTCCCAGTGATTCCCAGTTTACTGCCAGTATTTCCCAGTTCACTCCCAGTAATTCCCAATTTACTGCCAGTATATCCCCGTTCACTCCCAGTGATTCCCAATATACTGCCAGTATTTCCCAGTTCACTCCCAGTGATTCCCAATTTACTGCCAGTATTTCCCCGTTCACTCCCAGTGATTCCCAATTTACTGCCAGTATTTCCCCGTTCACTCCCAGTGATTCCCAATTTACTGCCAGTATTTCCCAGTTCACTCCCAGTGATTCCCAATTTACTGCCAGTATTTCCCAGTTCACTCCCAGTGATTCCCAATTTACTGCCAGTATTTCTCAGTTCACTCCCAGTGATTCCCAATTTACTGCCAGTATTTCCCAGTTCACTCCCAGTGATTCCCAATTTACTGCCAGTATTTCCCCGTTCACTCCCAGTGATTCCCAGTTTACTGCCAGTATTTCCCAGTTCACTCCCAGTGATTCCCAATTTACTGCCAGTATTTCCCAGTTCACTCCCAGTGATTCCCAATTTACTGCAAGTATTTCCCAGTTCACTCCCAGTGATTCCCAATTTACTGCAAGTATTTCCCAGTTCACTCCCAGTGATTCCCAATTTACTGCCAGTATTTCCCAGTTCACTCCCAGTGATTCCCAATTTACTGCCAGTATTTCCCCGCTCACTCCCAGTAATTTCCAATTTACAGCCAGTATTTCCCAGTTCACTCCCAGTGATTGCCAATTTACTGCCAGTATTTCCCAGTTCACTCCCAGTGATTCCCAATTTACTGCCAGTATTTCCCCGTTCACTCCCAGTGATTCCCAGTTTACTGCCAGTATTTCCCAGTTCACTCCCAGTGGTTCCCAATATACTGCCAGTATTTCCCAGTTCACTCCCAGTAATTCCCAATTTACTGCCAGTATTTTCCAGTTCACTGCCAGTGATTCCCAATTTACTGCCAGTATTTCCCCGTTCACTCCCAGTGATTCCCAATTTACTGCCAGTATTTCCCAGTTCACTCCCAGTGATTCCCAATTTACTGCCAGTATTTTCCAGTTCACTCTTAGTGATTCCCAATTTACTGCCAGTATTTCCCAGTTCACTCCCAGTGATTCCCAATTTACTGCCAGTATTTCCCAGTTCACTCCCAGTGATTCCCAATTTACTGCCAGTATTTCTCAGTTCACTCCCAGTGATTCCCAATTTATTGCCAGTATTTCCCAGTTCACTCCCAGTGATTCCCAATTTACTGCAAGTATTTCCCAGTTCACTCCCAGTGATTCCCAATTTACTGCCAGTATTTCCCAGTTCACTCCCAGTGATTCCCAATTTACTGCCAGTATTTCCCAGTTCACTCCCAGTGATTCCCAATTTACTGCCAGTATTTCCCAGTTCACTCCCAGTGATTCCCAATTTACTGCCAGTATTTCCCCGTTCACTCCCAGTGATTCCCAGTTTACTGCCAGTATTTCCCAGTTCTCTCCCAGTGGTTCCCAATTTACAGCCAGTATTTCCCAGTTCACTCCCAGTGATTCCCAATTTACTGCCAGTATTTCCCCGCTCACTCCCAGTAATTCCCAATTTACAGCCAGTATTTCCCAGTTCACTCCCAGTGATTGCCAATTTACTGCCAGTATTTCCCAGTTCACTCCCAGTGATTCCCAATTTACTGCCAGTATTTCCCCGTTCACTCCCAGTGATTCCCAGTTTACTGCCAGTATTTCCCAGTTCACTCCCAGTGGTTCCCAATATACTGCCAGTATTTCCCAGTTCACTCCCAGTAATTCCCAATTTACTGCCAGTATTTTCCAGTTCACTGCCAGTGATTCCCAATTTACTGCCAGTATTTCCCCGTTCACTCCCAGTGATTCCCAATTTACTGCCAGTATTTCCCAGTTCACTCCCAGTGATTCCCAATTTACTGCCAGTATTTTCCAGTTCACTCTTAGTGATTCCCAATTTACTGCCAGTATTTCCCAGTTCACTCCCAGTGATTCCCAATTTACAGCCAGTATTTCCCAGTTCACTCCCAGTGATTCCCAATTTACTGCCAGTATTTCCCAGTTCACTCCCAGTGATTCCCAATTTACTGCCAGTATTTCTCAGTTCACTCCCAGTGATTCCCAGTTTACTGCCAGTATTTCCCAGTTCACTCCCAGTAATTCCCAATTTACTGCCAGTATATCCCCGTTCACTCCCAGTGATTCCCAATATACTGCCAGTATTTCCCAGTTCACTCCCAGTGATTCCCAATTTACTGCCAGTATTTCCCCGTTCACTCCCAGTGATTCCCAATTTACTGCCAGTATTTCCCCGTTCACTCCCAGTGATTCCCAATTTACTGCCAGTATTTCCCAGTTCACTCCCAGTGATTCCCAATTTACTGCCAGTATTTCCCAGTTCACTCCCAGTGATTCCCAATTTACTGCCAGTATTTCTCAGTTCACTCCCAGTGATTCCCAATTTACTGCCAGTATTTCCCAGTTCACTCCCAGTGATTCCCAATTTACTGCCAGTATTTCCCCGTTCACTCCCAGTGATTCCCAGTTTACTGCCAGTATTTCCCAGTTCACTCCCAGTGATTCCCAATTTACTGCCAGTATTTCCCAGTTCACTCCCAGTGATTCCCAATTTACTGCAAGTATTTCCCAGTTCACTCCCAGTGATTCCCAATTTACTGCAAGTATTTCCCAGTTCACTCCCAGTGATTCCCAATTTACTGCCAGTATTTCCCAGTTCACTCCCAGTGATTCCCAATTTACTGCCAGTATTTCCCCGCTCACTCCCAGTAATTCCCAATTTACAGCCAGTATTTCCCAGTTCACTCCCAGTGATTGCCAATTTACTGCCAGTATTTCCCAGTTCACTCCCAGTGATTCCCAATTTACTGCCAGTATTTCCCCGTTCACTCCCAGTGATTCCCAGTTTACTGCCAGTATTTCCCAGTTCACTCCCAGTGGTTCCCAATATACTGCCAGTATTTCCCAGTTCACTCCCAGTAATTCCCAATTTACTGCCAGTATTTTCCAGTTCACTGCCAGTGATTCCCAATTTACTGCCAGTATTTCCCCGTTCACTCCCAGTGATTCTCAATTTACTGCCAGTATTTCCCAGTTCACTCCCAGTGATTCCCAATTTACTGCCAGTATTTTCCAGTTCACTCTTAGTGATTCCCAATTTACTGCCAGTATTTCCCAGTTCACTCCCAGTGATTCCCAATTTACAGCCAGTATTTCCCTGTTCACTGCCAGTAATTCCCAATTTACAGCCAGTATTTCCCAGTTCACTCCCAGTGATTCCCAATTTACTGCCAGTATTTCCCAGTTCACTCCCAGTGATTCCCAATTTACTGCCAGTATTTCTCAGTTCACTCCCAGTGATTCCCAGTTTACTGCCAGTATTTCCCAGTTCACTCCAAGTAATTCCCAATTTACTGCCAGTATTTCCCCGTTCACTCCCAGTGATTCCCAATTTACTGCCAGTATTTCCCAGTTCACTCCCAGTGATTCCCAATTTACTGCCAGTATTTCCCCGTTCACTCCCAGTGATTCCCAATTTACTGCCAGTATTTCCCTGTTCACTCCCAGTGATTCCCAATTTACTGCCAGTATTTCCCAGTTCACTCCCAGTGATTCCCAATTTACTGCCAGTATTTCCCAGTTCACTCCCAGTGATTCCCAATTTACTGCCAGTATTTCTCAGTTCACTCCCAGTGATTCCCAATTTACTGCCAGTATTTCCCAGTTCACTCCCAGTGATTCCCCATTTACTGCCAGTATTTCCCCGTTCACTCCCAGTGATTCCCAGTATACTGCCAGTATTTCCCAGTTCACTCCCAGTGATTCCCAATTTACTGCCAGTATTTCCCAGTTCACTCCCAGTGATTCCCAATTTACTGCAAGTATTTCCCAGTTCACTCCCAGTGATTCCCAATTTACTGCCAGTATTTCCCAGTTCACTCCCAGTGATTCCCAATTTACTGCCAGTATTTCCCAGTTCACTCCCAGTGATTCCCAATTTACTGCAAGTATTTCCCAGTTCACTCCCAGTGATTCCCAATTTACTGCCAGTATTTCCCAGTTCACTCCCAGTGATTCCCAATTTACTGCCAGTATTTCTCAGTTCACTCCCAGTGATTCCCAATTTATTGCCAGTATTTCCCAGTTCACTCCCAGTGATTCCCAATTTACTGCAAGTATTTCCCAGTTCACTCCCAGTGATTCCCAATTTACTGCCAGTATTTCCCAGTTCACTCCCAGTGATTCCCAATTTACTGCCAGTATTTCCCAGTTCACTCCCAGTGATTCCCAATTTACTGCCAGTATTTCCCAGTTCACTCCCAGTGATTCCCAATTTACTGCCAGTATTTCCCCGTTCACTCCCAGTGATTCCCAGTTTACTGCCAGTATTTCCCAGTTCTCTCCCAGTGGTTCCCAATTTACAGCCAGTATTTCCCAGTTCACTCCCAGTGATTCCCAATTTACTGCCAGTATTTCCCCGCTCACTCCCAGTAATTCCCAATTTACAGCCAGTATTTCCCAGTTCACTCCCAGTGATTGCCAATTTACTGCCAGTATTTCCCAGTTCACTCCCAGTGATTCCCAATTTACTGCCAGTATTTCCCCGTTCACTCCCAGTGATTCCCAATTTACTGCCAGTATTTCCCAGTTCACTCCCAGTGATTCCCAATTTACTGCCAGTATTTTCCAGTTCACTCTTAGTGATTCCCAATTTACTGCCAGTATTTCCCAGTTCACTCCCAGTGATTCCCAATTTACAGCCAGTATTTCCCTGTTCACTGCCAGTAATTACCAATTTACAGCCAGTATTTCCCAGTTCACTCCCAGTGATTCCCAATTTACTGCCAGTATTTCCCAGTTCACTCCCAGTGATTCCCAATTTACTGCCAGTATTTCTCAGTTCACTCCCAGTGATTCCCAGTTTACTGCCAGTATTTCCCAGTTCACTCCCAGTAATTCCCAATTTACTGCCAGTATATCCCCGTTCACTCCCAGTGATTCCCAATATACTGCCAGTATTTCCCAGTTCACTCCCAGTGATTCCCAATTTACTGCCAGTATTTCCCCGTTCACTCCCAGTGATTCCCAATTTACTGCCAGTATTTCCCCGTTCACTCCCAGTGATTCCCAATTTACTGCCAGTATTTCCCAGTTCACTCCCAGTGATTCCCAATTTACTGCCAGTATTTCCCAGTTCACTCCCAGTGATTCCCAATTTACTGCCAGTATTTCTCAGTTCACTCCCAGTGATTCCCAATTTACTGCCAGTATTTCCCAGTTCACTCCCAGTGATTCCCAATTTACTGCCAGTATTTCCCCGTTCACTCCCAGTGATTCCCAGTTTACTGCCAGTATTTCCCAGTTCACTCCCAGTGATTCCCAATTTACTGCCAGTATTTCCCAGTTCACTCCCAGTGATTCCCAATTTACTGCCAGTATTTCCCAGTTCACTCCCAGTGATTCCCAATTTACTGCCAGTATTTCTCAGTTCACTCCCAGTGATTCCCAATTTACTGCCAGTATTTCCCAGTTCACTCCCAGTGATTCCCAATTTACTGCAAGTATTTCCCAGTTCACTCCCAGTGATTCCCAATTTACTGCCAGTATTTCCCAGTTCACTCCCAGTGATTCCCAATTTACTGCCAGTATTTCCCCGTTCACTCCCCGTGATTCCCAGTTTACTGCCAGTATTTCCCAGTTCTCTCCCAGTGGTTCCCAATTTACAGCCAGTATTTCCCAGTTCACTCCCAGTGATTCCCAATTTACTGCCAGTATTTCCCCGCTCACTCCCAGTAATTCCCAATTTACAGCCAGTATTTCCCAGTTCACTCCCAGTGATTGCCAATTTACTGCCAGTATTTCCCAGTTCACTCCCAGTGATTCCCAGTTTACTGCCAGTATTTCCCAGTTCACTCCCAGTGGTTCCCAATTTACTGCCAGTATTTCCCCGTTCACTCCCAGTGATTCCCAATTTACTGCCAGTATTTTCCAGTTCACTGCCAGTGATTCCCAATTTACTGCCAGTATTTCCCCGTTCACTCCCAGTGATTCCCAATTTACTGCCAGTATTTCCCAGTTCACTCCCAGTGATTCCCAATTTACTGCCAGTATTTCCCCGTTCACTCCCAGTGATTCCCAATTTACTGCCAGTATTTCCCAGTTCACTCCCAGTGGTTCCCAATTTACTGCCAGTATTTCCCAGTTCACTCCCAGTGGTTCCCAATTTACTGCCAGTATTTTCCAGTTCACTGCCAGTGATTCCCAATTTACTGCCAGTATTTCCCCGTTCACTCCCAGTGATTCCCAATTTACTGCCAGTATTTCCCAGTTCACTCCCAGTGATTCCCAATTTACTGCCAGTATTTTCCAGTTCACTCTTAGTGATTCCCAATTTACTGCCAGTATTTCCCAGTTCACTCCCAGTGATTCCCAATTTACAGCCAGTATTTCCCTGTTCACTGCCAGTAATTCCCAATTTACAGCCAGTATTTCCCAGTTCACTCCCAGTGATTCCCAATTTACTGCCAGTATTTCCCAGTTCACTCCCAGTGATTCCCAATTTACAGCCAGTATTTCCCTGTTCACTGCCAGTAATTCCCAATTTACTGCCAGTATTTCCCCGTTCACTCCCAGTGATTCCCAATTTACTGCCAGTATTTCCCAGTTCACTCCCAGTGATTCCCAATTTACTGCCAGTATTTCCCAGTTCACTCCCAGTGATTCCCAATTTACAGCCAGTATTTCCCTGTTCACTGCCAGTAATTCCCAATTTACTGCCAGTATTTCCCCGTTCACTCCCAGTGATTCCCAATTTACTGCCAGTATTTCCCAGTTCACTCCCAGTGATTCCCAATTTACTGCCAGTATTTCCCAGTTCACTCCCAGTGATTCCCAATTTACTGCCAGTATTTCCCCGTTCACTCCCAGTGATTCCCAATTTACAGCCAGTATTTCCCCGTTCACTCCCAGTGATTCCCAGTTTACTGCCAGTATTTCCCAGTTCACTCCCAGTGGTTCCCAATTTACTGCCAGTATTTCCCAGTTCACTCCCAGTGATTCCCAATTTACTGCCAGTATTTCCCAGTTCACTCCCAGTGATTCCCAATTTACTGCCAGTATTTCCCAGTTCACTCCCAGTGATTCCCAATTTACTGCCAGTATTTCCCCGTTCACTCCCAGTGATTCCCAGTTTACTGCCAGTATTTCCCAGTTCACTCCCAGTGATTCCCAGTTTACTGCCAGTATTTCCCAGTTCACTCCCAGTGGTTCCCAATTTACTGCCAGTATTTCCCCGTTCACTCCCAGTGATTCCCAGTTTACTGCCAGTATTTCCCAGTTCACTCCCAGTGGTTCCCAATATACTGCCAGTATTTCCCAGTTCACTCCCAGTGATTCCCAATTTACTGCCAGTATTTCCCATTCACTCCCAGTGATTCCCAATTTACTGCCAGTATTTCCCAGTTCACTCCCAGTGATTCCCAATATACTGCCAGTATTTCCCAGTTCACTCCCAGTGATTGCCAATTTACTGCCAGTATTTCCCAGTTCACTCCCAGTGATTCCCAGTTTACTGCCAGTATTTTCCAGTTCACTCTTAGTGATTCCCAATTTACTGCCAGTATTTCCCAGTTCACTCCCAGTGGTTCCCAATTTACTGCCAGTATTTTCCAGTTCACTGCCAGTGATTCCCAATTTACTGCCAGTATTTCCCCGTTCACGCCCAGTGATTCCCAATTTACTGCCAGTATTTCCCAGTTCACTCCCAGTGATTCCCAATTTACTGCCAGTATTTTCCAGTTCACTCTTAGTGATTCCCAATTTACTGCCAGTATTTCCCAGTTCACTCCCAGTGATTCCCAATTTACAGCCAGTATTTCCCTGTTCACTGCCAGTAATTCCCAATTTACAGCCAGTATTTCCCAGTTCACTCCCAGTGATTCCCAATTTACTGCCAGTATTTCCCAGTTCACTCCCAGTGATTCCCAATTTACAGCCAGTATTTCCCTGTTCACTGCCAGTAATTCCCAATTTACTGCCAGTATTTCCCCGTTCACTCCCAGTGATTCCCAATTTACTGCCAGTATTTCCCAGTTCACTCCCAGTGATTCCCAATTTACTGCCAGTATTTCCCAGTTCACTCCCAGTGATTCCCAATTTACAGCCAGTATTTCCCTGTTCACTGCCAGTAATTCCCAATTTACTGCCAGTATTTCCCCGTTCACTCCCAGTGATTCCCAATTTACTGCCAGTATTTCCCAGTTCACTCCCAGTGATTCCCAATTTACTGCCAGTATTTCCCAGTTCACTCCCAGTGATTCCCAATTTACTGCCAGTATTTCCCCGTTCACTCCCAGTGATTCCCAATTTACAGCCAGTATTTCCCCGTTCACTCCCAGTGATTCCCAGTTTACTGCCAGTATTTCCCAGTTCACTCCCAGTGGTTCCCAATTTACTGCCAGTATTTCCCAGTTCACTCCCAGTGATTCCCAATTTACTGCCAGTATTTCCCAGTTCACTCCCAGTGATTCCCAATTTACTGCCAGTATTTCCCAGTTCACTCCCAGTGATTCCCAATTTACTGCCAGTATTTCCCCGTTCACTCCCAGTGATTCCCAGTTTACTGCCAGTATTTCCCAGTTCACTCCCAGTGATTCCCAGTTTACTGCCAGTATTTCCCAGTTCACTCCCAGTGGTTCCCAATTTACTGCCAGTATTTCCCCGTTCACTCCCAGTGATTCCCAGTTTACTGCCAGTATTTCCCAGTTCACTCCCAGTGGTTCCCAATATACTGCCAGTATTTCCCAGTTCACTCCCAGTGATTCCCAATTTACTGCCAGTATTTCCCATTCACTCCCAGTGATTCCCAATTTACTGCCAGTATTTCCCAGTTCACTCCCAGTGATTCCCAATATACTGCCAGTATTTCCCAGTTCACTCCCAGTGATTGCCAATTTACTGCCAGTATTTCCCCGTTCACTCCCAGTGATTCCCAGTTTACTGCCAGTATTTCCCAGTTCACTCCCAGTGGTTCCCAATATACTGCCAGTATTTCCCAGTTCACTCCCAGTAATTCCCAATTTACTGCCAGTATTTTCCAGTTCACTGCCAGTGATTCCCAATTTACTGCCAGTATTTCCCCGTTCACTCCCAGTGATTCCCAATTTACTGCCAGTATTTCCCAGTTCACTCCCAGTGATTCCCAATTTACTGCCAGTATTTTCCAGTTCACTCCCAGTGATTCCCAATTTACTGCCAGTATTTCCCAGTTCACTGCCAGTGATTCCCAATTTACTGCCAGTATTTCCCCGTTCACTCCCAGTGATTCCCAATTTACTGCCAGTATTTCCCAGTTCACTCCCAGTGATTCCCAATTTACTGCCAGTATTTTTCAGTTCACTCTTAGTGATTCCCAATTTACTGCCAGTATTTCCCAGTTCACTCCCAGTAATTCCCAATTTACAGGCAGTATTTCCCAGTTCACTCCCAGTGATTCCCAATTTACTGCCAGTATTTCCCAGTTCACTCCCAGTGATTCCCAATTTACTGCCAGTATTTCCCCGTTCACTCCCAGTGATTCCCAATTTACAGCCAGTATTTCCCCGTTCACTCCCAGTGATTCCCAGTTTACTGCCAGTATTTCCCAGTTCACTCCCAGTGGTTCCCAATTTACTGCCAGTATTTCCCAGTTCACTCCCAGTGATTCCCAATTTACTGCCAGTATTTCCCAGTTCACTCCCAGTGATTCCCAATTTACTGCCAGTATTTCCCAGTTCACTCCCAGTGATTCCCAATTTACTGCCAGTATTTCCCCGTTCACTCCCAGTGATTCCCAGTTTACTGCCAGTATTTCCCAGTTCACTCCCAGTGATTCCCAGTTTACTGCCAGTATTTCCCAGTTCACTCCCAGTGGTTCCCAATTTACTGCCAGTATTTCCCCGTTCACTCCCAGTGATTCCCAGTTTACTGCCAGTATTTCCCAGTTCACTCCCAGTGGTTCCCAATATACTGCCAGTATTTCCCAGTTCACTCCCAGTGATTCCCAATTTACTGCCAGTATTTCCCATTCACTCCCAGTGATTCCCAATTTACTGCCAGTATTTCCCAGTTCACTCCCAGTGATTCCCAATATACTGCCAGTATTTCCCAGTTCACTCCCAGTGATTCCCAATTTACTGCCAGTATTTCCCAGTTCACTCCCAGTGATTCCCAATTTACTGCCAGTATTTCCCAGTTCACTCCCAGTGGTTCCCAATTTACTGCCAGTATTTCCCCGTTCACTCCCAGTGGTTCCCAATTTACTGCCAGTATTTCCCCGCTCACTCCCAGTGGCTCGGTCCCTGGTGGTTATCCTAACGATACACCATCAATTTAAAAGTCCCAGCAATTCCTTTAATAGTCAAAGTTGCACGATTCATTAAAAAGTCACAGATTTTGTTCTCCACTGCAGCGGGAGGACAGTTGTACAAATATGTAGCAAAAGTTCGAAAAGTCACAAATGATGAATTAGGGAATTTGTTAAAAAAAAAAAAACTGGCAAAAACAAGTCAAATTAAAGGAATTGTTCCAAGCCTAGATGCCTCCTCTCTATCAACTGCATGGGGACCACTTATTATGATGTCCAACTAGATCAGCGCCATTCATTTCTAATGTGAGTGCTGTAGGAAAGCCAAGCACAGTGCTCCGCTATTTCCACTGGTCGTTGTTGCAGTGTGTGGCTCAAAACTCACCAAGTGTCAGGACTACTTCTGACGCTGTTCACACAGCAGGGTCGGACACTCCACACGATGCTGCTTTTGAGTTGCACAGACCGGCTCAGGCAGCGACCAGCTGTGCTCTTGTTGGTATACGGACTTGCAGGAGTTAAGTTCTGCTAGCCTGTGGATTACTACTTGAGTCACATGTTGCAGGAGACCTATCACAGTCGCCTCTGCCTTTTTTATGATGGTGGAGCCTGTTCTTCTATTTCGACTATCACTTTATGCGATCCTGGTCCTTGTGCTTTGTTATCTAGTTGCTGGTGAACGTTTGTGTGCTGTGGAAATCCTCTTAGTGTCTCATTATTTCCTCCCTTCCTTTAGCTTTTTCCTGATCATGTATTGTCTATACCTCTGTGACTGATTGCTGGGAGTTTGAGTTTTGTGCCTCCCCCTCCCTGTCTGTTTATTTGTGTGGGATTAATCACTCCAGTCCCGGCCCTCTCCTCAGTGGAGGGAGGGGGCCACTAGACCAGGGTTGTTCAGGAAGTCGGGTTAGGAAGGTGGCCCAAACATTGTCACCTTCAGACGTATCTTTATGATCAGGGTCAGGTAGGGTTTCCCTAACCTGAAGACCAATGTAGGCTCCCCGTTACTTGATATCCCATCCCACCCTGTGACAGTCGCATTAATTGGAGTGGAAGTCGCATGCTTGGCCTCCGCACCATTCAGACAGGGCTCTTCAGAGTCCCAGCGGTTGGACCCTCAACTTAACAAACTTATCCATCATCCAGTGGATAGGGGGTAACTTCTAATTTTGCTGCGTAACATTTAACTTAAAAAAAGTATCAAATTATATAATGAATAAAGTGCAAACACAAAAGGTCACTTCTAGAACTTTCCTTACTCCAAAAAGGACACAACGACAATGGAGACTCGGGATCTGCATATTCTCGATCTCCCTCACTGATAGTGTCGGACCACCTTCAGCTGCAGATTACTAAGTGATACAAGTTGGGCCTTGAGATTAACATTGACACCTTGAGACCCAGACTCCTAATAATCTGAAGTCCTGCGATTCGAGATGTGTGAGAAGCCATGTATGAGAAACATCAAGCAATGTCACAATCTCTCTGTGGTGAGAATCCCAGAATGTCCGCACCGAGCAGGCACCGAACAAGCAGGTGATGCCGAGAGCCGTTAATCTGTAGCCAGATAAATTGTGAATGGAGCTCTGAAGTATAATGAGTTGTGGATGGAGAATAAGTCCCTGACTTACAGGCCTTGGTGCTGTAGCTCGGGGACAGTCGGTGCTGTAGCCCCAGGACAGTCGGCACTGTTGCTTAGGCTGATTGGCACTGTAGCTCAGGGCTGTTGGGTGTTGTAGTTCGGGGCCGGTCATCTCTGTCCGTAGGCCTGGTCGGCACTGTAGGTCGGGGCTGTTCTGTACTGTAGCTTGGGCCGTTCAGCACTGTAACTCGGGGACGTTCTTCTGTGTAGCTTGGGCCGGTCGGTATTGTAGGTGGGCCAGTCGACACTGTAGCCTGGGGCCATTCAGCGCTATAGCTTGGGGCTGTTAAGCTCTGTTGCTCAGGGTTGTTTGGAGCTTTAGTTTGGGCCGGTCGGCCCTGTAGCTGGGCCTGATCGGTACTGTAGCTCCAGGCACTTTGGCGCTGTAGCTTGAGCCAGTTGGTGCTTTTACTCAGGGCTGTTCACAGCGCTGTTGTTGGGCCTGGTTGGTGCTGTAGCTGGGGGACGTTTGTCACTGTAGCTTGGTGCCGTTCGGCGCTGCTGCTTGGGGCCATTTGGCGCTGTAGCTTGGACCGGTCAGCATTGTAGCTGGGCTTGGTCAGCACTGTAGCTCGGGGCCATTCGGCGCTGTAGCTTGGGGCCGTTCGTTGCTATATCTAGGTGCCGTTTGGCGCTGTTGCTTCAGGCTATTCGGCGCTGTAGCTTTGACGGGTTGGCATTTTAGCTTCGCTTGGTTAGCATTGTGGCTCGGGGCCGTTCGGCGCTGTTGCTCACGGCTGTTCGGCTCTGTAGCTCGGGTATAGGCGGCATTGTAACTGGGCTTGGTCGGCCCTTTAGTTCTGGGCACTGCGACGCTGTTGCTCGCGGTTGTTGGGCTCTGTAGCTCGGGTCTGGTTGGCATTGTAGCTGGGCTTGGTCGGCCCTTTAGTTCAGGGCTGTTTGACGTTGTTGCTCAGGGCTGTTCGTCACGGTAGCTTAGGCTGGTTGCCACTGTAGCTCGGAGCTTTTCGGTGCTGTTGCTTGGGGTGTTCGGAGCTGTAGCTTGGGCTGCTTGGCGCTGTAGCCCGGGATTGTTCGGTGCTGTTGCTCGGACCAGTTGGTGCTGTATTTTGTTGCGCTATTCAGACGCTTAGATACTCTTCATTTTTAGGAGACCTTATGAGGTGCAGTTATACAACTCTTACATTTGTTCACTTTCATAGTCCTTGGTGGATTACAGACAGTGGAGGGTCTCGCTGAGCAACAGACATTCTCCAGGTTTTAACCATGGACCGTCCATCTACATTCTGTCTTGAGCTGTGAATCTGACCACAGGAGACGATGAGCATTGGTCAGTCAATATCCCACCAAGTATTATGTAGAAAGGGCACGGCACCCCTAATTTCAACGCCTCCGTTTTGACACTTGGATTCTGGGCTCTCGGAACTTGGCATGAAGAACGGATGACTGAGATAATGCTGGGAGCCTCCTGTAATTATCTGGAGATGTCGCCCTCGCTATGGACCAGGTCTCCATCTACCTTATATATGCAATTCCCCATCCCTTTCCATAGAGTTTTGTAGACCCCCAGACATTAAACTCCAGAAAATAACCCCCACCACATTACACCATTGGCACTGGTCGCCCACTGGGAGATCCATCACCTTTTGGAGAAGATCTCCATTCCACCTATTACACAGGGTAGATGCCTCCCCGAGGACTCCTGAAGTATAGACTGTCTTCTCCGTAATGAGACGTCTATGACTGGGACCCCCTTCTCACGCCGGGCACCGTCAGCTCTATTGGCGAGCAGTAAACAAGGCTATCTGTATTAATGGGCCATCGTGTAAATCTTCTTCCCTCCATAAATCAGGCGGCGTGTTCATTACTGCGCCGCTGCTCTCCAGTCCCGGGATCCTCTCCCCTCACAGTAATTTGTTCCAGACAATTATTGCTCGGCTCCAATAATATTCCTCTCTCGAATGTTGGACATTTTTACACACTACTGGAGTCACATTGTCACCAAAAATCTGTCCCTGGGGGGAGCTGTGGCGGCCGTGTTAGATAATGTGTTAATTCTGCTGTGACACTTTGTTTATAGAGCAAGAGACCTACGGAAAGCTTCAGATTCGATTTCATGTCAGACCCCAGTTATAGTATTAATGGTCATAAATAAAGAGTGAAAACTCAACCCAAAGGGCGTAGCACAAAATCAAACCGGGCATTCAGCCACTCCAGCTGTGACTTGTGGGTGCTGCTATTGAGGTAACTGGCATGTAAGGTGTAGTAGGTACAGTCATTAGATGAGCACTGACCAATATGTCCAGAAGTGGCCGAAGTTAGGAGAAAGAAGGTGTGGAGGGAACCAAGGAGTCAGGAGGGGACCGAGGAGTCAGGAGGGGACCGTGGAGTCAGGAGGGGACCGAGGAGTCAGGAGGGGACCGAGGAGTCAGGAGGGGACCGAGGAGTCAAGAGGGGACCGAGGAGTCAGGAGGGGACCGAGGAGTCAGGAGGGGACCGAGGAGTGTGGAGGGAACTGAGGAGTTAGGAGGGGACAGAGGAGTGTGGAGGGAACCGAGGAGTCAGGAGGGGACAGAGGAGTGTGGAGGGAACCGAGAAGTCAGGAGGGGCGGGAGGAGTCAGGAGGGGAGGGAGGAGTCAGGAGGGCACATAGAAGTCAGGAGGGGACCGAGGAGTCGAAAGGGAACCGAGGAATCAGGAGAGGACAGAGGAGTCAGGAGGGAATAGAGGAGTCAGGAGATTACAGAGGAATCAGGAGGGAACCGGGAAGTCAGGAGGGAACCGTGGAGTCAGGAGGGAACAGAAGAGTCAGGAGATTACAGAGGAGTCAGGAGGGAACCGAGGAGTCAGGAGAGGACGGAGGAGTCAGGAGAGGACGGAGGAGTCAGGAGGGAACGGAGGAGTCAGGAGGGAACGGAGGAGTCAGGAGGGAACGGAGGAGTCAGGAGGGAACCGAGGGGACAGAGGAGTAGGGAGTGGACAGAGGAGTCGGGAGGGGAGAAAGGAGTCGGGAGGGGAGAGAGAAGTCGGGAGGGGACTGAGGAGTGTGAAGAGGACAGAAGAATAAGGAGGAGACAGGTGAATCTAGCGGATGACCGATGAGCCTGGAAGGAACAGAGCAGTGAGAGGGGAACAGACGAGTTCAATGGGGGCAGTTGAGTATGAATGTAGACTGAGTGCTGTGTAGGAGACTGAGGAGTCTTCAGGGGAACAGAGTTGTCTGGATGATGAGATAGGAGTTTGGAGGAGGACAGAGGAGTCTGATTGAGACAATGGTGTCTGGAGGAGACGCCCCGTGCTCGGTGCAGACACAGAACAAGTTGGGGGCAGTTAGTCTGTATTGCGCTGTTTTTCCTGAGCGCAGCTCCGGCTGTGAATGAGGTGCTGGTCCTGAGGTCTCCGTCCTGGAGATGTAGTGACCCATCCATAAAGTGAGATTTCACATTCTCCTGTCTCCACTGAATTATCAGGTAATTGTGGTGCGGTGGTCTTGGCGTAGGATTTCTGAAATTGACTGATTTGTCCATTAGTCCATGTGTCCGGTGGTCTCAGCACGACGTGCGGGGGTGATGGCCGCCGCTGCCCCTCTTGCTGGGAACTTCTTATTAGTAAATGTGTAAACAAACCTGATGAATGATTTGTCGTCTTCTTATCTCGGCCCCAGCAATAAGAAAATGAGCTGTGATGGCGTCAAGTGGACCCAACGTCGTCCTCGGTCGTGATCAAATATTTACAACATTGGTTCATTGCTGCGCGGATCTTCACCATCAAGAAGTAAAAACCTGATGAGTGGATTCGTTATCTGCGAGAAACGTGGCAGGACGGGAGCGGATGATGGCTCCCCGCTGCTAATTCATCTGCGATTGTTGGATCACCTATAATCAGATGTTCAGCGCCGCGGCCTCGGATAACGTCCGCCCGTGGTAATGACAACCTTTACCCAACCTGGGATTCTAAGCCGTCATTTTATATGGAGCCTGTACATCATCCGGAGCTGTGCCGAGCTCTTATATCAGAAGCAAATAGTGAATGACCCGGAGGCTCCGGATGAATCCAGCTGCACACGGATTATAAAACTATACATGAAGACGACTAACTAACCCCATCAATAATAACACTGCACCCACCGCCAGATCGATGGGAATCCAGGGGATCTTTGCGGAAGCTGAGCTGTGTTAAGTATGCCGCCCCATGGCTGAATTCCCAGGTTGTCTTCCACTGATCATCATCAGCTGTCGCTGGAAATGAGAAGGATGCCTGCTACGATTGCTCATGTGTCCTACTACGGCTGAGGAGTCAGATCGTCATGTCACAAATCTTGGACGACATCGCTGAGGTTCCTGCAGGAGTTGCGATTTCTGCATTTCTTATCCCTGTTCTTCCTTCATCTTCTTTGCTGTGCGTCTCACCTCTTGATAGCTCATGCAGTGCCATGAGGTCCATTTTATGTCCAGAGTTTTCCAATTATTGATATTAATTTGGCCTTTTTTAGGGTAAGGGGTACTTTGCACACTACGACATCGCAAGTGCGATGTCGGTGTGGTCAAATCGAAAGTGACGCACATCCGGCATCGCTGTCGACATCGGAGTATGTGAATCGTTTTTACTACGATTAACGAGCGCAAAAGCGTCAAAATCGTATGATCGGTGTAGTGTCAGTCATTTCCATAATTTCAGAAGGACCGATGTTACGATGTTGTTCCTCGCTCCTGCGGCAGCACACATCGCTGTGTATGAAGCCGCAGGAGCGAGCAACATCGCCTTACCTGCGTTCCGGCTGCAATGAGGAAGGAAGGAGGTGGGAGGGATGTTTACGTCCCACTCATCTCCGTTCCTCCGATCCAATTGGCCGCCTGCCGTGTGACGTCGCTGTGACGCCGCACGACCCATCCCCTTAGGAAGGAGGCGGGTCTCCGGCCAGAGCGACGTCGCAGGGCAGGTAAGTGCATGTGAAGCTGCCGTAGCGATAATGTTCACTACGGCAGCTATCACAAGATATCGCAGCTGCGACGGGGGCGGGTACTATCGCGCACGGCATCGCTACCATCGGCTTGCGATGTCGTAGTGTGCAAAGTACCAATAAGACTTGGGGGTATCCTTCTGGGCACCCAGTGTTCACTGGCCTTGCAGCAGATCTAGTAAGATATGAGACTGGCATTTCATGCAGCGGTCCCTACAGCCACGACCTTTCTGCAGCATCATAGTTTCAATAGTAGTGATCATTGCTGCGCAATCCTCCCTGTAGATGAACATAATCCTCCATGTTGATATAGAGAATAATCCCTGTTCCAGTAGAGAATCCCTCCTTGTTCCTGTAGGGAATCCCTCCTGTTCCTGTAGATAATTCATTCTGTTCTGTAGAGAATCCCTCCTGGTCCTGTAGGTAATTCATTCTGTCCTGTAGAGAATCTCTTCTGGTCCTATATTGAATCCTCCCTGTTCTTGCAGTGAATCCCTCCTTTTCCTGTAGAAAATCCCTCCTGTTCCTGCTGAGAATTCCTCCTGTTCCTGTAGAGAATCCCTCCTGTACCTATAGAGAATCCCTCCTGTACCTATAGAGAATCCCTCCTGTACCTATAGAGAATCCCTCCTGTTCTGTAGAGAATCCCTCCTGTGCCTGTAGATAATCCATCCCATTCCTCCTGGTTCTGTAGAGTATCCTCCCTGTTCCTGTAGAGAATCCCTACTTGTTAATGTAGGGAATCCCTCCTGTTCCTGTAGATAATCCTTCCTGGTCTTGTAGAGAATCCCTCCTGGTCCTGTAGAGAATCCTCCCTGTTCCTGTAGAGAATCCCTCATGGTCCTGTAGAGAATCCTCCCTGTTCCTGTAGATAATCCATCCTATTCCTTGTGGTCCTGTAGAGAATAGTCCCTATTTCTGTAAAGAATCCCTCCTGGTCCTGTAGAGAATTCTCCCTGTTCCTGTAGAGAATCCTCCCTGTTCCTGTACAGAATCCTCCCTGTTCCTGTAGAGAACCCCTCCTGGTCCTGTAGAGAATCCTCCCTGTTCCTTTAGATAATCCATCCCATTGCTCCTGGTTCTGTAGAGTATCCTCCCTGTTCCTGTAGAGAATCCTCCCTGTTCCTGTAGAGAATCCCTCCTGGTCCTGTAGAGAATCCTCCCTGTTCCTGTAGAGAATCCTCCCTGTTCCTGTAGAGAATCCCTCCTGGTCCTGTAGAGAATCCTCCCTGTTCCTGTAGAGAATCCTCCCTGTTCCTGTAGAGAATCCCTCCTGGTCCTGTAGAGAATCCTTCCTGGTCCTGGAGAAAATTCCTCCCTGTTTCTGTAGGAATCCCTCCTGGTCCTGTAGAGAATCCTCCCCAGACAGCAGTATGTATCCGGGTTAAACGTCTGCAGGACGGTAGTGACACATAGGTGGCCGGCTCTGCTCCTGAGGACGGAGGTGTTGGGTCGCTTTTAGGCTGCAGTCTTTTGTGGCCCCGAAAGGATTACAAGACTCCAGACAACAGAATCTAGAGTTTCTTGAGCTCTCGGAAGCCTTCTCGCAACTGCGCTGATACATTGTAACAAACTCTCAGGTTAGGGGACGGATCGCTGCTGTGTTTACGCTGGTACATTGTAGCAAACTCGTAGGGTAGGGATCGCTGCTGTGTTTACGCTGATACATTGTAGCAAACCCTTCTCTATGAGAATTATTCGATCAGCACATGTTTTCAGATTTTGATTGATGATAAAGAGAAATCAATAAAATGATCAGAAATTCGGCCATAAAGTGATTGATCCGATGCCACATTTTTAATTTTTTAGCTAGAGTTAAGAAATGAACACCCCCCCCCCCCCCCCGTTCTCCGATGATTTGATCTGCCATCATTGGATCTTCAGAATTGTCGATCCCAGCGCTGTGCATAGGCGGCGCTGTTCTGGCACAGGTGCTCCCCTGACAGTCTCCTGCGAGGCCAGAGCTGTCACTTACTGTCAAGACAGATGGCAGAAAACATGGCAGCCGGGGGCTATCTGTTTCTCCCCTCTGTAATCGCCTCCTCCTGCTGACATTTGAATAAAATAGCGCTGCCTGTTCGCTGTATGAACGCTTTCCTGATGTTCCCGGGGCGGAGGGCGGGGGGCCGCGCTATCACAGCCCCTCCATCTTATCACAGGGGTAATTTGATGATAACAAATAATCCGCTGCTGGAAAGGAAACATGTGTATCCAACTAAAGATTGGATGTAGGTGGATTGTGCCCCCGGGCGGAGGGAGACACAAATGTCCTTCTGTTTGACATACAGCGAGCAGCAGAGACCCCTGAGCCCACCACTGTTAACCCTTGTGCTGCCGCCGCTGTGCTCTCTGCCTCAGTGAAGGAATGTGGGGCAATTATCCGGGTCGTTAATTAGGAGTCAACAGATTAGTAATTAACCCCTGGAACATCTGAACAGCAGAGATGTGTGACCGGCATTCACCATTATTACCCGGCACCTGGGGAGAGGCCGAGTCTCTCCCCCAATATAACAGCGACCCCGAGAGGAGGCCGAGTCTCTCCCCCAATATAACAGCGACCCCGAGAAAAGGCAGAGCGTCTCCCCCAATATAACAGCGACCCCGAGAGGAGGCCGAGCGTTTCCCCCAATATAACAGTGACCCCGAGAGGCGGAAGAGCGTCTCCCCCAATATAACAGTGACCCCGAGAGGCGGAAGAGCGTCTCCCCCAATATAACAGTGACCCCGAGAGGAGGCCGAGCGTCTCCCCCAATATAACAGTGACGCCGAGAGGAGGCCGAGCGTCTCCCCCAATATAACAGTGACCCCGAGAGGCGGAAGATCGTCTCCCCCAATATAACAGTGACCCCGAGAGGCGGCCGAGCGTTTCCCCCAATATAACAGTGACCCCGAGAGGAGGCCGAGCGTCTCCCCCAATATAACAGTGACCCCGAGAGGAGGCCGAGCGTCTACCCCAATATAACAGCGACCCCGAGAGGTGGCAGAGCGTCTCCCCCAATATAACAGCGACCCCGAGAGGAGGCCGAGCGTCTCCCCCAATATAACAGCGACCCCGAGAGGAGGCCGAGCGTCTCCCCCAATATAACAGTGACCCCGAGAGGAGGCCGAGCGTCTACCCCAATATAACAGCGACCCCGAGAGGTGGCAGAGCGTCTCCCCCAATATAACAGTGACCCCGAGAGGAGGCCGAGCGTCTACCCCAATATAACAGTGACCCCGAGAGGAGGCCGAGCGTCTCCCCCAATATAACAGTGACCCCGAGAGGAGGCCGAGCATCTACCCCAATATAACAGCGACCCCGAGAGGTGGCAGAGCGTCTCCCCCAATATAACAGCGACCCCGAGAGGAGGCCGAGCGTCTCCCCCAATATAACAGTGACCCAAAGAGAAGGCTAAGCGTCTCCCCCAATATAACAGCGACCCAGAGAGGCGGCAGAGCGTCTCCCCCAATATAACAGCGACCCCGAGAGGAGGCCGAGCGTCTCCCCCAATATAACAGCGACCCAGAGAGAAGGCCGAGCATCTCCCCCAATATAACAGCGACCCAGAGAGAAGGCCGAGCATCTCCCCCAATATAACAGTGACCCTGAGAGGAGGCCGAGCGTCTCCCCCAATATAACAGTGACCCCGAGAGGCGGAAGAGCGTCTCCCCCAATATAACAGTGACCCCGAGAGGAGGCCAAGTGTCTCCCCCAATATAACAGCGACCCCGAGAGGAGGCCAAGTGTCTCCCCCAATGTAACAGCGACCCTGAGAGGAGGTCGAGCGTCTCCCCCAATATAACAGTGACCCCGAGAGGAGGCCGAGCGTCTCCCCCAATATAACAGCGACCCTGAGAGGAGGCCGAGCGTCTCCCCCAATATAACAGCTACCCCGACAGGAGGCCGAGCGTCTCCCTCAATATAACAGTGACCCTGAGAGGAGGTCGAGCGTCTCCCCCAATATAACAGCGACCCTGAGAGAAGGTCGAGCGTCTCCCCCAATATAACAGTGACCCCGAGAGGAGGCCGAGTGTCTTCCCCAATATAACAGCGACCCCGAGAGGAGGCCAAGTGTCTCCCCCAATGTAACAGCGACCCTGAGAGGAGGTCGAGCGTCTCCCCCAATATAACAGTGACCCCGAGAGGAGGCCGAGTGTCTCCCCCAATATAACAGCGACCCCGAGAGGAGGCCGAGCGTCTTCCCCAATATAACAGCGACCCTGAGAGGAGGCCGAGCGTCTCCCCCAATATAACAGTGACCCCGAGAGGAGGCAGAGCGTCTCCCCCAATATAACAGCGACCCCGAAAGGAGGCCGAGCGTCTCCCCCAATATAACAGCGACCCCGAAAGGAGGCCGAGCGTCTCCCCCAATATAACAGTCACCCCGAGAGGAGGCCGAGCGTCTCCCCCAATATAACAGCTACCCCGAGAGGAGGCAGAGCGTCTCCCCCAATATAAGAACCCAATCGGATCACAGCTGCAGAGGAGGGGGCGGGATTAATCTCCCTATCTTCTCCATTGTCAGCCTGTACATATATTGCTCTGCACTCGGATGTCATCAATGCAACCCGATTTTTCTCTTGCACCCATAGACTTGTATAGATTTTTATGGGTACGAGTGATACGAGAGGCTGCTGATAACTCTTTGGCTTTGTGATCTTTTTTTGTTTTTATGGTAACAAATATTACATCACATGAAAGCCTTATGTATCTAATATTTTTTTTCAAAATTTTGTGTTTGTTGCTTATGGCAACAGTGTTATGCGCACGCGGGAAAACAAAATGAAGGAGTCTAAAGGGTGCTTTACATGCTTCGACATTGCTAGCGATGTGATACGCCAGATCGCAGATAAGATTTGCCGAGATCGCACATAGGTCATTTTTTTGTAGCGCCGGTCACATGTGCGATCTCGGCAAATCGTATGTGCGATCTGGCTTGTTACATCGCTAACGAGATTGCTAGCGATGTCGCAGTGTGTAAAGCACCCTATACGCGATATTCACAGCAACTGAGAGCAGAGGAGGGATAAAATTCTTGTTTCTGCAAGGAAAGTCTGCGAAGGATATTCATGGTGATATGTCGCAGACATTGGGGGATCAATGCCCTTCATATTCCACAGTTAAGAACTGGGTTGCCAAATTTAAAACGGACCACTTCAGCACCAATGATGAGGAACTTCCTGGACGACTGAGTGTGGTTGTTTTTCCGGAGATCGTCGATGCTGTGCACAACCTCATACTGGAAAATCAACGAATTTCAGCTTAAGCAATAGCAGACGACATGGGGATTTCCCGTGAACGTGTTTGTGTCATTATCTATGAACATTTGGACATGGGGAAGCGATCTGCAAAGTGGGTCCCCAAATGTTTGACAACAGAACAGAGAAGCATGCGAGTGAAAACTTCCCGGTCCATTTGTCAGCGTTTCCGGACTGATAAGAACTCCTTGGATCGACTGGTCACTATGGATGAGACCTGGATTTATTTGTATGACCCTGAAAACAAAGAGCAGTCAAAAGAGTGGAGGCACAGTGGTTCTCCTCCAAAGAAGTTTAGGGTACAAAATTGAGCCCCTAAGGTGATGGCGTCTGTTTTCTGGGATAAGGAGGGCGTGCTGCTAGTGGACTACCTTCAAAAGGGTTCCACCATCAATGCAAGGTATTACACAGAACCTTTGGACCAATTAAAGGCAGCTCTGAAGGCCAAAAGGCACGGCAAGCTGTCCAAAGGAATCTTGTTCTTGCAAGACAACCACTCCGCTCACCTGCACAAGCGACCACGGCAAAACTGGCAGAGCTGGGCTTCCAGCTGGTGGACCACCCACCTTATTCACCAGATCTAGCTGCCTCCGACTATCATCTGTTTCTAAACCTGAAGAAACACCTGAAGGGTACCAAATGTCACACCATTTCTGATGCCATGGCTACTATGGATGCCTGGTTTGAGTTACAACTGAAATCCTTCTTTATGCTAGGCTTACAGAACTTGGAATACCGATGTAAGAAGTGTGAGGACATCAGTGGAGAGTATGTGGAAGAAATGTAACTTACATCATCCTATCTCGTTTCTTTCTGGGTAAAGCCAAAGACTTATCAGCAGCCCCTCGTATGTCCCTCACTGACATTTGCGTCAAGCTATGATTGTTTGCTCTGTCCGATTTAGGGCTGAAAAAAACAAATCGCAAATTGGAGCGGCCCCATAGAGTAAGGCGGGCTTTACACGTTGCGACATCGCCAGCAATTGCTAGCCATGTCCAGCGCGATAGCACCCGGCCCCGTCGCACATGCGATATGTGGTGATTGCTGCTGTAGCGAACATTATCACTATGGCAGCTTCACACGCACTTACCTGCTCAGCGACGTCGCTGTGACTGCCGAACAATCCCTCCTTCAAGGGGGAGGTGCGTTCCGCGCCACCGCAACGTCGCTAATCGGCCGGCCAATAGAAGCGGAGGGGCGGAGATGAGCGGGACTTAACATCCCGCCCACCTTCTCCCTTCCGCATTGCCGTCGGGACACAGGTAAGGAGATGTTTGTCGCTCCTGCGGGATTACACACAGCGATGTGTGGAGCTGCAGGAACGACAAACAACATCGCACCTGCGGTCGACCCGACATTATGGAAATGAACGACACTACACACATCAGCGATATTGTACGCTTCTGTGCTCGTTCATCGTCGCACCTAGGATTTACACGTTGCGATGTCGCTACCGGCGCCGGATGTGCGTCACTAACGACGTGACCCCGACGATATATCGGTAGCGATGTTGCAACGTGTAAAGCCCCCCTTAACATAGGTCCGGGTGGAATGTGATTTGTTTATTTCTTTCCAGTAGTCTGATTTTCCTCGCCGTGTGTCCTCGGACGAATTTTTACATCCAGACCACAAAGTTCTAAACTCAAAGTGGAGCCAAAATGTTCCAACTTTTTGCAAATTTGGATCCTTCCCACCCACCTATAAGTGTAGCCTGACTGAGAAGGCACACGGTCGGGTACAGTCAACAACGTCACCAAATTACAGTTGAAGAGTCCTCCAGCCCCGACCGGTCCTCCAGCCCCGACCGGTCCTCCAGCCCCGACCGGTCCTCCAGCCCCCACCGGTCCTCCAGCCCCCACCGGTCCTCCAGCCCCCACCGGTCCTCCAGCCCCCACCGGTCCTCCAGCCCCCACCGGTCCTCCAGCCCCCACCGGTCCTCCAGCCCCCACCGCTTGTAGACGCCAGATGGTGGCGAAATCCATTACAGAGGTTTGGTGTGGCCGTCACTGACGTACAATGCAGCGGGCACGATTGATGGGGAAACATGGATGGTTTGCTGTAATGTATCAGTGCAGGTTGAGTCTGAGCCCCTGGAGGTCAGTAGCAGAGAAATACTGATACATTGTAACAAAGCCATCAGCGTGACAGAAGTTTTCCTTCTATAGCGATTGTAGTGGGCAGTCAGGTCCCTGGATGTCTGCTCTGTGCGGGCAGCGTGGAGAGGTATATATGTATACACGTACTGTAGTGCAGTCATTTATCACTGTCCCCGGGTGTCTGACCCTGCGCACAGCACTGATCTGAGCGCAGGACGAGCGCCGCGTCACTCACTGATCATCCACTGCTAAATTGAGAAGCCGCTGTTCCATGAGAGCGCCCATCATGTGACCGCGTCCCGTCTCTGCTGCTCCTATCGATCGCAATAACCTCATAAGACACTGACTACACCGCCGGATCGATCCCGAAGCCTCCTGGAAATAAGGAATATGGTGTCCCCATCCTGTCATCCCTGCAAGCCACATCTCCACCGTTTCTCCAGGCTGATGAAGGGCGGAGGTCAGGAATTGCAGAATTGACAGTGGAGTTACTGGCGGCTCCGGCCGTACATCTCCCTGAAATCTCATTCATTCAGATGACACCATCTTTGTTACAGGAGATCACAGGCCGAATTACACCCAATTCCACCTCCTGTACTGGAGCAGCCGCCGTCACCACAGCCTTGTATAATATCTGCTGTGTGAGGCCGCACCATGTGTCCTGCAGCCGCCGCCGTCACCACAGCCTTGTATATTATCTACTGTCTGAGGCCGCACCATGTGTCCTGCAGCCGCCGCCATCACCACAGCCTTGTATATTATCTACTGTCTGAGGCCGCACCATGTATCCTGCAGCCGCCGCCATCACCACAGCCTTGTATATTATCTACCATCTGAGGCCGCACCATGTATCTTGCAGCCACCGCCATCCCCATAGCCTTGTATATTATCTACTGTCTGAGGCCGCACCATGTGTCCTGCAGCCGCCACCGTCACCACAGCCTTGTATCTGAGGCTGCACCATGTGTCTTGCAACCACTGCCGTCACCACAGCCTTGTTATCTGAGGCTGTACCATGTGTCCTGCAACCGCCGCCGTCACCACAGCCTTGTATCTAAGGCCGCACCATGTGTCCTGCAACCGCCGCCGTCACCACAGCCTTGTATCTAAGGCCGCATCATGTGTCCTGCAACCGCCGCCGTCACCACAGCCTTGTATCTAAGGCCGCATCATGTGTCCTGCAACCGCCGCCGTCACCACAGCCTTGTATCTAAGGCCGCACCATGTGTCCTGCAACCGCCGCCGTCACCACAGCCTTGTATCTAAGGCCGCATCATGTGTCCTGCAACCACCGCCGTCATCACAGCCTTGTATCTGAGGCCGCACCATGTGTCCTGCAACCACCGCCGTCATCACAGCCTTGTATCTGAGGCTGCACCATGTGTCCTGCAACCGCTGCCGTCACCACAGCCTTGTATCTGAGGCCGCACCATGTGTCCTGCAACCGCTGCCGTCACCACAGCCTTGTATCTGAGGCCGCACCATGTGTCCTGCAACTGCCGCCGTCACCACAGCCTTGTATCTGAGGCCGCACCATGTGTCTTGCAGCCGCCACCGTCACCACAGCCTTGTATCTGAGGCCGCACCATGTGTCCTGCAACCGCCGCCATCACCACAGCCTTGTATCTGAGGCCGCACCATGTGTCCTGCAACCGCTGCCGTCACCACAGCCTTGTATCTGAGGCCGCACCATGTGTCCTGCAACCGCTGCCATCACCACAGCCTTGTATCTGAGGCCGCACCATGTGTCCTGCAACCGCTGCCGTCACCACAGCCTTGTATCTGAGGCCGCACCATGTGTCCTGGAACCGCTGCCGTCACCACAGCCTTGTATCTGAGGCCGCACCATGTGTCCTGCAACCGCTGCCGTCACCACAGCCTTGTATCTGAGGCCGCAGCATGTGTCCTGCAGCAGCCACTTCGACGCGTTTCCTGCTCCTTTGTTTTCTTCATTCTTGTCTGATCCACGCTGAATGTAATTGTTCTAATCTGAAAAAAAAGTTAAAAAATGAGAAAGAAAACCTCATTACCAGCACTGACCGCCCGACTGTCCCGCGAGCTGCTCCCAGCACTAACCGAACGGTTGTGGCTAAATCCCAGTGGGTAGAAGGACCTGTGGGCAGGACTAGCTTCCTTAGTGGGTGTGACGGCTTGTTTGGTGGGTGTGGCGATGTTTTCTTCCGTCCACTACACCCATCTGGGGGTCTTACCCCCAGACCCACTTCTATTATAATCACCTCTATGTCGACGTGGAATTAAAAGAATAATATATCTTCTTGGTATGAGCATTGTCAGTGGAGGCCCCGCCCCTTTCTACTCACACGGGAGTGACATCAGCAGAGGTCCCTCTGGCCACTAGGATTTAGACTCTACCCTGACTAAATGTGTCCCCAGGCTCCTCCCCTCAGTGTCCGGCCCTACTTATACATGCACCTCTCTCTTATTTTGGGGATGGGAATATGTGCATGGGTGGTGCAAGAAAAGAGCTTCTCCCCAGGCTCCACCCCTCAGTGCCTGCCCCTGCTTATGCATGCACCTCCCTCTTATCTTTTAGAAGGAAATATGTGCATTGGTCGTACCAGACGAGGGCGTGTCCATAGGCTCCTCCTCTCAGTGCCTGCCCCTACTTATTCCCATGGCTAAGATAAGAGGGAGGTGCATGTTTATAAGCAGGGGCAGGCACTGAGAGGAGGAGCCTGGGGACACACCCTCTTCTGGCACCACCCATGCACATATTCCCATGCCTAAAATAGGAGGGAGGTGCATTTATAAGCAGGGGAGAGCATTGAGGGGAGGAGCCTGGGGACACACCCTCTTCTGGCACCACCCATGCATATATTCCCATGGCTTAGATAAGAGGGAGGTGCATGTTTATATGTGCATGGGTGGTGCCAGAAGAGGGTGTGTCCCCAGGCTCCTCCCCTCAATGCTCTCCCCTGCTTATAAATGCACCTCCCTCCTATTTTAGGCATGGGAATATGTGCATGGGTGGTGCCACAAGAGGGTGTGTCCCCAGGCTCCTCCTCTGTGCCCGCCCCTGCTTATAAATGCTCCTCCCTCCTATTTTAGGCATGGGAGGTGCCAGAAGAGGGGGTGTCCACAGGCTCCTCCTCTCAATGCTCTCCCCTGCTTATAAATGCACCTCCCTCTTATCTTAGGCATGGGAATATGTGCATGGGTGGTGCCAGAAGAGGGCGTGTCCCCAGGCTCCTCCCCTCAGTGCCAGCCCCTGCTTATACATGCACCTCCCTCTTATCTTAGGCATGGGAATATGTGCATGGGTGGTGCCAGAAGAGGGCGTGTCCCCAGGCTCCTCCTCTCAGTGCCAGCCCCTGCTTATACATGCACCTCCCTCTTATCTTAGGCATGGGAATATGTGCATGGGTGGTGCCAGAAGAGGGCGTGTCCCCAGGCTCCTCCTCTCAGTGCCCGCCCCTGCTTATACATGTACCTGTGTCTTGCTCACACTATGTATGGGGGGGCTTTGTAGTGACCCCCATTACATACAACTGTGACAGGTTTCAGGTATAGCAATCACACTGGTGGTCGGCTCTGTTCAGGCAGTTTCCTGCACATTAAAGGGGTTGTTCACCTACCAGAGTCCGAGCCATCCCTTTAAGGAAGATTCTACAAGTACATCAGTGAGATCCTTGCTTGCTGTCAGTGAGTGACTAGTTCAGCCCCTGCCGCCTGAGAGCTTGACCCGGTGGATGTGAAGATGAATGTTTCCATTCACTGACAGCCATCAGAGCCGCTGCTCCTGTGATGACGGTCATTGTACATAGATCGCGGCTCGCCACGTCTGATAATAACGATCGATTTCCAGCCAGGATGAGATGGGGATCGTCAGCAGATTGCGCCCGGACACTTGTCAGCGGCACATGAATGTATAATCTCATAGCCGGCTGATGGATGAGATAGCGCCCCCTCCCCCGCCTCGGCCATTGTTCTGCCGCCATCCCCTTCTCCGCAGACCCCGCACCACATTAGTCCTGCAGCTCGGTGTCGCACAGATTAGACGGAGCCGTTATCAGACGGAGCGGCCTGATAATAGCGCTCAGCAAATCCTCTGCTGTCACAGATTAAACCGCCGGAGCGCCGCGCATTAGCCGCCATCTCATCGCCTCCTTTATTCTCACTTTCTCCGGCGGATTTTTCCCGACAATTGCATTGCGGGACGCTGCGCGGCTGCGAGAGTCGGCTCTAATCTGATCTGCCATTGGATCGATCGGCCCTGAGCGCTCATCAGCCTGTTTGTCTGTGGGAAGTGATGGGATGAAAGATGATTTGGGGGAGGGGGACACGGTCGGATCCGGACTTTACAGTACACTTGATACGTGCGACTGATGAGAAGGTGAGAAAGGAGACGCCAAAAAGTGTCCTCAGCAGGGAGTGGAACCGGCCGTGACCCCTGCTTATGGGATAGAGAGTATGGACGGCAGACGTCTTCATTAGTGTGGGGCGCTAAGGGGGATTTTTGGTGCGAAGCGCATCAGAATGCTTCACAATAATATTCTGTGCGCTCTGCCCCATCCGTTATCACAAAATCATATCCTGCGCTCTGCCCATCCATTATAACACAATCATGTCCTGCGCTCTACCCCATCCGTTATGACACAAGCATATCCTGCGCTCTGCCCCATCCGTTATCACACAATCCTGTCCCGCGCTTTGCCCCATCCTCTATCACACAATCATGTCCTGTGCTCTGCCCCTTCTTCTATCACACAATCATGTCCTGCGCTCTGCCCCATCCGTTATCACACAATCATGTCCTACGCTCTGCCCCATCCATTATGACACAATCATATCCTGCGCTCTGCCCCATCCATTGTCACACGATCATGTCCTGCGCTCTGCCCCATCTACTATCACACAATCATATCCTGCGCTCTGCCCCATCCATTATGACACAATCATGTCCTACGCTCTGCCTCATCCACTATCACACAATCATATCCTGCACTCTGCCCATCCATTATAACACCATCATGTCCTGTGCTCTGCCCTATTCATTCTGACACAATCTTGTCCTGCGCTCTGTCCCATCCACTATCACACAATCATATCCTGTACTCTGCCCTATCCATGATGACACTATCATGTCATGTGCTCTGCCCTATTCACGATCACACAATCATATCCTGCGCTCTGCCTCATCTGTTATGACACAATCCTGTCCTGCGCTCTACCCTATCCACTATCACACAATCATATCCTGCGCTCTGCCCCATCTGTTATGACACAATCATGTCCTGCACTCTGCCCCATCCGATATCACACAATCCTGTCCTGTGCTCTACCCTATCCACTATCACACAATCATATCCTGCGCCCTGCCCCATCTGTTATGACACAATCATGTCCTGCACTCTGCCCCATCCGATATCACACAATCCTGTCCTGTGCTCTACCCTATCCACTATCACACAATCATATCCTGCGCTCTGCCCCATCTGTTATGACACAATAATGTTCAGCGCTCTGCCCCATCCATTGTGACACAATCCTGTCCTGCGCTCTGCCCCATTCACTATCATATAATCATATCCTGCACTCTGCCCCATCTGATATCACACAATCCTGTCCTGCGCTTCACCCTATCCACTATCATATCTTGCGCTCTACCCCATCCATTATGACACTATCATGTCCTAAGTGCTGCCTCATCCACTATCACACAATCTTATCCTGCGCTCTGCCCCATCCGTTATGACACAATCATGTTCTGCGCTCTGCCCCATCTGTTATGACACAATTATATCCTGCACGCTGCCTCATCCATTGTGACGCAATCATGTCCTGCGCTCTGCCCTATCCACTATCACACAATCATATCCTGTGCTCTGCCCCATCTATTATGACACCTATGTCCTACACTCTGCCCCATCCACTAACACAATCATGTCCTGCGCTCTATGTCATCCACTATCACACAATCATATTGTCATGCTACGTACTGGGAAGTTCCTCACGTAGGACGAATGGGAAGGGAAGCCCTGTGTCTAGGGAAGGGTTAGATTGTGACCTTTGACCAAAACGTCCGCTGTTCTAAAAAAAGACCTAGATCCATCTGGTTCACTCTTCCAACAATTATATCACTACTGAGCACACAGCTGGCCGACGCCCGAGCCTGTCTGTGCAACTCAGAAGCACCAGAGAAACCACAGTGTGGAGTGTTAGGGTATGTGCGCACGTTGCTTTTTACCTGCTTTTTTGCTGCTTTTTCTTCTGCGCTGTTTAATGCCAAAATGGATGTGTTCTTCTATTCAAGCAAAGTCTATGGGAATTTGGGTTTCTTGTTCACACTATGTTGTTCAAAATGCTGCCTTTTTGTGGCAGAACTTTGGTCAAAAACTCAGCTTTGCAGTGCAAAACCCAAATGGCAAAAACAATTGACATGTTGCTTCTTTGAAAAGCTGAGTTTTTGACCAAAGTTCTGCCACAAAAAGGCAGCATTTTGAACAACATAGTGTGAACAAGAAACCCAAATTCCCATAGACTTTGCTTGAATAGAAGAACACATCCATTTTGGCATTAAACAGCGCAGAAGAAAAAGCAGCAAAAAAGCAGGTAAAAAGCAACGTGCGCACATACCCTTAGTCTGTTGTGTGAACGGCGTCTGATGCCGCCATTATGGGGAGATAAGGTATGCACACCAGTGACTATGTAAGGGGAATACATGGAATAGCAGAAACTGCTGTGTGAATACTGACTTGAAAAATCCAATAGCTACATGTAAGAGTGAAAATGTGAAAAATGGAATCTGCATTACTGCCATGAATATATGAACAAAGAGAAATTTAGCTACTGAATTGATCAATGCAATAGAGCCCCAACACTACGCCAAAGTATTTCTCTACGTTGGGGTCCCTAGCTTGTGTGTGTCCTCTCATGCAGTTAAAAAACTTACCGTGTATGGGAAGCTGAGACCCAGGCTATATATGCGTATGATATGGATTGGCAATAGGTGTGTGGGGAGGGTTCAATGGTGTTCCAAACGTTATTCCTTATTGATGCCGCCATGACACCCGGTGAGTTAAGAGTCTAAGGCTGCTTTTACACCTCCGGTTTTTGCTGAACGGCACAATACGGCGCTTTGCAGAAAAAACGCAACCGTTTTTTTTTTGCCGCCGATTGTGTTTTTTCCGCATAGACTTGCATTAGACCTGTATTGTGCCGCTTGGCCTTGCGTTGCGTCCGATTTTTGCCGGATGCGGCATATTTAGCCCATGCGGTGGCCGGATGGAACGTTGCCTGGCACGTTTTTTTGTGTGGCGAAAAAAAGCGATGCCGGATCCGGCACGTTGCGGCATGATTTAAAATGCAAGCCTATGGACGCCGGATGCGTTTTTTTGCACTGCGCATGCTCAGGATCAAGCGGCATCCGTCAAAAAACGGACGGGCCACATGGAAAAACTTATGCAACGGATCCGTTCTTTTTCGCCACATCCGTTGCATATGTTTTTGAGCCGGATTGAGCCGCACTGCAAAAACCGGATGTGTGAAAGCAACCTAACCCTGTATGACAGTACCCCTCCCGCTATGTGGGGCTTCAGGACCAGGTCTCTCTGGATGCCAGTGATGGAATGCACTAACCAAACGCTTCGCATGGATAGCAGAGGCTGGTACCAAAGTCCTCTCAGGACCATAACCCTGCCAGTCAACCAGGTACTGCCAAGAACGACAAACAATATGAGAATCTATAATTCTTGATACCTGAGACTCCAACGATCCATCCACTAAGACCGGAAGGGGGGGGAGGGGCTCCCGAACCCACAGATTTCTTTAAAAGAGATTTGTGCAACATATTTTGAATTTTATATGAGGCCGTTAAGGCCAGACAGAAAGCCAACGGGTTGATGACAGCAGTAATTTTGAATGGACCGATGAACCTAGCTGAAGTGATGGTACTTTAAGCTTAATATTTTTCGTGAATAACCACATCCAATCACCCACACACAGGTCCGGACCGGGCACACCTCTACAGTCAGCCACAGGCTTATACCTAGAGCCCATATTACACAAGTGCTTCAGAACTTTCTCCTATGTAGATGATAGTGCTGAACCCAAACAGTCCTCCTCAGGTATCCCGAACGAGTGCCCCTCCATAAATGTACAGAACTAGGGATGGTGACCATAGACACAAAGGAAAGGGGATATACCAGAGGACTCATGGTGGCGAATAATACGGATTACAAGGGACAAGGCACACTCGAGAAAGAGGAGTTTCATACATGACCAATGCCTCCTTCAACCTCCAGGACACACCCTGAAAAAGCTGATCTTTTAGAGCACGGTCGTTCCACTGAGTGTCCACGGACGAGCGCTGGAGTTCAGCGCAGTAATCCTCTGCCGGCCGACTCCCCTGGTGCAGCGAACAGACCTTAAGCTGGGGTCACACATAGCGACGCCGCAGCGATAACGACGGGCGACCTGATTTTATCAGGATCGCTGCTGCGTCATTACATGGTTGCTGGTGAGCTGTCACACAGGCAGATCTCACCAGCGACCAGTGACCAGCCCCCAGCGACGCTGCGCTTGGTAACTAAGGTAAATATCGGGTAACCAAGGAAAGCACTTCTCTTGGTTACCCGATATTTACCTTAGTTACTAGCGTCCGCCGCTCTGACGCTGCCAGTGCCGGCTCCCTGCTCTCCTAGCCAGAGTACACATTGGGTTAATTACCCGATGTGTACTCCAGCTACGTGTGCAGGGAGCAGGGAGCCGGCACTGGCAGCGTGCGAGCACACCGCTTAGCGCTGGCTCCCTGCAGACGTAGCTGGAGTACACATTGGGTAATTAACCCAATGTGTACTCTGGCTAGGAGAGCAGAGAACAGATAGCCGGCACTGACAGCGTGAGAGCACACAGCTTAGCGCTGGCTCCCTGCACTCCTAGCCAGAGTACACATCGGGTTAATTACCCGATGTGTACTCCAGCTACGTGTGCAGGGAGCCGGCACTGGCAGCGTGAGAGCGGGACGCTAGTAACTAAGGTAAATATCGGGTAACCAAGGAAAGGGCTTCCATTGGTTACCCGATGTTTATCTTGGTTACAGCTTACCATAGACTGCCAGATGCCGGCTCCTGCTCCCTGCTCCCTGCAGTTCGTTGCTCTCTCACTGTCACACACAGCGATGTGTGCGTCACAGCGGGAGAGCGACGAGCAAAAAAATGAAGCAGGACATTCAGCAACGACCGGCGACCTCACAGCAGGGGCCAGGTCGTTGCTGGATGTCACACACAGCGACAGCGGCGGGACGTTGCTGCTACGTCACAGAAAATGGTGACTTAGCAGCGACTTCGTTGTCGCTGTGTGTGACACCACCTTTAGATTCGGCTAGTGACACCCTATGTGGATTGTCGTAGATAAGGCCGAGTGCAGAGAAAAACACATCCACTGACACATACACAGGAGGCAAGGAAAAAGCCCATGCTTGTGGATCCCCACTCAGGGGCGAGATCACAATACCCACTCGCTGCGCCTCACTCCCGGAAGAATGGTGGCAAAAGCGAAAATACAATTTGCATGCATCCTTGACAGTGACAAACAGGTTGCGCTTCCCAGTAAACCTCTGGGTTCAGACACTCCAGCAACTAACACAGATTGCGCCGAAGTAGCAGACTGCATTTGTTGCTGAACCGCCCCCTTTATTTCCGCCTACTGGAGAGGCGTGCAGGTGCCTTGAAAATTCAGCCACAGGGTCCACGCAGAAATGTAAGTATGTCCGATGATAATGTCACGGGGTGTGATTGGATAACCGGGGCAACTACATTGGCCCTCAGGCTAGGGGGGCTCTAGCTGTCCCTGATCCCAGAGATACATCTGATGGTGATGATGTCTGGGCCACCTTTCTGCCCTTGCTCCTGACCAGCGCTGATCTGATACCTCCCCTCCCTCACGCCAGGTGAAGGCTGGGACAGGAGGGGTAGAACCAACACATATGGACAAACAGGGGAAACCAAAACTCGTTCACTCAGCACACTCACACAGAGGTATTGGACAACAAGTGATAAGGAGGAAAATAAGAGAAGGGAGGAAACAACTAAATGACAAGAGAACTCCACAACAACTCCATGTACAAAGCACTACCATCACCAGCAGGACTGGGTTACAGCAGCACACGGACCAGTGTAGCAGAAGCTATCGACAGCATGGGAGGACAGATTCCTCCATCTTAAGAAGGCGGGGAGTAGCTGTGATAGGTCATGTGGTTCCAGAGGTAAGCAACAGACCAGTAAAAATTAACTCTTACTGGCCTGATCACAAATGAACACACAACTAGTCGACGCCCGAGCCTGTCTGTGCAAATCAGAAGCACCAGAGAAACCACAGGTGGAGTGATAGTCTGTTATGTGAACAGCATCTGATGCTGCCATGACACCCGGTGAGGTATGAACTAAACCCCGTGTGGCAATAGGTTCTGCAGCTAGTCACCAAGCAGGCTAACTAGCCCTGACCGACCCTAGGTAAGGAACGGATGGGATGAGCGCTTAGTCAACCTCACTTAGCTCCAAAGAAGGCACAGGGATCACAAACAGGGGAAAGGGAACGAGAAACATATCACCAAGAAGACTCCGGGAGACAGGGGCAGCAACAAACGACAATGTTTCTTCAGATGAATACAAGGCGGCTGCTGGCATACAATGCCTGTATAGGAATATACTGTAACTCTACACTCGTATCACCAGCAAACACCAAGGGGAAATGTGTCCTGATACAGTTAGGTCCAGAAATATTTGGACAGTGACACAGTTTTCGCGAGTTGGGCTCTGCATGCCACCACATTGGATTTGAAATGAAACCTCTACAACAGAATTCAAGTGCAGATTGTAACGTTTAATTTGAAGGTTTGAACAAAAATATCTCATAGAAATTGTAGGAATTGTACACATTTCTTTACAAACACTCCACATTTTAGGAGGTCAAAAGTAATTGGACAAATAAACCAAACCCAAACAAAATATTTTTATTTTCAATATTTTGTTGCGAATCCTTTGGAGGCAATCACTGCCTTAAGTCTGGAACCCATGGACATCACCAAACGCTGGGTTTCCTCCTTCTTAATGCTTTGCCAGGCCTTTACAGCCGCAGCCTTCAGGTCTTGCTTGTTTGTGGGTCTTTCCGTCTTAAGTCTGGATTTGAGCAAGTGAAATGCATGCTCAATTGGGTTAAGATCTGGTGATTGACTTGGCCATTGCAGAATGTTCCACTTTTTTGCACTCATGAACTCCTGGGTAGCTTTGGCTGTATGCTTGGGGTCATTGTCCATCTGTACTATGAAGCGCCGTCCGATCAACTTTGTGGCATTTGGCTGAATGTGGGCTGAAAGTATATCCCGATACACTTCAGAATTCATCCGGCTACTCTTGTCTGCTGTTATGTCATCAATAAACACAAGTGACCCAGTGCCATTGAAAGCCATGCATGCCCATGCCATCACGTTGCCTCCACCATGTTTTACAGAGGATGTGGTGTGCCTTGGATCATGTGCCGTTCCCTTTCTTCTCCAAACTTTTTTCTTCCCCTCATTCTGGTACAGGTTGATCTTTGTCTCATCTGTCCATAGAATACTTTTCCAGAACTGAGCTGGCTTCATGAGGTGTTTTTCAGCAAATTTAACTCTGGCCTGTCTATTTTTGGAATTGATGAATGGTTTGCATCTAGATGTGAACCCTTTGTATTTACTTTCATGGAGTCTTCTCTTTACTGTTGACTTAGAGACAGATACACCTATTTCACTGAGAGTGTTCTGGACTTCAGTTGATGTTGTGAAGGGGTTCTTCTTCACCAAAGAAAGTATGAGGCGATCATCCACCACTGTTGTCATCCGTGGACGCCCAGGTCTTTTTGAGTTCCCAAGCTCACCAGTCAATTCCTTTTTTCTCAGAATGTACCCGACTGTTGATTTTGCTACTCCAAGCATGTCTGCTATCTCTCTGATGGATTTTTTCTTTTTTTTCCGCCTCAGGATGTTCTGCTTCACCTCAATTGAGAGTTCCTTAGACTGCATGTTGTCTGGTCACAGCAACAGCTTCCAAATGCAAAACCACACACCTGTAATCAACCCAAGACCTTTTAACTACTTCATTGATTACAGGTTAACGAGGGAGACGCCTTCAGAGTTAATTGCAGCTTTTAGAGTCCCTTGTCCAATTACTTTTGGTCCCTTGAAAAAGAGGAGGCTATGCATTACAGAGCTATGATTCCTAAACCCTTTCTCCGATTTGGATGTGAAAACTCTCATATTGCAGCTGGGAGTGTGCACTTTCAGCTCATATTATATATATAATTGTATTTCTGAACATGTTTTTGTAAACAGCTAAATTAACAAAACTTGTGTCACTGTCCAAATATTTCTGGACCTAGCTGTATACCCACAAGGAGAAGTGATGATGGTTAGCAGATGAAAGGTGAGGATATCTGCAGGGTTCTAAACGGAAAGGGATAAACCACAAGCAGAAAAGACACATAGGATACAATTTACACCACAGCAGGAAGAATAGAATGTCAGGGAGCAGTTTGTGCAGCCATACGCTGCAACCTTATACAGTGACCCTGATTCCAGTGATGTGTCACTTACTGAGCTGTCTTCTATCTCCTCTTCTGATTCCAGCGATGTGTCACTTACTGAGCTGTCTGCTGTTTCTTCTGCTGATTCCAGCAATGTGTCACTTACTCAGCTGTCTGCTGTTTCTTCTGCTGATTCCAGCGATGTGTCATTTACTGGGCTGTCTGTCTTCTCTGCTGATTCCAGTGATGTGTCACTTACTGAGCTGTCTTCTATCTCCTCTTCTGATTCCAGCGATGTGTCACTTACTGAGCTGTCTGCTGTCTCCTCTGTTGCAGATCTCGCAGTTAGGGCTCTTTTCCACTAGCGTACCGCTTCCAATGCGAGAGCATGCTAATGACCCTCTGCTGCATAAGTCAGCCGAGAGTCATGTGACTGTGATGCGATCGTATCACAGCTGCGGAGAAGATGGAGGGAGCATTTTCTCCCCATCTCCTCCGCTGTCTGTCTCTGCGTATATCGCACTGCAGTCGCAAAACATGCGTGTGCAGTGCAAAATTTCACACGCTCCTCTAGGCTTGTATGGGGGGGGGGTGTGACCTGAGACTCGCTGCCCAACACAGCATGCTGCGATTGCACCGAGAGCACGATTCATGACGAGAAAGAAAAGGCAAGAGGACGCTACCCCATAGCTTTGCACTGGTGCGAGTGCAATCCGATGTTTTCTCAGATCACACTCGCACATAGAAATCGCAAGTGGAAAAGAGTCCTTATACAGAGCTCAGGAATATGCTGGACTACCTGCAGCAGCCAAACAATCCTCTAATGATAATCTCCTGCTGCTTAATCAGTAATTTTATCAAAACTACACTAAGCATCCCAGTAAGTGACACATCGCTGGAATCAGAATCTCTGCCCTTACATTACGCTGATCTCCGATTAGGTGGAAAATACCTGGTGACAGATTTGCCTTAAATCCTGATGATAAAACTGCTCTGAAGACGATCAGGCCGCATTGTCGTGTTTTTGTCCTTTCGCATTTTCATGTTTTTGTGTTATGTCTGAATGAGGCCTTGGAAGCTGCTGATCCTGACTCCACAATGAGCAGCTTTGCCTCCAAATCCATAAAGACAAACGGTTTGTAAAGCCACTGTGTTGTGAGCGCAGCGCTCCCGGTGACAAACTCTTGGCCTGTAGACTGAGTGGTGGGGTCCTTCAGTGGGTGGTGGTCTCAGCGAGCTGCGACTCACACAGGGATTGTAGGAACAGATGTTACAGGACTGTATCAAACATCCAAAAATGTGCTGAGGAGACGTGATGCAGTAGACGTGGCCGTTGTGCGTGGCACATTGGATTCTGCGCAGCAGCGCCCTCTCTGGCTGCAGTTCCATGGCTCTCTGGACTCTGCTGACCGTTTTGTTGACACGGAGGACTGTCACGTTAAATCTCAGACCATGTAGAGTTATAGGCAGAGCCCCGCAGCAGTGCCCGCTCTTCGTCATCTCCTGCTCAGCTCCATTGATTAAACACTGCTTCCCGGGGGGTTTCCTGCCCAGATTTTGTGTAAATTTCCATGTACCCCAACACTGTGTGTGGCTGATATCTGCAGTCTGGGGAATGTCCGGGAGACGGCGGATCCTAGTCACACACATAAGCATGGGTGGTGCCAATCATATCCCCGCCCCCTCTGCAGGGCACACCCCTGCTTACACATGCGTTTCCCTCTGTTTTCTCTCCTAACCAAAGTTCGTTCATGATACATGTGTAGGGGCTTCACTGTCTACCCCTTTATGAGCTGGAGAACATGATAGGGCAGTAAAAGACCAGAATAAACATGGCCCTGCACGGAGGTCCCGTACACCAGCCACCAGTGCTCAGTAAAGTCAATGGCTGAGCAGGATCCCGGCACTGCGAGGTTCCATACACCAGCCACCGGTGCTCAGTAAAGTCAGTGGCTGAGCAGGATCTCTGCACTGCGAGGTTCCGTTCACCGGCCGCCGGTGCTCAGTAAAGTCAGTGGCTGAGCAGAATCCCGGCGCTGCGAGGTCCCGTACACCAGCTGCCGGTGCTCAGTAAAGTCAATGGCTGAGCAGGATCCCGGTGCTGCGAGGTCCCGTACCCCGGCCCCCGGTTCACAGTAAAGCCAATGGCTGAGCAGGATCCCGGCGCTGCAAGGTCCCGTACACCGGCCACCGGTTCACAGTAAAGCCAATGGCTGAGTAGGATCCCGGCGCTGGGAGGTCCTGTACACCGGCCACCAATGCACAGTAAAGCCAATGGCTGAGGAGGGTCCCGGCGATGCGAGGTCCCGTACACCGGCCGCCGGTTCTCAGTAAAGCCAATGGCTGAGCAGGATCCCCGCCGCTACGAGGTCCCATACACCGGCCCCTGGTTCTCAGTAAAGCCAATGGCTGAGCAGGATCCCCGCCGCTACGAGGTCCCGTACACCGGCCACCGCTTCACAGTAAAGCCAATGGCTGAGCAGAATCCCGGCGCTGCAAGGTCCCGTACACCGGCCGCCGGTTCACAGTAAAGCCAATGGCTGAGCAGGGTCCCGGCGCTGTGAGGTCCCGTACACCGGCCGCTGCTTCCCTGCATTGTTTGGGCGGCAGGGACGGTGGCGGCCAAATCCGGCGTTAATAGGGCGTATTTCACTTTAATTTTGACATATCAGGTAATGATCTTTCGGATGCTCCCGGGTATTACGTGCATGGCCGCCTTATTGAGCTCTCATCACCTCCTGATAACTTTATAGCCGAGATGAGGCCCAGAATTTATTATCAGTCAATGAGGCTCGATACTCTAACAAGCCGTGTAATAAGATATACATATTTAATGATCTGGACTCAAACATCCTCCTAATGGGATGAGGAGAACCGGCCCTTTTAATTTTCTTCCCCATCCCGGCTGTTAATGTCTCCATATAACCGCTTTATTAGGGGAGACGCCGGCGAGGCCACTTTTAAAGGGACAATGCCATTCACCTGTCCAGACACCGTGCACGGCTGGTTCACACCACCAAGAAGGATTTAACCCCCGAATTCACAGTGGTAAAAAGTCACACAGATAAATATATCTGACCTAAACTGGCTGATAACAGAGAGTAATAGATTGTACTCACCTGTCCTACAGACTAAGGGGTGCTTCACACACAGCGAGCTCGCTGCCGAGATCGCTGCTGAGTCACGCTTTTTGTGACGCAGCAGTGACCTCATTAGCGATCTCGCTGTGTGTGACACTGAGCAGCGATCTGGCCCCTGCTGCGAGATCGCTGCTCGTTACACACAGCCCTGGTTCGTTTTCTTCAAAGGCGCTCTCCCGCTGTGACACACAGATCGCTGTGTGTGACAGCGAGAGAGCGACAAATGAAGCGAGCAGGGAGCAGGAGCCGGCATCTGGCAGCTGAGGTAAGCTGTATCCAAGATAAACATCGGGTAACCAAGGTGGTTACCCGATATTTACCTTAGTTACCAGCCTCTGCAGCTCTCACGCTGCCTGTGCTGCCGGCTCCGGCTCTCTGCACATGTAGCTGCTGTACACATCGGGTTAATTAACCCGATGTGTACAGCAGCTAGGAGAGCAAGGAGCCAGCGCTAAGCAGTGTGCGCGGCTCCCTGCTCTCTGCACACAGCGCTGGTAACTAATGTAAACATCGGGTAACCATACCCGATGTTTACCTTAGTTACCAGTCTCCGCAGCTTCCAGTCGGCGGCTCCGTGCAAGCGCAGCGTCGCTTGCACGTCGCTGCTGGCTGGCGGCTGTTCAGTGGTCGCTGGTGAGATCTGCCTGTTTGACAGCTCACCAGCGACCATGTAGCGATGCAGCAGCGATCCTGACCAGGTCAGATCGCTGGTCGGATCGCTGCTGCATCGCTAAGTGTGAAGGTACCCTAAGCCCCCTGTAATGGCTGATAACAGAGAGTAATAGATTGTACTCACCTGTTCTACAGTATCCTCCCCCAGTAATGGCTGATAAGAGGGAGTAATAGATTGTACTAACCTGTCCTACAATCTTCTCCCCCACTAGTGGCTGATAACAGAAAAAAAAATAGATTGTACTCACCTGTCCTACAGTCTCCTCCCCCAGTAATGGCTGATAACAGGGAGTAATAGATTGTACTCACCTGTCCACAAGTCTCCTCCTCCAGTAATGGCTGACAACAGGAAATCATAGATTGTACTCACCTGTCCTGTAGTGGCCTCTCCCTGTAATGGCTGATAACAGGGAGTAATAGATTGTACTCACCTGTCCTGTAGTGGCCTCTCCTAGTAATGGCTGATAACAGTGATTAATAGATTGTACTCACCTGTCCTACAGTTTCCTCCCGAGTAATGGCTGATAACAGGGGGTAGCAGATTGTACTCACCTGTGCTGTAGTGACCTCTCCCAATAGTGGCTGATAACAGGGAGCAATAGACCTGATGCTTTCCTTCCCATCACCGTGGGGTTCACGGTGGGCGGCTCTGCGCTCAGGAGATGACTGGCGGTAACGAGCGGCCGCACTTTTCTTCTGGCGTTTTGCATAGCGGCGGTAGCTGACCTCGTAGCGCGGCGCCTTCCTATTACGGCGCCTTTCTGGGGCAGCGCTGCTTCTAACGGTCGCGCCGTCTTTATAGCGGATTTTAGAACTCTTTTAATAAAACACTTTTGGAGGTTTTCAAAGCGCCGTCTTCATGTCACAGATTCCCCGCGCCGCGCGGCGCTCTCCGGGAGAGAAAGGACGGCGGAGGAATGGTCGGGTTTGATCTGTCTCCTGCAGAATGAAGACAAAGGTAGCGGCAGTGATCGGTGCCGCTGTGTATAAATAGGCCACAGTCTCCCTGGAAGATGAAGGAGCCGCCACAAAATCAAGATCTTACTTCCCGGCTGAATCCCAGTGAAATGCGCCGCGCTCGCTTTGAGGCCGCATCGCCACTTTTTGATTTACGTATGAAAGCGAGAAATGAGGATGATGTTAGGGGCTTTTGACACGAGCGCAGTGGGAGACGCCAGGATTCGGGGCCCGGCAGCCGTGTGCGGGATCCTGCCGAACTCACAGGGGTCACTTACTTATGAAATGGCCCCAGCGTCTGTGCGGTGCAAATCGTTACAAGACTCCGCACTGATGACTGCAGCGAGCACACACCCACTGACCGGCAGCAAGTAGAGATATGGAGAGCGCCATTGTCCCCCATAATCCAGACCCCGAGTCATGTCCACAAACACCCAATAAGCTTTACTGTCGCTCATTCTCATATCTCACAGCTCTGGTTGCTGTCAGTGAATGGAACGACTTTTGTTTACATCAAGAGGCCTTGAAGCAGTCCTGATAGTCCTGCGCCAAGACCTGAGGGTTTGTCACAATGTATCAGTCTACATCTCGTCCTGAAGTTTTGGCTGGAGAAAGTCTGTTCCCTCTGTAGTTAAAAACGTTCTAGACATTTATTGGTACCAGGTTGACTTTTCCATTTACCAAAGTGACCGGCTCGATGTCCTGGGGTTGACCAGGTTATGTAGTATACTGACCGCTCCATGTTCCAGGGGGTTGCCGGCCCTATGTTCCAGGGGGTGGCGAGCTCAATGTTCCGGGGGGTGGCGGGCTCCATGTTCCGGGGGTGGCCGGCCCTATGTTCTAGGGGGTAACTGGCTCTATGTTCCAGGGGGTAACTAGCTCTATGTTCCGGGGGTGGCCGGCCCTATGTTCTAGGGGGTAACTGGCTCTATGTTCCAGGGGGTAACTAGCTCTATGTTCCGGAGGGTGGCCGGCCCTATGTTCCGGAGGGTGGCCGGCCCTATGTTCCGGAGGGTGGCCGGCCCTATGTTCCGGGGGGTGGCTGGTCCTATGTTCCAGGGGGGTGGCTGGCTCCATGTTCCGGGGGGGGGGGGCTGGCCGGCTCTATGTTCTAGGGGGTGGCTGGCTCTCTGGTCCGGGTGGGGGGTGTTCTGTTCTGTAGTGGCCGGCTCTATGTTCTGTAGTGGCCGGCTCTATGTTCCGTAGTGGCCGGCTCTATGTTCCAGGGGGTGGCCGGCTCTATGTTCCAGGGGGTGGCCGGCTCTATGTTCCGTGGTGACTGGCTCTATGTTTCAGGGGTGGCCGGCACTATGGTCCAGGGGACTGCCTGTTTGAGACACGGTACCTTCTACCATTAACCCTTTTCGTTGCAGCAGTGTACTTAGCGATGGGTGAAGCTGTGTTTGGAGATTTCATTTTGTGGCACAGAATTGGATTCTCGGTGACATCTGCCACTGACGCGTTTTACAAATGGCAGCAGCACTCGGACGATAGTAATGGATGTGGGGGTGTTACCGTCAGACGCGGATAAATGGCCGAGGACATAGACTGTGACGTGAGGATGATGGTGGGAAGTATTGGGAATCTCATTAGAGGAGGGAACGCTGCTTGTAGTTACATCTGGGATCAATCACAGCGACGGCGCAGCCTCAACCTACAGTAACTGCACGCTGCGCGTAATATCTGCTGCACTGGAATATCTGCGGTGTATTCCATCCTGTACATTATATTCATCGCCGGTCAGAAGCTTCAGACATAAAAGGGTTAATGCGTTATTGTTACCAATGAACAAAATAGAAAACAACTGAAGAAAAGAGAAATTAAAATACCATCAGTGTCTGGTGACCGCCTGTGTCCTCTATCCTCAGTATTCAGTAACTGCTCGTCTCCTCCGTCCTCAGTATTCAGTAACTGCTCGTCTCCTCCATCCTCAGTATTCGGTGACGGCCTGTCTCCTCCGTCCTCAGTATTCGGTGACCGCTCGTCTCCTCAGTATTCAGTGACCGCTCGTCACATCCGTCCTCAGTATTCGGTGACCGCTCGTCTCCTCCGTCCTCAGTATTCAGTGACCGCTTGTCTCCTCAGTATTCAATGACCGCTCATCTCCTCCGTCCTCAGTATTCGGTGACCGCTCGTCTCCTCCATCCTCAGTATTCGGTCACCGCTCGTCTCCTCCGTCCTCAGTATTCGGTGACCGCCCGTCTCCTCCGTCCTCAGTATTCGGTGACCGCTCGTCTCCTCCATCCTCAGTATTCGGTCACTGCTCGTCTCCTCCATCCTCAGTATTCGGTCACCGCTCATCTCCTCAGTATTCAGTGACCGCTCGTCACATCCGTCCTCAGTATCCGGTGACCGCTCGTCTCCTCCGTCCTCAGTATTCAGTGACCGCTTGTCTCCTCCGTCCTCAGTATTCAATGACCGCTCATCTCCTCCGTCCTCAGTATTCGGTGACCGCTCGTCTCCTCCATCCTCCGTATTCGGTCACTGCTCGTTGCCTTCGTCCTCAGTATTCGGTGACCGCTCGTCTCCTCCGTCCTCAGTATTCGGTGACCGCTCGTCTCCTCCATCCTCAGTATTCGGTCACTGCTCGTCTCCTCCATCCTCAGTATTCGGTCACCGCTCGTCTCCTCAGTATTCAGTGACCGCTCATCACCTCCGTCCTCAGTATTCGGTGACCGCTCATCTCCTCCGTCCTCAGTATTCAGTGACCGCTCGTCTCCTCCGTCCTCAGTATTCGGTGACCGCTTGTCTCCTCCATCCTCAGTATTCAGTCACCGCTCATCTTCTCCGTCCTCAGTATTCGGTGACCACTCGTCTCCTCCGTCCTCAGTACTCGGTCACGCTCGTCGCCTTCGTCCTCAGTATTCGGTGACCGCTCGTCCCCTCCGTCCTCAGTATTCGGTGACCGCTCGTCTCCTCTGTCCTCAGTATTCGGTGATCGCCCGTCTTCTCCGTCCTCAGTATTCGGTGATCGCCCGTCTCCCCCGTCCTCAGTATTCGGTGATCGCCCGCCTCCTCCGTCCTCAGTATTCAGTGACCGCCCGTCTCCTCCGTCCTCAGTATTCGGTGACCGTTCATCTCCTTCATCCTCAGTATTTGGTGACTTCCCGTCTCCTCCATCCTCAGTATTCGGTGACCGCCCGTCTCCTCCATCCTCAGTATTCGGTGACCGCCCGTCTCCTCCGTCCTCAGTATTTGGTGACTGCCCGTCTCCTCCATCCTCAGTATTCGGTGACCGCCCGTCTCCTCCGTCCTCAGTATTCGGTGACCGCCCGTCTCTTTTAGGCTTTAAACGTGTGGGACCACCATTCCAGTAATGAGTTGAGCTGTAGGGTTGGTCCCATTATCACATTAACCCTTCACATTCGGCAGTGACCGCTCGTTGCTCCGGCGTTCGGCGCCATTGTTGGTGGGGCCGGAGCCATCAGTCAGGATGAGCTGATGTACGGAGCTCTGCTGTCTGCTATGAATAGAGCTGTCCGGCTGATTGTGATGTATTGGTTTTCATTACCGCCTCCTGCTCCTCGGCGCCCCACGTGTGGAAATCCTATTTATTCCTTAATTTGTTAAGAGGACGAGGGGGGGCAGCGCCGTCCCTTATCTGCGCCCAATCAGGGGGGGTAATTGGCTGAGGCCGGAGCGCGGCGCAGGCCTTGATGAAGAGATATGTGTCTGCTGCTACTGTCCGGGCGCGCTGCCCCTGCCGCTCGGGCCTCCCCGGCCTCAATTAATAATGATTTGCAAATGGCAGACAAGCAGTAACGTAGAAGGATGGTCGCCGGCCTCGCTCCCCGCTCCCCTTAATTTCCTCCTGTAATATAAATTGCGCGGTAACGGAAAACCAGCATCATAAATTCTCAGATTAGTTATTCAGGGTAATAAATGGCCGCCTATCTGCACGGCTTCCACCTTCATGCTCTCACCTCCCCTATTCCTGTGTCTTCTGTCGTATCTGCTCTGCGCTCGGCCGGCATCTGCCACCCAGGAGCCCAGGGAAGCAGAGCCTTCTGGCTTTAGTGCTGCCTATTGTTTTCTGTTATCAGCCATTTCCTTGAGTCATCAGATTTGGGCATCATTATCTACTTGCTTATAATACATTATGTAGGGATATCAGGGAAACAGAATGGTGCAGCAGGAGGCTCAGGCTGAGCAGAGTCCTCCCATATTGGGGCAGGCTCCTGTATGGCGCGGTGTCTGCAGGTCGTCTGTGCGTTGTCACACACTTCCCATAGTGGGGTATACATGGAGACATCACATGGGGCTGGCTCCTATATGGCGGTGTCCACAGGTCGCCTATACACTGTCACGTACTTCTCATAGTGAGGTATGTATGTGGTGTCTAGGTCATTTGTGCTCTGTCACCTTCCCATAGTGGGGTATGCATGGAGACATCACACGGGGCAGGCTCCTGTATGGTGTTGTCCGCAGGTCGTCTGTGCGCTGTCACCTTCACATAGTGGGGTATGCATGGAGACATCACACGGGGCAGGCTCCTGTATGGTGTTGTCTGCAGGTCGTCTGTGCGCTGTCACGCCCTTCCCATAGTGGGGTATGCACGGAGACATTACACGGGGCAGGCTCCTGTTTGGCGGTGTCTGCAGGTCGTCTGTGCGTTGTCACGCCCTTCCCATAGTGGGGTATACACAGAGACATCACACGGGGGAGGCTCCTGTATGGCAGTCTCTGCAGGTCGTCTGTGTGCTGTCACCTTCCCATAGTGGGGTATACATTCAGACATTACACGGGTCAGGCTCCTGTATGGCGGTCTCCGCAGGTCGTCTGTGCGGTGTCACCTTCCCATAGTGGGGTATACACGGAGACGTCACACGGGGCAGGCTCCTGTATGGCGGTGTCCGCAGGTCGTCTGTGCGCTGTCCCCTTCCCATAGTGGGGTATACACGGAGACATCACACGGGGCAGGCTCCTGTATGGCGGTGTCTGCAGGTCGTCTGTGCGCTGTCACCTTCCCATAGTGGGGTATGCACGGAGACATCACACGGGGCAGGCTCCTGTATGGCGGTGTCTGCAGGTCGTCTGTGCGCTGACACTCTTCCCATAGTGGGGTATACACAGAGACATCACACGGGGCAGGCTCCTGTATGGCGGTCTTCGCAGGTCATCTGTGCACTGTCACCTTCCCATAGTGGGGTATACACGGAGACATTACACGGGGCAGGCTACTGTATGGTGGTGCCTGCAGGTCGTCTGTGCGCTGTCACCTTCCCATAGTGGGGTATACACGGAGACATTACACGGGGCAGGCTCCTGTATGGCGGTGTCCGCAGGTCGTCTGTGTGCTGTCACCTTCCCATAGTGGGGTATGTACGGAGACCTCACACGGGGCAGGCTCCTGTATGGCGGTCTTTGCAGGTCGTCTGTGCACTGTCACCTTCCCATAGTGGGGTATACACGGAGACATTACACGGGGCAGGCTCCTGTATGGCGGTGTCCGCAGGACGTCTGTGCGCTGTCACCTTCCCATAGTGGGGATATGTACGGAGACATCACATGGGGCAGGCTCCTGTATGGCGGTCTTCGCAGGTCGTCTGTGCACTGTCACCTTCCCATAGTCTGGTATACACGGAGACATCACACGGGGCAGGCTCCTGTATGGCGGTCTTCGCCCCTCCCCCTTCTTATTTTCTTTTTCTAACAGACAATATGTAAATGAAGTCATTTAGCCGAATGCAAAAGTTGATTTTCACTTTAAACTAATTACTGTGATTTATGGCCCCCCCTGTTCTGTAGCCTGGTAGTGCGATGTCGATATGCAGCCCCCCACAGTCGTTCCCCCCCGCCCCGCACACACCCTCCACACCCCCCGCCTTTGTTTTTAATCTTTAACCAGTTTAGTGTTTTATTAGTCAGCGTTAAGTGGGCTGCGGTCCGTCCTCTGCAGCGGGCGAGGGTGGAGGGCCGGCCGCCGCCGCGCTTAATCGTGCCCGATAATGGATGCATAATTGAGTCATTTGAAGGCTTTTTTGCCTACAGGATCGCGTGGCATTAAATGTACGAGAGCCTTAATTCTGCGCCTCCTCATTATGCCGCCCTCACCCACTCTTAATAAACAGTTTATGAGGCCTGGCGCGCATGCTACCGCCGCCACCGCCCACCCCGGGACTCACTCACTTCTGCCGAGTGATAAACTCTAATTAAGTCTAATATTTAAAAATATGGTGATGGCGGCTGGCGAGAACGAGCGACCGCGGCCCCATAATCACATTATTACGTAAAATCCGCTAATTATTATCATAGTGCAAGGAATTAGCTCTTAATAAAGGGGGAGGGGGTCCGATGCGGCTGCTCCCAGGATCATTGTGTATTGTCAGCAGCAGAAGTCCATGGGGGAGGGAGCCGGGCGGATGATAGGAGTGATGGTGGAATGTATGGTGAATATGGGTGTTGAGGATCCGACCGAGAGTGGGTCATGTGTATGGAAAATGGGGAGATGCTGTGAGAAGAATGTGAGCAAAGGAGCAGCGGGTGCAGGACGTCTCACCTACACAAGGTGCAGAATGTGAGCAGAGGAGCAGCGGGTGCAGGACGTCTCACCTACAAAAGGTGCAGAATGTGGGCAGAGGAGCAGCGGGTGCAGGACGTCTCACCTACACAAGGTGCAGAATGTGAGCAGAGGAACAGCGGGTGCAGGACGTCTCACCTACACAAGGTGCAGAATGTGGGCAGAGGAGCAGCGGGTGCAGGACGTCTCACCTACACAAGGTGTAGAATGTGGGCAGAGGAGCAGCGGGTGCAGGACGTCTCACCTACACAAGGTGCAGAATGTGGGCAGAGGATTGGCGGGTGCAGGACGTCTCACCTACACAAGGTGCAGAATGTGAGCAGAGGAGCAGCGGGTGCAGGACGTCTCACCTACACAACGTGCAGAATGTGGACGGAGGAGCAGCGGGTGCAGGACGTCTCACCTACACAAGGTGCAGAATGTGGGCGGAGGAGCAGCGGGTGCAGGACGTCTCACCTACACAAGGTGCAGAATGTGGGCAGAGGAGCAGCGGGTGCAGGACGTCTCACCTACACAAGGTGCAGAATGTGAGCATAGGAGCAGCGGGTGCAGGATGTCTCTCCTACACAAGGTGCAGAATGTGAGCAGAGGAGCAGCGGGTGCAGGACGTCTCACCCTCACAAGGTGCAGAATGTGAGCAGAGGAGCAGCGGGTGCAGGACGTCTCTCCTACACAAGGTGCAGAATGTGGGCAGAGGAGCAGCGGGTGCAGGATGTCTCACCTACACAAGGTGCAGAATGTGAGCAGAGGAGCAGCGGGTGCAGGATGTCTCACCTACACAAGGTGCAGAATGTGGGCAGAGGAGCAGCGGGTGCAGGACGTCTCACCTACACAAGGTGCAGAATGCGAGCAGAGGAGCAGCGGGTGCAGGACGTCTCACCTACACAAGGTGCAGAATGTGTGCAGAGGAGCAGCGGGTGCAGGACGTCTCACCTACACAAGGTGCAGAATGCGAGCAGAGGAGCAGCGGGTGCAGGACGTCTCACCTACACAAGGTGCAGAATGTGGGCAGAGGAGCAGCGGGTGCAGGATGTCTCACCTACACAAGGTGCAGAATGGGGGCAGAGGAGCAGCGGGTGCAGGACGTCTCACCTACACAAGGTGCAGAATGTGAGCAGAGGAGCAGCGGGTGCAGGACGTCTCACCTACACAAGGTGCAGAATGTGAGCAGAGGAGCAGCGGGTGCAGGACGTCTCACCTACACAAGGTGCAGAATGTGAGCAGAGGAGCAGCGGGTGCAGGACGTCTCACCTACACAAGGTGCAGAATGTGAGCAGAGGAGCAGCGGGTGCAGGACGTCTCACCTACACAAGGTGCAGAATGTGGGCAGAGGATCGGCGGGTGCAGGACGTCTCACCTACACAAGGTGCAGAATGTGGGCAGAGGAGCAGCGGGTGCAGGACGTCTCACCTACACAAGGTGCAGAATGTGGGCAGAGGAGCAGCGGGTGCAGGACGTCTCACCTACACAAGGTGCAGAATGTGGACGGAGGAGCAGCGGGTGCAGGACGTCTCACCTACACAAGGTGCAGAATGTGGACGGAGGAGCAGCGGGTGCAGGACGTCTCACCTACACAAGGTGCAGAATGCGAGCAGAGGAGCAGCGGGTGCAGGACGTCTCACCTACACAAGGTGCAGAATGTGAGCAGAGGAGTAGCGGGTGCAGGACGTCTCACCTACACAAGGTGCAGAATGCGAGCAGAGGAGCAGCGGGTGCAGGACGTCTCACCTACACAAGGTGCAGAATGTGAGCAGAGGAGCAGCGGGTGCAGGACGTCTCACCTACACAAGGTGCAGAATGTGAGCAGAGGAGCAGGGGGTGCAGGACGTCTCACCTACACAAGGTGCAGAATGTGAGCAGAGGAGCAGCGGGTGCAGGACGTCTCACCTACACAAGGTGCAGAATGTGGGCAGAGGAGCAGCGGGTGCAGGACGTCTCACCTACACATGGTGCAGAATGTGAGCAGAGGAGCAGCGGGTGCAGGACGTCTCACCTACACCTGGTGCAGAATGTGGGCAGAGGAGCAGCGGGTGCAGGACGTCTCACCTACACAAGGTGCAGAATGTGAGCAGAGGAGCAGCGGGTGCAGGACGTCTCACGTACACAAGGTGCAGAATGTGAGCAGAGGAGCAGCGGGTGCAGGACGTCTCACCTACACAAGGTGCAGAATGTGAGCAGAGGAGCAGCGGGTGCAGGACGTCTCACCTACACAAGGTGCAGAATGTGAGCAGAGGAGCAGGGGGTGCAGGACGTCTCACCTACACAAGGTGCAGAATGTGAGCAGAGGAGCAGCGGGTGCAGGACGTCTCACCTACACAAGGTGCAGAATGTGGGCAGAGGAGCAGCGGGTGCAGGACGTCTCACCTACACATGGTGCAGAATGTGAGCAGAGGAGCAGCGGGTGCAGGACGTCTCACCTACACCTGGTGCAGAATGTGGGCAGAGGAGCAGCGGGTGCAGGACGTCTCACCTACACAAGGTGCAGAATGTGAGCAGAGGAGCAGCGGGTGCAGGACGTCTCACGTACACAAGGTGCAGAATGTGAGCAGAGGAGCAGCGGGTGCAGGACGTCTCACCTACACAAGGTGCAGAATGTGAGCAGAGGAGCAGCGGGTGCAGGACGTCTCACCTACACAAGGTGCAGAATGTGAGCAGAGGAGCAGCGGGTGCAGGACGTCTCACCTACACAAGGTGCAGAATGTGGGCAGAGGAGCAGCGGGTGCAGGACGTCTCACCTACACCTGGTGCAGAATGTGGGCAGAGGAGCAGCGGTGCAGGACGTCTCACCTACACATGGTGCAGAATGTGAGCAGAGGAGCAGCGGGTGCAGGACGTCTCAGCTACACCTGGTGCAGAATGTGGGCAGAGGAGCAGGGGGTGCAGGACGTCTCACCTACACATGGTGCAGAATGTGAGCAGAGGAGCAGCGGGTGCAGGACGTCTCACCTACACCTGGTGCAGGATGTGGGCAGAGGAGCAGCGGGTGCAGGACGTCTCACCTACACCTGGTGCAGAATGTGGGCAGAGGAGCAGCGGGTGTAGGACGTCTCACCTACACAAGGTGCAGAATGTGAGCAGAGGAGCAGCGGGTGAAGGACGTCTCACCTACACACGGTGCAGAATGTGGGCAGAGGAGCAGCAGGTGCAGGACAACTCACTGATCCAAGGTGCAGAACATGTCTCCATAGTCGGATCCATGCAGTGCAGGTGACCGGTGTCTCCTCCAGGATGAGATGAATTGTATCGCTGGTATTACGCTGTCAGTGTCGGGTCATGGGGTTAATAGCTTCTGGTAATGCGTCGGCCCCTCTGGTAGTGAGCAATCTGCCCAGGAAACGAACGCGGTCGATACTTTCTTCATTAGATGACCTGTTACTTGTGTCCGATCATCTGCATCTGTGCACAGAACCCGAGTGAGACATCGGTGAATGTGCGGCCGTCGTCTCCTCAGAGTAACCATGTGACGCTCTGTACGTGATGGCAACGTTGTGGTGAGCGGGTGGAGACGTCACTGATGATCGATGCCTCCTGTACCAGTCAGAGGACGGACTTAGTGGCCATTTTCAGTAAAGGCTTCAACCCGGTGACTTATTCAGATGACAAGCGGCCAATATCTGTCCGGGTTACGATTTGTGGGCGGAAGATCGCGGCCGGGGTGATACTGCGCAGCAGCGTGGTCACCGTCATCAGCAATATATAGTAATGTGTGACATGTAGGGCAAGGAGCGAGGCCACAACGTCAACTTCATACCAGCAGTTATCAAAGGTTGAATGCAAAACATCCGGTCTGCGGCTGACCGCGGTGACCGTGAGGACGCCATGAGTTACCAGGCGCCATACAGAAATAACGGAGCCTCTTCCAGTTAGTGAAGGCGCTGGAGTGTACTATAATCCAAGCAGGAATGTGCATCGTGTGGGCCGAACCTTCCGACTATCGCAGGGTTAAATTTGCACCATGCGTTAGTGTTACGTACAGCGGGTACAAATACCACCCATTGCTGATGCCGATCAGTACGCTGTACAATCACAAGCCGTTACCGTATTACCCGCGCCTGCAGGTATCACTACAACCATCCGGCTACTATGGCGTCTGTCGGGCCGGGCTTATCCACAGGGATCACCAACAGTCAACTGGTCCAAGAAAGGAGAAACCGCTACACTGTCAGCAAGGGTCTCAGAAAACGGTCGGACCACCGCGAGTGGTCGCCGCCTCCTAACGACAGTAAGTGAGGGTCTCAGAAAACGGTCTGGCTGCCGCGAGTGGTCGATGTCTCCTAACGGCAGTCAGTGAGGGTCTCAGATAGTTGGACCACCACGAGTGGTCATTACCTCCTACTGGCAGTCAGTGAGGGTCTCAGATAGTTGGACCACCACGAGTGGTCATTACCTCCTACCGGCAGTCAGTGAGCGTCTCAGAAAATGGTCCGGCCGCCGTGAGTGGTCGTCGCCTCCTACCGGCAGTCAGTGAGAATATCAGAAAAAGGTCGGACCACCGCAAGTGGTTGTCACCTCCTACCGGCAGTCAGTGAGGGTCTCAGAAAACGGTCAGGCCGCCGTGAGTGGTCGTCGCCTCCTACCGGCAGTCAGTGAGAATATCAGAAAAAGGTCGGACCACCGCAAGTGGTTGTCACCTCCTACCGGCAGTCAGTGAACGTCTCAGAAAACGGTACGGCCGCCATGAGTGGTCGTCGCCTCCTACCGGCAGAGGACCATGAGATCTCAGAGATGGCTCAGGGCACAGATTTTTGAGCAGTTTTTGGAGGGAATCTCGTTCTCTCAGTAGATGACAATGAATTTCTTGCAGGACGTGAAGTCCAATTTCGGGATTCTCCCAGCGTCTGGGCCGGTTGTTGATGGGTGCATCGGGGATCCTTTAATGACAGGGAAACAATTGGAGAATTGGGAAAATGAGTATTAATTGCACAATTACCAGTGAGGGGCGCGGTGGCTGCGGCCGGTGATCTCCGTCCTGACATCTGATTGTGTCAATAGAAAACTAATTTTCTCTCCGGGAGAGAAATGAGGTGCGAGGCGCGGAGGTAATTGGGGATAATGAGCAAAGTTTTTCTTAATATTCGTCCACTGGCTGTCACCAGAACTGGACAAGAGAAATGTTCGAGACGCAGGCGTACGGTTTACATTAACCCTTTGTATTGCGGCTGACCCCGATCTCCAGTTCTCAGATGCTGTATATACACTGACTATAATAAGTATTTGATCCTTGGCTGATTTTGCAGTTTTCCCTTTTACACAGAATGGAGAGATTTGTAATTTTTACCGTTGGTAACTTCGCCTGTGACTGAATAAAATAACCAGAAATTCCCATTGTAGGATTTATAAATAATTAATTTGCATTTTATTGCATGAAATAAGTATTTTATCACAGACCAACCAGCAAGAATTCTGCTCTCACAGACCTGATATTTTTTTCTTTAAGAAGCCCTCCTACTCTATTACCTGGATTAATTGCACCTGTTTGACCTCATTACCTGTATAAAACACCCGTGTCCATACAATCATTCACACTTCAACCTCTCCACCATGGCCAAGACCAAAGAGCTCGCTGAGGACACCAGGGACACATTGTAGACCTGCACAAGGCTGGGATGAGCTACAGGACAATAGGCAATCAGCTTGGTGAGAAGGCAACAACTGCTGGCACAAAAATTTGACAGTCATCTTGTGTTTCTTCCATTTTCTATCTTACTCGGTCTGGGGCTCCATGTAAGATCTCACCTCGTAGGGTAAGAAGGATTCTGAGAAAGGGCAGGATTAAGCCCAAAACTACATGGGAGGACCTGGTCACTGACCTGAAGAGAACTGGGACCTCAGTCTCAAAGATTACTGTTAGTGTATGCTCACACGAGCGTATGAATCGGACGAGTGCAATGCACTCGGACCATTTTTAGTCAATGAGGCAGAGTAGTAGGTCAGCTTTTTTCTCATACAGATTCTGGATGAGCGAGAAATTGCAAAATGTTGCAATTTGTTGCCGAAATTGTTCGAGACTCACCAATACAAGTCAATGGGTGCGAGAAAAAACGAACGTCACACGGACCATTTTAGTGACGTCCGCTTTTTATGAATATAACCCTATCAAGTAGCACATAACACTGTAAATGACTAATAGCTGCTGAGAAAAGAAACGGATTGCACACTGACAGCACACTGAGAGCACACAGTGCACACTGAGAGCACATTGACAGCACACGGACAGCACACGGACAACACTTTGAGACGTCCGTGTTTCAGGTACGTGTGACATCAGTTTTTAACATGGATGCCACATGTACCCATCTTATTCTATACTGTTACTCACACGGTTGTGTATTCACGCGGACCGTGTGACCTCGCACGCACACACGGAGACATGTCCGTTTGTTCTCCGGCAGCACAGGTGTCACACGGATCGCACACTGATATGGTACGTTAACATCAGAGTGACATGTATCGGGGAAAACACAGGTCTTTTAAATAACAAAATCTTCTATATTTACCTGTATCCAGCGCTGTTTTCTTCGGCTCTGCTGCCTCTCTGGCTCCTGACCCCAGCTCATTATATTCATTAATTATTCACTGAACTGAGGAGCTGGAAGCTGGAGCAGCACTGGGGACTTCAGTGCCGGGGACCGCATCGCTGAGGACAGGTGGGTATCCAGGTGTGTGTGTGTGTGTGTGTATACATTTATATGTGTGTGTGTGGTGAGGACCTGGAAGCCAGAGCATCACGGGGACAGCATTGGGGGCAGCATCAGAGACTGCATCCCGGAGGACAGCATCGCCATCGCAGGTGACAGGTGAGTATTCAGCAAGCAAACAGTCCAGGAGGACTCAAAGTTCCCAATGAACTCTGATGAACCCGTGAAGTCACCGTCCTGACACCCACTGTAGTGCGGGTGTCGCGGGGATGTCATCAGAATGTCATCAGAGTTCATTGGGAACTCCAATTACCTCCTGGACGTCACTGAACACACACTGCTTGCTTGATACTCACCTGTCCCTGTGATGCTGTCCCCGACGATGCAGCAGTGCTGTCCCTGGTGCTGTCCTCCGATGCTGTACCGAGTGCTATCCCCGCACTGCTCTGGCTTCCAGCTCCTCAGTCCAGTGAATAATCAATGAATATAATGAGCTGGGTCAGAAGCAGGAGGCAGCAGAGCCGACAAACAGCGCTGGATCCAGGTGAATATAGAAAATCTTTTTTTTTTCAAAGACACGTTTTCTTTGGTACGTGTCACACTGATGTCACACGGATCACATCAGTGTGGGATCTGTGTGACACCTGTACTGCTGGAGAAAAACCAGACATGTCTGCATGCGGGGTCATACTGTCCATGTGAAAACACGACGTGTGAGTAACTCCAGAAATTAACATGGGTACGTGTGACATCAGAGTTAAAAACGGATGTCACATGTATCTGAAACACGGACGCCTGAAACCGGCCTAAGAACACACGGACCACACATTGGGAGCACACGGACAGCACACAGATGACAAGTGAGAAAAAAATCGTCCTGCTCTCCTGGATGAGAGTGGGAGCGTTTTTTTCATACGTTCGTTTGATTCCAGCCTTAGTAATACACTTCGCCATCATGGCCCGCTCGGTCCCCCTGCTCACACCAGAACATGTCTTGGCCCATATGAAGTCCACCAATGACCATCTGGATGATCCAGAAGTTTTCTACGATAAAAATTACAGCCGCTACATTGTGTGTAGGGGGGAAATTGCAAAATCAGAAGGAGATCCAATCTTTATCTTCCTCACTGTAAGTCAGTGACTGGGTGATACCGGCGGTGTCAGCCGCGCTCTACCTCTGCTCGGCACATCTGCACCGCCTGTGGGATTTCAGACAACCGCCGTCTCCATCAGAAGCTGCCGCTCTCTTCACCTCCATGTTTTACACTGCAGCTCTGCCGAGGTGATCGGTACAAGCTGCAGATAAAACAATCAGATGCATACTGGTAAAAATTAAAAAAAATGTGTCAGTACAGAAAAACATGAAGCCGAACCCCACACCAGGATATATATATAGTGCCATGCAAAAGTATTCGGCCCCCTTGAATTTTTCAACCTTTTCCCACGTTTCAGGCTTCAAACATAAAGATAAAAATGTTAATGTTCTGGTGAAGAATAAACAATAAGTGGGACACAATTGTGAAGTTGAACTAAATTTATTGTTTATTTTAAACTTTAAAAAAGAAAATTAATAAATAACTGAAAATTGGAGTGTGCAATATTATTCATCCCCTTTATTTTCAGTGCAGCAAACTCACTCCAGAAGTTCATTGAGGATCTCTGAATGATCCAATGTTGTCCTAAATGACTGATGATGATAAATATAATCACCTGTGTGTAATCAAGTCTCCGTATAAGGCTAGGGCCCCACTTTGCGTTTCCACCTGCGATTTAGGTGCTTTTTAGGTCCGTTTTGAGAAGCACCTTTTTCATGCCAAAAGGCATGCGTTTTGATTTACCAGCAAAGTCTATGGAAAAAGTGGATTTCCTGACCCCACTTTGCGTTTCTAAACGTTGCGTTTAATTTGCATATTTTGTGGCAAAAACCATGCGTTCAAAGAAGCAGCATGTCAATTGTTTTTGCCATTTCTGGTGCGTTTTGCTAACATTGAAGTCAATGAGAAATGGCAAAAACCAAGATTCCTGCAAATTCCAGCGTTTTACCTGCTTTTTCAGTGCAGAAAACATGCGTTTTGGACATCAAAATAATGATTTCATTACACACACACACATAGTCCGACAATTAAAAATAAGAAATTAAATTATTGTTATTTTTCCATTAAATATATTACCACTATAATTTCATTAAAATAATTTATTTCCATTATTTTTCACAAAAGTATAGATTTGTTTCTTTTTTCAAATTTTTTCATTGAGTTTGAATATTTATACTTTATTAATCAATGTCTAGATGTTCAAAACGCATCTATCTAAACGCAGGTGGAAAAGCAGGTAAAAAGCGCTGAAAACGCATCTAAAACGCGGTAAATACGCATGCGTTTTCAGCGCTAAATTTCTGAAAAAGGCAACTTTGGTCAAATCAATTAAGCCCAAAACGTGCGTTCTGAACTGCAAGTAGGAGAACGCAAAGTGGGGCCCAAGCCTAAATGTAGCTGCTCTATGATATTCTCAGTGTTCTGTTTAAAGCGCAGATAGCATCATGAAGACCAAGGAACACAACAGGCAGGTCCGTAATACTGTTGTGGAGAAGTTTAAAGCCATATTTGGTTACAAAAAGATTTCAAAAACTTTAAACATCTCAAGGAAAACTGTGCAAGCGATCATATTGAAATGGAAGGAGTATCATACCACTGCAAATCTACCAAGACCCGGCGTCCATCCAAACTTTCATCTCAAACAAGGAGAAGACTGATCAAAGATGCAGCCAAGAGGCCCATGATCAGTCTGGATGAACTGCAGAGATCTGCAGCTGAGGTGGAAGAGTCTGTCCATAGGACAACAATCGTACACTGCACAAATCTGGCCTTTATGGAAGAGTAGCAAGAAGAAAGCCATTTCTCAAAGATATCCATAAAAAGTGTTGTTTAAAGTTTGCCACAAGCCACCTGGGAGACACCAGACATGTGGAAGAAGGTGCTCTGCTCAGATGAAACCAAAATCGAACTATTTGGGCACAATGCCAAACGATATGTTTGGCGTAAAAGCAACACAGCTCATCACCCTGAACACACCATCCCCACTGTCAAACATGGTGGTGGCAGCATCATGGTTTGGGCCTGCTTTTCTTCAGCAGGGACAGGGAAGATGGTTAAAATTGATGGGAAGATGGATGGAGCCAAATACAAGACCATTCTTGTAGAAAACCTGTTGGAGTCTGCAAAAGACCTGAGACTGGGACAGAGATTTGTCTTCCAACAAGACAATGATCCCAAATATAAAGCAAAATCTACAATGGAATGGTTCACAAATAAAAAAATCCAGGTGTTAGAATGGCCAAGTCACAGTCCAGACCTGAATCCAATCGAGAATCTGTGGAAAGAGCTGAAACTGCTGTTCACAAACTCCTCCATCCAACCTCACTCAGCTCCAGCTGTTTACAAGGGAAGAATGGGCAAGAATTTCAGTCTCTCCATGTGCAAAACCAATAGAGACATACCCCAAGAGACTACAGCTGTAATCGCAGCAAAAGGGGGCGCTACAAAGTATTACCTTAAAGGGGATGAATAATATTGCACGCCCCAATTTTCAGTTATTTCTTTTTTTAAAAAGTTTAAAATAAGCAATAAATTTCATTCAACTTCATAATTGTGTCCCACTTGTTATTGATTCTTCACCATAAAATTTCAATTTTTATCTTTATGTTTGAAGCCTGAAATGTGGAAAAAGGTTGAAAAATTCAAGGGCGGGCTGAATACTTTCTCAAGGCACTACAACTACATACAGTTCTCCCGCAAGATGAGGTCTCCCCACCTCGCTAATGCCAGATAATGCAGGGACACAAGCCAGGCATATCTCACTCCTCACCCCTCCAAATATGGAAGCAGCAGAATAGCGAGCGCAGCTCTGGAGTATAATACAAGGGTTAACTCACAAGCAGTAATGTAATGTATGTACACAGTGACTGCACCAGCAGAATAGTGAGTGCAGCTCTGGAGAATAATACAGGATGTAACACAGGATCAGTAATGTAATGTATGCACACAGTGACTGCACCAGCAGAATAGTGAGTGCAGCTCTGGAGTATAATACAGGAGGTAACTCAGGATCAGTAATGTATGTACACAGTGACTGCCCCAGTAGAATAGTGAGCACAGCTCTGGAGTATAATACAGGAGGTAACTCAGGATCAGTAATGTAATGTATGTACACAGTAACACCACTAGCAGATTAGTGAGTGCAGCTCTGGAGTATAATGCAGGATATGTAATCTTCATGGTTTATGCACATTTTTTGACCCATATTTTGGATTTTGGCGGTAGTTTTCCCACACTTTTTGTCATATTGCAAGAAATCACCAATATCAATCGATAATTAGATGATGGAACTATGTCCCTACGTCGATTCTAGGGGACATCAGCAGAGTCGACACCAGCAAAAGAGATGACATCCGAATGAATAATATAAAATTGATAAATCAGGTGATTAACAAAATCATTATAGCAAAGGCACCAAGTCAGAACAGACTCCGACATTCCATCAAGTCATCGTTAGCAGAGAAGAGCCCTCCATAGTTCCTCCTGGTAATGCTGCCTTGGTGTGTTCCTCCTGGTGCATGGTCACTCTCTCTCGGGGACTCCTGATCCTTCAGGCTCTCCTTTCTCTTGCCTGTGATCTACCTGTTTCCCTACATAGGACAGTTCTTACATGGTGTAAATCACAGGGGGACGTTTTGGCCTCTATCAGAGGCTTTTGTACTTTAAGACTCTGTACACATTGGTACGAGCACCCGATTACCTTTCTAAGCATGGGTCACTTGGATCTTTTGTTCCTTTATCCGTCTCTTTCAGTTGATGATTTCGTTACTTTGTGTCTGTTTCTCTCGCGCTCCTGTAGGATCATTTCCAGACATTTTTACTTTGCACCCTTCGTCCGCAGTTTCAGTATGAGCCGGTGACCCGGAGATGTGGGAAAGCTGCCCCTGTATTCATTACCCAGAATCTGCCGCTTTAACATTGACGGATGAGTCGTCCCCCCTGTGCGGCTCGGCGCGTGTACAGACCATAAAACATGGGGACAGCTTAAACATGGACCTGTTCAGCCGCACACCCGTCACCGATCAGTCTTCTGCTCCCACCAGATGAGAACATTACAGCCGCCCGCTCCGCTGATACGTGCTGATGGCTGCTGCTCCGTGACCCCTCATCTTGTATTCGCTATGCACCCCCTCCTTGTCTGGACTCATTTTCCCGCAGGTATCGTCCGGCCCCGATCATTTCTCACCTTCGCTACTGCAACTCATATCTGAGCCGTGAACTATTAATCAAAGCGTCTGCATCAAGTCCCCAGACGACTCTGTCCTGTGTGTCAGACATTGCCCTGGGGATGGGGCCCCACAACGAGCACATTGGGGCCCTATAATGAGCACGTTTGGCCCCTGACAAGCCTCCCTCTGTGTTGTCACCGGCAGGTGGTATTGCGAGGACACCGCAGCTGACGCCACCATTACGTACACTCCCATCGGCTGCCGTACAGTGCATGCTTTTCCTGCCCTTCTTTTCTAGCGGCCCTTTCCACTATGGGCCACATGACGTCTGAATGGACCACTTCGGGGGTCTTTGCCTGGAATTGGTTATGCAAATTAATTCTTCATTAGATGTCTGTTAGTCTGTCCACCATGCTGCACCTTTCTGCCGCATTCCTTATCCCTGATTGTCTATTGTCCTCACCTCTGCAGGACCTATTACTATGTTGCACTGGTGGATCAGCCATGTGCTATACAACTGGGACGGTCACGGGGGTCTGATGACCGCTGGGGTCTGATGACCGCGGCGGCACTGCTGTGCTCCGTGGATTGTAAGCTCACCGGACGAGGCCTCACGCTGGCTCCTTAGCTCCTGCGGCTTCTCTATTATACCCTATGTGATGGCAGCGTGTGACACTTGGTGGCGCGCTCTCCTGGCCTGCACATTACCCCCAGTTCATGGTCCGTTCACTTTATGTGCACATTTTTCTTGTCCCCCTGACAGAGCCGCTAAGTGGATTTGTGCCTTGTGCGCGGCCGGATTATCACATTACCTCCATGTCCTACATAAACATATTACTTTATATTCAATCGCCCTAATGAAAACCAACCAGCGGCCGCGCTCCCCTCATCTCGTTTTTGTGACTGATGGATAAGAAAGCAGATGTATTAAAAAATGAAGATCCGCCTGCCCTCGCCTGCGCTGCCGCCGTCCCCAGCTTCATAGACTGCAGGGAAAAATCAATGTGGTTATTGTAGGAATATTGTCTATTGATATTGTAATAATACGACAGCTTTTGATTTACAGCCGAGCTGTGAATGAATTGGGTCAGTTCAGGGTGAGGAAGGAAAGCGAGGACGTCCTTCAGCCCCTCTACCCCACCAGGAGCGCGGCCCCGGCTGCCGCATTGTCACCTGCCGCCGCACCGGGTGACGTTTCTGCCACCACTTAAAATATATTTTCTGATCAAAAGTGCAGGATGAGTCACAGCGCCGTCCGCCATGAATCACCGGTGAAAAATTATAAAAATGTCTCAAGGACTCGGGAGCGTTCACACCGCACCATTCCCATCAATTACTCCATGTTTTACATTGCAGACTCCTCCGATTACAGTCCACGCTCTCTGAGGTTTCATCTGCACATGGCCAAACACCAGTCATGGTTGGATCAGCTGAGGTCCACTGATGGTACAAAGTATCAGCGAAATTCAGCTGTCGCAGCGCGAGAGGAGACATAGACAGTGATTGTCACAGTGTTTGGCTCCAAACTCACCAAGTGTCATGGCGGCATCTGACGCTGTTCACACTGCAAAATCTGATACTCCACACTGTGCTTTCTCTGATGCTTCTGAGGTGCACAGACAGGCTCGGGCGTCGACCAGCTGTGTGCTCATTAGTGATCGGGCTTGCAGGAGTTAATTTCTGCTAGCCTGCTGGGTATCTTTTAGATCATGTTGCGAGAGACCTATCACAGTTACTTTGTCTTTTTAAGATGGTTGAGCGAGTCGTCCTATACCAACTAAAGCTTTTGCTAAACCTGTCCATCTGCTATTCTGTTCCTATTGCTGGTGATTTATTGTGTGCTGTAAAAATTGTCTCGTCATCTGTTTTTTTCCTCCCTGCTCTTTATTTCCTCCTAATTACGTTTTGTCTTATATCTCCATGTGTGCTAGCTGTGTGATCGACTTTTTGGTTTCCTTGTTTGTCTTTATCTGTGGGTTCAATCACTCTTGTCCCAGTCCTCCCCTGGTGTGGGGGAGAAGAGGTATTAGATCAGAGCTGTTCTGGAGCAGGGAAAGGAAGGCGGCCCAGACATCCTTACCAGTAGAAGTATCTCTGGGATTTGGGACAGCTTTGACCCCCTAGCCGGAGGGCCAGTCTATTATCCTTTCATACGCCGTGACAGTGATCACTTCTGCCAATAGAAATCTATTACCGGCTCTCAGTTGTTACCGTTCCACACTCAGAATGTATCTTCAATCATCCACCATAAGTTACCTGTCATTCTAATGAGACTGTTTATTGTTGCCATTGCCTCACTATTATGGATGTCGCTGTCTCGGCCATGCCGCTTCCTGCCCTCGCTATCTGGGCCACGCTGCCTCCTGCTACCATTGCCTGGACCATGCTGCCTCCTGCCACTGCTGTCTGGGCAATGCTGCCTTCTACAGCCACTGGCTGGGCCTTGCTGCCTCTTGCTGCCACTATCTAGTCATTGCTGACTCCTGCCGCCGCTGTCCAGGCAATTCTGCCTTCGGCTGCTGCTGTTTTGGCTATACTGTCTCCGGCCTATGCTATCTGGTCCGCCCTGTCTTTTGCCGCCTCTGGGCCTTGCTGCCTCCTTCTGCTGCTGTCTGGGCTTTGCTGCTTTCTGCTGCCGCTGTCTGGGCCTTGCTGCTTCCTGCTGCCGCTGTTAGGGCCTTGCTGCGTCCTGCTGCCGCTGTCTGGGCATTGCTGCCTCAAGCTGCCACTGTCTGGGCATTAATGCCTCCTGCTGCCACTGTCTGGGCCGCACTACTTCCCGACGCCGCTGTCTGGGCCGCACTGCTTCCTGTTGCTGCTGTCTGGGCCACACTGCATTTGCTGCCGCTGTCTGGGCCACACTGCCTTCATTCTGCCGCTGTCTGGGCCGCATTGCCTCCTTCTGCTGCTGTCTAGGCCGCACTGCCTCCGGCTGCCACTGTCTGGGCCACACTGCCTCCAGCCGCCGCTGTTTAGGCGGCAATTCTTTCCGGGCACCGCTGTCTGGGCCGCACTGCCTCCTGCCGCCACTGTCTGGGCCGCACTGCCTCCGGCCGCCGCTGTCTGGGCCGCATTGCCTGTGGCCGCCGCTGTATGGACCGCATTGCCTCCGGCTGCCGCTGTTTAGGCCGCACTGCCTTCGCCAGCGGCTGTTTAGGCCGCAGTGCCTCCGGCCGCCGCTGTCTGGGCTGCCTGGTTTAAGGTCTTTAAATTTTTGTTTTAGATTAGGGTTATAACATTGCGCGTCTCTTCAGCCTGCGCTTGATGTGTTATTAAATCAGTGGCAGCGGATTACATGGTAAAATCAATGAGGAGCTGTAATTGCATATTAGCCGCGTGTTCCGCCATTGTTATTTTATTCCGTATTTTGATGTGGAGATAATTATAATAAGCGTGTTTACCTCGCTGCTGAAGGGAAAATGTCCTGCTAAGTGATTTACTGCACGGGGTCTGGGTAACATCGATGAGCGGTATACAGGCGAAGAATATAGCGAATGTGTTGTACAAATGCGCTACAAATTATTCTGTATATATACACTGCACAGTACCACTTCTCCTGTCCTGTATACTGGGTGTAATCCTCAGTATCTGTATTATTCTGTATATACACACTGCACAGTACCACTTCTCCTGTCCTGTATACTGGGTGTAATCCTCAATACCTGTAGTATTCTGTATATATACACTGCACAGTACCACTTCTCCTGTCCTGTATACTGGGTGTAATCCTCAGTATCTGTATTATTCTGTATATATACTCTGCACAGTACCTCTTCTCCTGTCCTGTATACTGGGTGTAATCCTCAGTATCTGTATTATTCTGTATATATACTCTGCACAGTACCTCTTCTCCTGTCCTGTATACTGGGTGTAATCCTCAGTATCTGTATTATTCTGTATATATACTCTGCACAGTACCTCTTCTCCTGTCCTGTATACTGGGTGTAATCCTCAGTACCTGTATTATTCTGTATATATACACTGCACAGTACCACTTCTCCTGTCCTGTATACTGGGTGTAATCCTCAGTATCTGTATTATTCTGTATATATACTCTGCACAGTACCTCTTCTCCTGTCCTGTATACTGGGTGTAATCCTCAGTATCTGTATTATTCTGTATATATACTCTGCACAGTACCTCTTCTCCTGTCCTGTATACTGGGTGTAATCCTCAGTATCTGTATTATTCTGTATATATACACTGCACAGTACCACTTCTCCTGTCCTGTATACTGGGTGTAACCCTCAGTATCTGTATTATTCTGTATATATACACTGCACAGTACCACTTCTCCTGTCCTGTATACTGGGTGTAATCCTCAGTATCTGTATTATTCTGTATATATACTCTGCACAGTACCTCTTCTCCTGTCCTGTATACTGGGTGTAATCCTCAGTATCTGTATTATTCTGTATATATACTCTGCACAGTACCTCTTCTCCTGTCCTGTATACTGGGTGTAATCCTCAGTATCTGTATTATTCTGTATATATACACTGCACAGTACCACTTCTCCTGTCCTGTATACTGGGTGTAATTCTCAGTATCTGTATTATTCTGTATATATACACTGCACGGTACCACTTCTCCTGTCTTGTATACTGGGTGTAATTCTCAGTATCTGTATTATTCTGTATATATACACTGCACGGTACCACTTCTCCTGTCCTGTATACTGGGTGTAATTCTCAGTATCTGTATTATTCTGTATATATACACTGCACGGTACCACTTCTCCTGTCCTGTATACTGGGTGTAATTCTCAGTATATGTATTATTCTGTATATATACACTGCACGGTACCACTTCTCCTGTCCTGTATACTGGGTGTAATCCTCAGTATCTGTATTATTCTGTATATATACACTGCACAGTACCACTTCTCCTTTCCTGTATACTGGGTGTAATCCTCAGTATCTGTATTATTCTGTATATATACACTGCACAGTACCACTTCTCCTGTCCTGTATACTGGGTGTAATTCTCAGTATCTGTATTATTCTGTATATATACACTGCACAGTACCACTTCTCCTGTCCTGTATACTGGGTGTAATCCTCAGTATCTGTATTATTCTGTATATATACACTGCACAGTACCACTTCTCCTGTCCTGTATACTGGGTGTAATTCTCAGTATCTGTATTATTCTGTCTATATACACTGCACAGTACCACTTCTGTCCTGTATACTGGGTGTAATCCTCAGTATCTGTATTATTCTGTATATATACACTGCACAGTACCACTTCTCCTGTCCTGTATACTGGATGTAATCCTCAGTATCTGTATTATTCTGTATATATACACTGCACAGTACCACTTCTCCTGTCCTGTATACTGGGTGTAATCCTCAGTATCTGTATTATTCTGTATATATACACTGCACAGTACCACTTCTCCTGTCCTGTATATTGGGTGTAATCCTCAGTATCTGTATTATTCTGTATATATACACTGCACAGTACCACTTCTCCTGTCCTGTATACTGGGTGTAATCCTCAGTATCTGTATTATTCTGTATATATACACTGCACAGTACCACTTCTCCTGTCCTGTATACTGGGTGTAATCCTCAGTATCTGTATTATTCTGTATATATACACTGCACAGTACCACTTCTCCTATCCTGTATACTGGGTGTAATCCTCAGTATCTGTATTATTCTGTATATATACACTGCACAGTACCACTCCTCCTGTACAGATTTGTGCACCTTTTCTGTCATTTCCCGGCTGTTTGCCCCCTGGGACATGTGGGGGTCTTGTATTCGTGACTTGTCACTGTTGTCAGCCGCAGACCCCTCTCCCCCTCAGACGATTTGCTGGGAATTGATAAGATAATCCGTATAAAGTTGCCGGGTGTCGTGCGCTCTGTATCGACGCCGCATCCGCTTTGTGCTCCATCGACCGCTGCGGATTTGATGATATGGAAGTTCACGGCGGCTCTTTGTGCACAGGTCAGGGAGCGTGTAATGCCCCGGCCCCGGCTAATCCCTGCCACTCACCGGCTACGGCAACTCAGCAATTATCTAGCACGGTCCGTCCGGAGCAGCGGCTCATGTGATTGACAGCGAGAACGTGTGCGCGGACGGTCTGGATTCCGGGAAAGTTGAGTGACGCCCTCAGTCTTTTTATCCATCCTTGCTCAGGAGGAGACCCTCCGGCACAGATGTCAGATTGGTGGGCTTTATCGAATGGCCGGTCTTCGGTGGTCCCGGTACTGCTGGTGTAGGTCACTCAGAGGTGAGGAGCGCCCGGTGCAGCCCCCTCCCGTCTCTACAGATGTGTCCATTAGGAAGAGTTAACGCCGCCGCTTCCCCTTTGTCTCCTGAGCCCTGCGGCCGCTGCGCCATGATGGACGCCGTCAGTGCAGAGACGATCGCCGCCGCTAAGTTATTGAGGACATAACCCCGTCCATTAGCTAAAACTTCCAGAAATGAGCGTGTGCCGGCTCCATCCTGGGTGAACACGCACCGCGCGCCCCCCGGCCCCCGCAGCTCTATTCTTAATGAAAATGCTCGGTGGAGGTGACCTTACCACAGCACAAACCCACCAGCGCCTTCAAGGGGCCGGCAACTCCGCAGCTCAGGTGGGCTGTCACATGGCTGGAGAATCGGTGGTGGTGGAGAATCTTCAGTGCAATCCTGGATGCAGGGGGAGTCCTGTGACCTGCGACCATTAATGTGGCTGACAGCAGTGACCCCAGGAAGAAGAGATGCTCTGGAGCACAAACTACTGCTCCTACCAGAGAAGTGCAGAGATGAAAGTAAGAGCGAGCGTCTTTCATCAGCCATCGCCACTCATTGGGGGAGCAGAGTTGTCATCCAGCTTTTCCAAGCACCTGACAGGACCGCTCTATCTGCACCCCCTTTGCCATTTCCTCCTCAACAAGGTTACAAATTAATTACTGAGCGCCAGCGGTTTCACTGAAGAGCGGAGTATAACACCGTGCAGACTCCAGCAGCTGGCGCTACTGCTCCGGGGTGTAGAGCATATGCAGGGGCAAGGCGTGGGACTGCAGGGTCAGGGGTCACAGGAACACTTTAGACTCTCAGTCGGGGGTCACAGGAACGCTTCAGCTGCTCAGGGTCGGGGGTCACTGGAACGCTTCAGCCTCTCAGGGTTGGGGGTCACATGAGCGCTTTAGCTGCTTCAGTTTGGGGTCACAGGAACGCTTCATCCGCTCAGGATTAGGGGTCACAGGAGAGTTTCAGCCGCTCAGGGCCGGGGGTCACAGGAACATTTCAGCCACTCATGGTCGGGGGTCACAGGAACGCTTCAGCAGCTCTGGATCGGGGGTCACAGGAGCGTTTCAGCCGCTCAGGGTCGGGATTCTTAGGAGTGCTTCAGCCGCTCAGGGTCGGGGGTCACAAGAATGCTTCAGCCGCTCAGGGTCGGGGGACAGGAACGCTTCATCCGATTTCTAATTTTAACGGCTTCAATGTAGATTTCAGAGTCTTTGATAGAACTTATTTCCTTGCTCCGCGGCCTCTTATGCCCATCCTGCACCGGAGCGGCGTACACACCCTGTGACCCCCGGCACCTATAAAGAGGTGTAACATAAATCGACAAGATGACACAATACAAAGGCTTTGTTTGTGACTTGCATCCATGGAGACACGTAGGTCTGCATAGGAGCTACAGACACAAAACAAGAGAACCAAAAGTTTAGGGGGATATCCAATGTGGTTTATTTATGCTGTAAATGCACAATAGGTGCTGGAACCTGCATCATTCTCATGAGTTAGCTCCACTGCCATCAGGACACGAGTGCCACCCTCCATATCCATGCCTACGGTAGTTTGATGCGTTTTCTACATTTTAATTCATTGGATGCGTTAACGACACTCGCAGTCTCATCGTTGTCACCGATGGTCCCCCGGTGTGGACAGTGTACAGGCGTCATATGAAAAGTCCTGTGCACCCCTCGATGTCTGCATCTCTCCCTGATGTCTACATCTCGGTCTCCGATGTATGTGTCGCGCCCCCTGATGTCTCTCTCTCCCCGATGTCTGTGTCTTTCTCCCTGATGTCTACGTGGCGTCCCCCAATGTCTGCTTCTCTCTCCCCGATGTCTGCGTCACGTGTCCCGAAGTATGCTTCATGCGTCCTCATGTCTGTGTTGTTTCCCCCGATGTCTGCATCGCACTCCTTGATGTCTGCGTCACGCTCCCCAATGTCTGCGTTGTGCCCCTCCATTGTCTGCGTCATGCCCCTCGATGTTTGCATTGCGCCTCCTAATGTCTATGTCGTGGACCCCTCGATGTCTGCGTCATGCTCCCCGGTGTCTGCTTCGTGCACCCCCTGATGTCTGTGTCATGCCCCTCAATGTCTACGTTGCGCCCCCCGATGTCTGTGTCATACCCCTGGTGCCTGCGTCACGCCCCTTGGTGTCTGTGTCGCGCCCCTCCATCGTTAGCGCCTTTCCTGCTCTCAGACATCACCGGAGCCTCAGAGACAGTGAAATATGGCGGCAATTAGCCCGGATACAGTTCAATTATGATAAACAGCGCGCGCACCCTTTATACGGTGATTAAGGGGCCCCTCCGTGATCGAGAGACCTAATTCCACATTATTACGGCCCGGGCCTGATTATTCTGCGCGCGGAGATGGATGTGGAGTCGTCTTTATCATTTACACATCACTGGGAATGTGGCCGTCCTCCCGCCGCCGCACCAGGGCACTGCCACATGCAAGTTGGCAAAGTCACCCTTACGGTAACAGCTTGATAAATGGCCGCGGCGTAATGAAATGGAGACATCAAGGCGCGGGGGCGAGGAAGAAAAAGCGTTAATCCGACACGACGCAGCTGTCCCACGACGGAGGGGAGAAGGAAGAAGGATGGCCATCCCCGGCGTGTTCTGTCAAGGGAGAAATTACACATTTACTTTTGCTTTTTCTTAAGGAGACGGATCTCATAGATCAAAACCCGGATTTACAGCCAATTTCCAGCATGAAATATAGACAGCAGGAATCAATTTAACGTCCGCCCGAACATTAACCCTCCGAGAGTCACAGCGCCCGAAAAGAGGGGTGTCCTAATGGACGGAGAGGCGACCGGCTAGAGTCCTGTACTGCGGCATTAATATGCGTCTGATGCGTCTCTCGGCATCACAGACTTGGCGCTATCTTGGATCTCCTCATACCTAACAGACCAGACTTTCAGTGTCTTCCTCTCTCACACCACCTCCTCATCTCTCCCCTATCTCTCGGTGTCCCCCAAGGTTCAGTTCTTGGACCCCTCTTGTTCTCCATCTACACCTTTGGCCTGGGACAGCTCATAGAGGACCATGGCTTCAGTATCATCTCTATGCCCATGATACGCAGATCTACCTCTCTGTACCTGACGTCACCTCCATACTAACCAGAATCCCACAATGTCTGTCTGTTATATCAGCCATTTTCTTTGCTCGATTTCTAAAACTGATCATGGACAAAACACAATTCATCATCTTTCCCCCATTTCACTCTACCACTCCACCTGACTTATCCATCAAAGTGAATGGCTGCTCACACTCCCCAGTCCCATGTGCTCGCTACCTCGGAGAAACCCTTGACTCTGCTCTCTCCTTCAAGCCACACATCCGCCAAGCCCTCTTCACCTCCTGCCAACTACAACTCAAAAATATTTCCTAGATTCATGCATTCCTTAACCAAGAAGCAGGAAAAACCCTAGTGCACGCCCTCATTATCTCCCACCTGGACTACTGCAACCCCCTGCTCTGTGGCCTCCCTTCAAACACTTTTACTCCCCTCCAATATATCCTAAACTCTGCTGCCCGAATAATCCACCTCTCCCCACTATTGCCCGAACTCTTATCTCTGCCAATCTCTTCACTGGATTCCAGTTGCTCAATGACTCCAGTTCAAAACCCTAAGGCTACTTTCACACATCAGTTTTCTGCATTCAGGCACAATCCTTTTTTTTCCTGATCCAAAGGATCCGGCCAAAAAATGTAAAACCGTATCCATCGGATCCGGTTTTTAACGGATCCGTTATGCCGGATGCGTACAAAACCGGATCCGGTGGATACGGTTTGCATCCGTTTTTGCATCCGGTTTGTCCTTTTTTTTGAAGGATCAGCTTTATTAATTAATTTGGTGCATGCGCAGTTTACAAAAACGGATCCGGTAGCCGCATCCATTTTTTACCGCATTGCGCCGGATCCGGCGTCCATAGGCTTTCATTGTAAAACATGCCGTATCGCGCCGGATCCGGCGCGATGCGGTTTTTTTGCCGGACAAAAAAACGTTGCAAGACACGTTGCCTCCGGCTGCCGCTTTGATAAATTTTGCCGCATCCGGAAAAAAACGGATGCAACGCAAAGCCATCAGGTACAATCCGGTAACAATGCAAATCTATGGGGATAAAACGGATGCAGTACCGGATCCGTTTAACCCGTTTTTTTCCGGATTGTACCTGATGGAAAAAAACTGATGTGTGAAAGTAGCCTAACCATGACCTACAAAGCCACCCACAACCTGTCTCCTCCTTACATCTGTGACCTAGTCACCCGGTATTTACCTCCACGCAACCTCAGATCCTCACAAGATCCCCTTCTCTTATCTCCTCTTCCCACAATCTCAAACAAGATTTCTCCCGTGCCTCCTCCATACTCTGGAGAGCTCTACCCTAACACATCATACTCTCGACTATCGAGGAAACCTGAAGACCCATCTCTTCCAACAAGCCTACAACCTACAGTAACCCTCAGTCTAGTACACCACTGCGCAACCAGCTCTGTCCTCACCTACTGTACCCTCACCCATTCCCTATAGACTGTGATCCCTCGCGGGCAGGGACCTCTCTCCTCCTATACCAGTCTGTTTTTGTAATATTTATGATTACTGTACTTGTTTTTTATGTGTACCCTTTACACTTGTAAAGAGCTATAGAATAAATGGCGCAATAATAATAATAATTAGGTACAGTTAGGTCCAGAAATATTTGGACAGTGACACAATTTTGGCGAGTTGGGCTCAGCATGCCACCACATTGGATTTGAAATGAAACCTCTACAACAGAATTCAAGTGCAGATTGTAACGTTTAATTTGAAGGTTTGAACAAAAATATCTGATAGAAATTGTAGGAATTGTACACATTTCTTTACAAACACTCCACATTTTAGGAGGTCAAAAGTAATTGGACAAATAAACCAAACCCAAACAAAATATTTTTATTTTCAATATTTTGTTGCAAATCCTTTGGAGGCAATCACTGCCTTAAGTCTGGAACCCATGGACATCACCAAACGCTGGGTTTCCTCCTTCTTAATGCTTTGCCAGGCCTTTACAGCCGCAGCCTTCAGGTCTTGCTTGTTTGTCCGTCTTTCCGTCTTAAGTCTGGATTTGAGCAAGTGAAATGCATGCTCAATTGGGTTAAGATCTGGTGATTGACTTGGCCATTGCAGAATGTTCCACTTTTTTGCACTCATGAACTCCTGGGTAGCTTTGGCTGTATGCTTGGGGTCATTGTCCATCTGTACTATGAAGCGCCGTCCGATAAACCTTGCGGCATTTGGCTGAATCTGGGCTGAAAGTATATCCCGGTACACTTCAGAATTCATCCGGCTACTCTTGTCTGCTGTTATGTCAACAATAAACACAAGTGACCCAGTGCCATTGAAAGCCATGCATGCCCATGCCATCACGTTGCCTCCACCATGTTTTACAGAGGATGTGGTGTGCCTTGGATCATGTGCCGTTCCCTTTCTTCTCCAAACTTTTTTCTTCCCATCATTCTGGTACAGGTTGATCTTTGTCTCATCTGTCCATAGAATACTTTTCCAGAACTGAGCTGGCTTCATGAGGTGTTTTTCAGCAAATTTAACTCTGGGCTGTCTATTTTTGGAATTGATGAATGGTTTGCATCTAGATGTGAACCCTTTGTATTTACTTTCATGGAGTCTTCTCTTTACTGTTGACTTAGTGAAGTAGGTGTATCTGTCTCTGAGAGTGTTCTGGACTTCAGTTGATGTTGTGAACGGGTTCTTCTTCACCAAAGAAAGTATGCGGCGATCATCCACCACTGTTGTCATCCGTGGACGCCCAGGCCTTTTTGAGTTCCCAAGCTCACCAGTCAATTCCTTTTTTCTCAGAATGTACCCGACTGTTGATTTTGCTACTCCAAGCATGTCTGCTATCTCTCTGATGGATTTTTTCTTTTTTTTCAGCCTTAGGATGTTCTGCTTCACCTCAATTGAGAGTTCCTTAGACCGCATGTTGTCTGGTCACAGCAACAGCTTCCAAATGCAAAACCACACACCTGTAATCAACCCCAGACCTTTTAACTACTTCATTGATTACAGGTTAACGAGGCAGACACCTTCAGAGATTATTGCAGCCCTTAGAGTCCCTTGTCCAATTACTTTTGGTCCCTTGAAAAAGAGGGGGCTATGCATTACAGAGCTATGATTCCTAAACCCTTTCTCCGATTTGGATGTGAAAACTCTCATATTGCAGCTGGGAGTGTGCACTTTCAGCCCATATTATATATATAATTGTATTTCTGAACATGTTTTTGTAAACAGCTAAAATAACAAAACTTGTGTCACTGTCCAAATACTTCTGGACCTAACTGTATTAATACCGAGTGTCCGGCCAGAGTCCTGTTCTGCGGCATTAATATGCATCTGATTAGGCATTAGTACCGCAGAGTATCCGGGTAATGGAGGTTCCTGGGGCACCTGCCAGGGGCCGCAGCTTCCCAAATGGCCTCCCATCACTTCAGGGCCGACCTGAGCCCCTGCACACACGGGACAAATCTGATCACTTATAGGTTCTTTACTGATCGGACCCCCAGGTCCTTGATCCGTCCATCAGTCGCCTTCGCCGCTGGGGCTTGCAGGAGGGGTTTCATGGCCGCCGTGTTGTTTGCGACTTTCCGCACTGTTGCCCGTCTTGCTGACGCGTTTCTCCTTTTCTCCACAGATGACTGCAGGAATATCGCCAACATCATGAAGACTCTTGCTCACCGAGGCTTCATCTTCAAGCAGACCTCCAGGCGCATCTGATTGTGGCGGGGGAGCCGGGCTGCGGCTGGAGCGGGGCAGGAGGCTGCATGTAGCTCTTTCCTTACTGCGTCCACTCGGGTGGACAGACCAGATACAGGACATTGGGTGGAGGACGACACATTGTAACGGACTGACCTCTGATGTGAGAATCGAGCCATCGCTGTATATACCACTCCACCATGAAGATCTGTTACACTCCATCCGCTTCCCCTAGACAGAGACCCCCATCCTCTCCACCTGCCCCTGTATCTCCTCCCGGGTGTCCTGGCACAGCTTAGTAGACAAGACCTCTATAATACAACCCCCATCATCCGGACAGCTGAGATTCTACACTGAAGCGCTTCGTCCCGATGAGGAAGATGATGAAACTTCGCTGATTGGAGCGGAGTTATTATGGTGTGAGCTTATTATGAGCCGCGCCGCCCACCATGGTGCAGAGTGACAGGAGGAGCAGGAGAGGGACACAGTGCGAGCGCCAAAAAGGAGACCTTGCCCGGAAGCTTCTACAGTGCAGAGTTCGGCCGCTTCTTTTTAGTTTGTTTTATGTAAATGAGGATTCACACCGGCACCACAAGGTTCTGCAGATCCCAGACCCGCAGCTCTGTCCTCGGTTCTGCAGATCCCAGACCCGCAGCTCTGTCCTCGATTCTGCAGATCCCAGACCCGCAGCTCTGTCCTCAATTCTGCAGATCCCAGACCCGCGGCATGGTTCTCGGTTCTGCAGATCCCAGACCCGCGGCACGGTTCTCGGTTCTGCAGATCCCAGACCCGCGACTTAGTCCTCTCCTTGTTCAATATCTCTGCTTCCGATAATAAATGAGATCACCGGTAACATGCAGAGGTTTGTAAACCGTCTGACCCAATACTTCTCACAGCTGAGGGCCTGTTACAATGTATCAGTGTATAGATTTGCATTGCTGATTGTATTTATCTCAGCTTCACTCATCCAGTGTAACAAACCCTCAGCTGTGTGAGAACTACATCACTGGTCACTGACAGTAAGCAGACGATAAAGAATGAAATTAGTCTTTTTAGAAAGTCCCAGCCATTTCTGTACATCAGATAGAGCGTCGCTCCTGCGGCTGGGAACATCCATTGTACCAGAAACCCTCCTGTGAGAGACCATTGGCCTCCAAGGGTGTCGGAGCAAAGAATTCCCCGACTTTCAGCACAATCTGTCCAATGACTGTCAGGACGGAGCAGTGACCGCCGCCCCTGTGCCCACCGGCCGGACCTCTGCTCCTGTCCACAGGGCATGCACACATTACCACCGAGGAGCAGACAGCGGCCTCCTCCAAAAGTGCCACTGTGGCCAAACCTGAACATCCAGTTTCTTGGGGGTCCCGTACCCTCAGCTGCTCGGGAAAAGCTAACTATTTGGAAGTTTCTATTTCAAAAGACCCTGTCATTCCTGGCCGCAGCT